>NC_092437.1:2203598-2539071 GCF_036169615.1 Heliangelus exortis
CACTCTCCCACCTGCTCCCTCCTCACCCTTCTCATGGGTCCTGGGAGATGTCCTAATGCAGGACTCACCCTCCCAGATCCCTACAAATGGACCTTAAAATGCCAGAGCCCCGGGGTGAGAGGGGCAGCACTGACCTGACATCATGCTGGCACTGCTGACAGGAGTGCTGCCACCTGGCAGGTTGGAGGAGCCCATCCGAGCCTGGTCTTTCACAATGGGATCTGGGAAGAGCAAAAAACACCTTTAAATGCAGAACCCAGCAGGCACCACCCACCATCTGAGCCCTCAGGAAGGCACCAGGGTTGCTCAAAGTCACCTCCACGAGGTGCTCTGGAGTCAGGACTGAGTGGCAGAGCTGAAAGGTGATACTGAGCTTTCTGTGCTGAGCAGTTCCATGAAGCCAAACCCAGGGAATGGGTGCAGCAAGCAGAGTTTATCACTCATTGCAGTTGTGTCTCTGCACATCTTGCAGTGGCAGTGTCACTGCCTGCCTTCTCTGACATGTCCCCAGTTTACTCATTAACTGTTTTCAGCTGCAGGTAAATCCCACGGGACAGAGCCTCCTCCTTCCTGCCCCTCAAGCCTGCTGCAGCACACAAGGGAATTTCACATCCTGCCCATCCTCACGCTGACCCCAGTGCAGCCTGCAGCTCCTTCTGCACGTGGCTGTGGCTGCCCCTTCCCTGGCAGTGTCCCAGCCCAGGCTGGATGAGGCTTTGTGCAGCCTGCTCTAGTGGGAGGGGTCCCTGCCCACGCAGGGGGGTTGGATCTTGATGATCTTTAAGGTCCCTCCCAACCCAACTCATCCTATGGTTCTATTTGGACACAAACCACTCTGAGCTGTTTGTCCAACTCTACCTTCCAAGCTTTCAGTTCTGCTCCTCCAAACGTGCCCCTTGAGCCTTTCCCAGAGCTGTAACACAGACCTATCACTGCCTGACCAGTAGCACCAAGTTTGTTCAGCAGCAGCAAGAAAAAAAAAAAACCAATCAACCCAGCAAATATTGGTGTTTTGCACTGCTGCTGTCAGGTGGCACCTGCCCAGCCTGTGGGGAGTTTCCCCAGAGCAGAGCTCCCTGGCAGCAGCTGATCCTTACAGAAGTAGGGGTGTTCCATGGCTTCTCTGGCTGTGAGTCGGGACTGGTGATCGTATCGCAACAGCTTGTCCAAGAAATCCAGAGCTTCTGGGCTCACCAGGTGCTGGTTCTCACTGTGCACAAAACGCTCCCATCGCTTGCGGGAGTGTCTGCAGGGAAAAGGAAAAGGAATTCACACACCCAGCCCGGGCTGGGGAGGGGACATCCACAGGGAAATTCCCTTCGGTGAAGAGAGAGGGCAGTGGGGGGCCGGTGCTGCAGGGGAGGAGCAGTGCAGGGCACGGCCACCGGGGGGCACGGCCACGGGCAGCCCCTGCACCCCACTGTGGGGTGGATTTACAGACCTGAAATCCCCCTTCAGCTTTTCCCTTAGCCCTCCCCCCAACAATAGTGCCTTGTAGCTGTGGTACGTGGTGCACAAAAGGACTCTGTGAGGGAGAAAACAGATAAATGCCATCTCGGGCAGCAACTGGTTTTCTGCACTGTAATTCTGAGAAACATCATTTTGGGGCTTGTTTTTTTTTTTTTTTTTCCCCAAGACTACTGGAGGGAACACTTGCCCTTCATGCTCTATGCTCCAGCAGTTCATTTATTGCCCAGATGACATTTAAAAACCTTCCCTCAGGTCCATTTTCAGATAAAGTACCGTGGGAAGCCCTGGCAAAAGGGATCAAAGGCACGAAGTGACAGCTCTGAAGAAAACCGCTCTGTTTTCTGCTGCAATTTTTTGTTTACTGCAAGATCTGTTGACCAAGCAGCAGCTCTCTGGGTCTACCAAGAGCTCAGGAGCATCTCTGGGTCCTGCCTCACCTGCCCAAGATGTCATTGAAACGTGGGTCCAGTTCAATGTTGTATTTGTCAATGTAGTCATAGAGATCCTCTGTGCCCAGCACCTTGGCTATCCTCACCAGCTGGGAACAAACAGAAAAACCAGTCACTAAAAATGAGGATATCACAATGCCAGAGCCAGCAGGGAGCCTGAAGATGGTCTCAGTGGTGTCAACAAGCAGCCACAGGGTCACCTGATGGCTCTGATGTCCCCAGGCACACACAGGAGTCACCACATGACCCCAGTCACACAGCCAGCAGGGACCTGCCAACCCCAACATCACAAAATGTGAGGTACTGCAGTACCAGCTCCCTTTGCAGCAGGAGAATATTCAACACCCACAGAGGAAAAGGCAAGAGTAGCTGGGCAAAGGAGGAGAAAGTCTGCACTTGCACATGAGGGGTGAATTTATCACCCTGGGGAGGGCTCCAGAGTGCAGGTCTGAGAACAGAAGGTGACTGTTCCTCAGTGTCTGCACATCAGGGCAGGTGCAGAGCACATGCTGAAGGTGTAAGTATAAAAATTTTGGCCTAAAGGCAACACATCAAAGATTTCAGAGTCTATATCCACCTGTACCAAATTCAGTGTCTATACAGAGGAGAGGGAGTGGCAGGGGCTCTCCACGTAACCTCAGGAACCATCAACCTAGGTACCAGAACACACCAGCTTCATGTAACTGTTGTTATGACTTGTCCCAGCCAGGACTGAGGAGCCCATGAATACACAGCACTATAAATCTCTATTTAATGGGTTACATAGTCTGGGATTTTGAGAAAAGGAACGTGGCTTCAAACAGAGCAAAGCAGCCATTAGAAAAAAGCTTAAATTCTTCTTTGGATGCCTTGCTACAAGTGTCAGGAAACCTCCCTGGTGGTAAGAGAACAGAGACTGTACATGAGCAGCTCTCACCTGATCATAGTTGTCATGGCCATGGAAAAATGGCTCCTTTCGGAATATCATACTAGCCAGCATGCAGCCCAAGCTCCACATGTCCAGACTGTAATCATACATCTGTACAAAGCCAGAAGCACAGTTCAGTTTCTAATGGATGGAGCAGGACAGAATTCTGACACTCAGAGGCTCCCCCCTCCCTCCAGTGACACAAACACCTTCAAGCATCTCCCCCAGGGGATGGCTGCTCAGCTCAGGGTTCCAGTTCCTCAGACTGGGACACACCAACCAGAACTGCATTTTCCCATTTCCACCCTTCTCCATAAAGGAATTGCAGCCCAGTGTCTTTTCCTGTTTTCCCTGCAGTGTCAATGTTACCACTCATTGTTGGGAGTGTTGGGAAGGGAAGCACCAAGAGGAGTGAGCTCCACAGGGGCAGGGGAAGAAGCATCTTTGTGCCAGCACCATCTGAAAGTCACCAGCAAAGCTGCTCCTTCCAGCCCCCAGTTTCCATCATGCAAACTGCACTCAGGTACAGAGAGGTTTTTACAGCTCAATTTCCAAGTTCAGGCAGTCCTAGGTACCCCCACAAGGGCTTTGTTTCCTTCTTGTATCTTACTGCAAAAGCAGCCTGGCTAAAAAAAAAATATTTAACATTTGTATTCCATGTCCCCTGATGATAGTTCTGCTGCTCTTCCTCAGGTCCTGAGTTACTCATTAGTTTCTTTAATTCAGTGGCTTTACAGCCACTGCTTTCTGGGATACAATTTAGAATGGAGTCTTTAGCTTCAGGGCCCCAGGTACCTGAATTTCTGGTGTGCTACCTTGAAATGACACAGACTTTTGTATGGAAAGTCAGTGACAAATCCTGGTAATGCTTACCTGATAATCTACAAGGAGTTCAGGTCCTTTGAAATACCTGGAAGCCACTCTGACATTGTACTCTTGGCCAGGGTGATAGAATTCAGCCAAGCCCCAGTCTATTAATCTAAGCTAGAAATAGTAGAAAACAAAGAAAAAAAAAGGGCTCAAGGGATGCTCCAACACACCACTGGCTGAACCCCACTGCAGCTGAGTTTGGTTTGAAGCTTCACTTACCAGCCTGCTATTTGCAATTCATTTAAATTGATCAAAGTATCTGCTCAGTTATTCTCCCCACACCCTATCACCAAATACTGAAAAAAAACACCTCTCCTCCCCAAACCTATTTATGTGCCACGTAACCCAGACAAACTTCAGAGAAGCAGCACACAGGATTTCATTTTACATTTCTCCACAGGATGGAAGTGCAGCCCCCCTGGAAATGTCCCCCTGCCTCTTACCTTTCTGTGCTCGTGGTCAATCATGACATTGTGAGGTTTGACATCTCTGTGCATGATTCCCATGCTGTGGCAGTAATCTAGAGCCTGGAGGTGACACCCAAACAAACAGATGCTGGAGTCACAAGAAACTTTCAAGTTTAATCATATTCAGAAGTATTTCCAGACAAACCAAGTCTAAGAAGCCAGCAAAACCTTGACATCCACTGCTATGGCCTGGCTGAGACTCAGAGAGCACAGAAAACTCCCCTGGACCCCCCTCTCAAAGGGAGGTGCCACACCAAAAGGGTTTTTAATTTCACCTCATGAACTTCCTCATACAAAATGGAACTGCAGAGTCCCTCAGGGCAAAGCTACTGGGAACTGTTGGTCAAACAACAGCTCCAGCCTCCTGAGGAGAAAATGTCTGTCTCAGAAAAAGGGGCCAACACATTTGACTCACGTTACATTAGGGCACAAAACCAGCCAGTAACAGCTCACAATTTGCTTTTCAGGTGCTATATGCATTTGTGATTTAGGATCTTAAGTTACCTCAGTGTACCCAGAGGCTCTGCAATCCTCAAAAAACCCAACAAAAGAACCAAAAACCAAACCAACAAAACAAAACCCAACCAAACAGAAAAAGGACTTGACTCTGTTGCAGAAACAAAGCTGAGCAATCGATACTGACTTGACAGATACTTTTCTATGCAATTCTTCCACAGGCCTTCTTTTCTCTTCCCCCCACAAGTGGCATGAAAACCATCTCTAGAGGATTAGCTGAGTGCAAATCCAGAACTGCCCCAAAGGACCAGGAAAACACCAACATACCTTCAAAATCTCATACATGTAGAATCGAATATCATAATCTGTTAATGTCTGGTACAATTGCTGTGGGACACAAACACATCATAGCAGTGTTCAGCACCCAAGGAAAATATCACATCCCTGCCAGCCCAGAGCAACCCAGCCCTGCTCTCCCTGCTGCTGGACTTCTCTCCAAACTCATCTGAAGGAAAAGTTGCCCAAGTCACTCAGATTCCACACTCTGATCAGTCTGCTCCTCTCCCCTTCCAAACCACCTCCAGAGCTGACCTCAGACACTGTGTTCTGGTTCCTCTCACTACCCCCCTGAGGCTGCCCTCACCCACCACCAGCATTATGCCTGCACAAAAAGCCCAAGTGCTCTCTGCACCATGAAGAGCTGTTCCAGCTGGCACTGCACAGCCATTCTTCTCCTGAGGCAGCTCGGGAGGGAAGGGGACAAAGGGACATTTAAATCCCTTTTCCCAGAAGCATGGACTGCCACAAACAGCTGCCCACCTTCCAAGTGTGTCTAATAAATAGTTATATGCTGAACATAAAAGCAAAGTGTATCAAAAAGACAGGCACTGATGCTCCACAAGGTAACAGATTAATTTGCTCTGAACTTTAGAACAACACCTGGCATCTGGATTCTAACCTTGTAATTTCTATGGCAAAACAGTACTAAAGCACTAATTCCAAACTCCTGTCTCAGCAGATTTACCTTTAAAGACAGTTGCTATGTTGGAAGGAAACCATTAAGTAACCTGCCTGCCCTCCTGTGCTCTCCTGTCCCCAGAACAACATCATGAGCACCTTGCAAAAGGAAAGCAGCAGCAGTTCACACCCCACACTGTACCTTAAAGTCTGTGTTGTTTACATGTTCAAATACCAAGGCAGGTGTCCGAGACT
The DNA here is from genome assembly GCF_036169615.1 of Heliangelus exortis. NCBI lineage: Eukaryota > Metazoa > Chordata > Aves > Apodiformes > Trochilidae > Heliangelus > Heliangelus exortis. The sequence continues at coordinate 2,209,430 of NC_092437.1, forward strand.
GAAAGAGAGAGAGCAGTGTTCAGCCACTGAGAACATGCATTTTTACCTTGGGTAATGAATTCTACCCTTTTTACACCTAGAACTGCCAGGAGCTCCTCTGCCTGACATCCTTGTGATTCCCCTCAGACAGAGCAGAGCCAAAGCCTGCAGCCCCCAGCAGCACTGTTTGCAGAAGGAATTCACTGGTCTCAGCTCACTCCCATCTCACCCTCACAGAGTGGGGGCTGATGGGGCCCCTGGGGGGGGAGGGCCCTCCAAAAGAAGTTAATCAGATTAAGAGCTGATCTGATCAAACAATTCAGAAGCAGGGGTTTGGAGCAGGGGAAAACAAAGCCAGATCAGAGCTGAAGTCAAATGGAGCAACTTCCCCCCCGAGCCCAGGGCCTCTTCTCCCATACTCACCACAGGATCTTTTACTATATCTGCCAGGGTGATTATATTGGGGCCTCCTCTCAGGTTCTCTAAGATCTTGATTTCACGCTTGATTTTCTTCTTTTTAACAGGCTGGAAAATAAAAACCCAAGGTGTAAGACTAAGCACTCCAGCAAAGCAGGCTAACAGGCAGCCTGACACCCAGGTGACCAAGGTAGCTCACTGCAAACCACCAAAAAATCATCACAGCCTTTGCCAGCTGAGTTCAAACAGATTGGTTTTGCTGTTCCCACTGCACTAAGAGCTCAAATACCTGCAGCTCCTCTCTAACCACCCAGCCCTGATAGCTACAGACATAAGCTTGGTGTGAGTGAGGGGTAGTAAGATGGGGGATTTTTTTTTTTTAAAGCTTCCTGAACATGATCTGATGGCCCAAAACTTCTTAACTGGCTTGGGGGAAACATATAACTGTGAGAAGTCCAAGAGGCATCTGAGCCCCACCAGATGAAGGCATTTCACCCATCAGAGCTGTGGAATAACCAGCATCCAGGAGACCCTTACTCAGTCTGGAGGGAAATGATGGCTGCAATGGAACATGCAAGGCAGAAATGAAAATTTTAAGGTCAGCAGTGCCTAAATCTGATCAGGCTTTAGAGGAAAATGACCCCATTAGCTCACAAGCCTCTATGCACATGACAGCACACTGGGAGCTAGAGGAGGAGAGAATTTTCCAGTCAGCTACTGCAGTGCTCCTTAGCTCAGAGTAAAAGTATGTTGCACTACAGGATTTCTGTAAGATAATGGTGAATTCCTTACAGGCAGAGATTGGCCTCAAAACCCAAGTGTAGGGTTTCTATTCAGACCCCAAAACAATGCCCCATCCCCCTGAATCACACTCCAAAGCCAGGCTTCACCCATTTCAGTTTTAGACATTGAACATTTTAGACCAAATGCTGCACTTTTGGGCCACCACCATACAGATTCTATCTTTTGCCCAATCCCCAGCTCACCTTGAGAATTTTAACAACTACTTTTTCATTATTTGTAATGTTGATGGCTTCAAACACTTCACTGTATTTGCCTCGGCCCAGTTTCCTCACTAGCTGGTAGTCATCTTGGTTTCTGGGGAGAGAAAAAGGGCTCAGTCATTCCCAGCACAATTTGCAAACCTCTCCTTAACACTAAGTCACTGCTGCACCTTCCAGTCAAGGTGGACTAATTAGTGTCTTACATCTCTTGAAAGTGATGGTTAAGACTTAGGAGAGAAAGAGGGAGCTTCTGCCCACGTCAGGTTCGATCCAGAATTTATTTCTTCTACAGAAGGTAATGTAAGCCCAACTATGCATTTCAGCATCAGCAAACCTGAGCTACCCCTTCCACTTGGTCTTTCCATATCTGGAATGTTTCATTTTCCTTGTATAATGTTGTTAAAAATCAACAAAGCCAGAAAGATCAAAAATTTAAGTGCCAGCCTGTTTGAAAAAAAACCACAACAAAACAACAGCCTGGGCAGAGAACACCACTTGGGGTGAGAGGACTGTGAACACTTCAGGAACTGCAGCAGAGCTGAGGGCAGAACTTCACCTGGGTCCTGTGACACAAAAGCAGTGCTTGGAAGCTGGAATCACTGCTGACTGATTCCTGGACAGTTTAGTCATGAGCTCTATTTAGAGACCTCCTTCCTTCCACCAGCAGCAGACATGTCTTTTCCAGTCACAAAATAGCACAGCCCTCTTCAAGTCTGCTGAGCCTCTTCACTCAGAAGCAACTTCAGCCAGGGCTGTTCACATTGTTTCAGAAAAAATATCTCATCCCTCTAAAAAGGGAGGTTTCCTGACTACCTGGCAAAAATACTTCAACCCAAACTCTTAAGGAAGGTGGTCAGCATGTGTCTGCAGTGCTTGGGATTTGCAGCTTTGATGGGAAACAAAAGCTGTGATCTTTGATCTTTGCCCTGCAAACCACAACTCTGTCACGGGGCATGAAAAAGCTCACAGCAGCACAGGTAAAACCCCCACGCAGGACCCTACAGAGACTGATCCCAGTGCAGGGATGCCCAGGAGAGCCCAGGGACTTACCCCCACTCCACCACGTGTGACTCATAGTCCCAGTACTCCCGGGGTCTGTGTGTGTTCACATCCGTGTAAACTCTGGCCCTGCTCGGCACGGGTCCCGACATATCAGACAGGATGGCAGGTGGAAAGGGAGAGCTGCCTGGGCTCAGAGGCTCCCCACCTGCACAGCTGCACTGAGGATAAAGGCCTCAGATTCCTCCACCTGCAGAGAAATAATAAACCAGAGGTGAAATCTCCAAGCCACCAGAGAAGTGTTCAAGTCAATCACTAAAAGCTCCTGAGAGGCAGAGGCTGCAGCTCAGCCACAGCCCCTGACCTGGGGCAGAGACTGGAACTGATTTCTCTGCTCCCCCCCCACACCACAGCACTGCTTGGGCCTCTCAGCAGAACACCCCACCTCCTGAAACTTTCCAACATGCAGTTTCCAACTTATGGTTGCAAAGACAACTTTCCAAACGAGAAAAAACTGCATTGTGCTCTGTTTGCCTTGGCAGTTCCCTCCCTTCAGCTCCAGAGTGACAGCAACAGCCCCCAGCTGCAACCTCTCCCCCATCCAGGAAGGAGCCTGGAGCCACCCCACAGACCCAGAGCCCTGCACAGCCCTCACCCCTCCAGTGCCCCCAGAAACGCTGCCGAGAGGTCCCCAAGGTCACCCCTGCAACCTCAGCCAGGCACTTCCTGGAGTCTCAGAACATCTGAGGAGGAGCACGAGAGGGCTGGGCTGGGGCACAGGGAATGGCAGAAACCACCCAGAACACCCCAGTCAGAGGGCACTGATCTGAACACAGAGAATGAATTCATTTCCTATGCCAATCTTCTCCCTTCACAGCAAAGAGGCAACTGCCAGGCTGCAGGAGGAGGCAGCAGCTGCATTCATCAGAATTAAATCAGAAAGACCCAGAAATGTGCTCAGAGCAGCCAGCTCAGGCTAGCAGAGTCCCTCAAGAAAATTCTAGAAGCAAAATCCTGCTCTACCAGCAGGGTCCTGGCATTCCTTGGAGGTCTGCAGTGCTTCCCTCTGCTGCAGGGAGCACGGCAAGGCCCACCAGCTACAGGGATGGGGACACAGGTCCGCTGGTTCTGCCACCTCCCCAGGGCCCTTCCTGCCTGGCCTGAGCCTCCCCAGGTGGGACAGACCTGGCAGCACAGGGTTATTTTGTGACCTACTGACACAGAAAGGCAGCTCCAGGTAGGCAGGGTGGTGGCTCCAGGTCACACCTGAGGTGGGAAGGAAGCCTCAGCCTCACCAGGGGAGCAGGAGACACTTCAGCCAAGGGTTGAGCTGACTGACTGGAGGGTGAAGGATTGCTAAAAAGAAACAGTCCATGCCTGGACAAACTGTTAGTCCTCAAACAAAACACCCTTTCAGCCTGCACAGCAATCTCAAGCCATTTATGAGGCATGACTCACTCAGAAATCAGATGTATATTCCAAAAACGTACTTGGGCCTCAGCAGAGCAAGCAAATTCACAACACTTTTAGTACAGTGAAACTTATCACATTTCAAAGTTTAATTACTGTGTATTTGCTTCTCCTCAGTCTGTGTGCAGGAGATGCACCGAGTAAGTTCCTCTGTCCAACGCTCCTTGGGCAGAAGCAAAAGGAACCTCCAGCTCCCCAAGATGACTTAGCAATTTTAATTCTGATGCCCAATTTTATCAATAAAGAACACACGACCGCCCCAGCTCACCCAGCTTGGCAAGACCAGTTTGAGCATGGAAAAATCCAACCAAACAATAAAAAAAGAAAAATCAATCAGGTTATCTAAAGGCAGATCAGATTTCACAGAGGATATTTGCTGTCACGTAGCTCTAGCCCAGCTCAGGCTGTGAGGTGCAGCAGGCTGCTCAGAAAAGAGCTTTTTCAGGAAATCATTGACTGTAGCTTCTAAGAATGGCACCCAATGCCTGGTTCTGTGCAGGTAGGGCTGTCTGCTGCTCTGCATGCAGGGAGAGGAGAGAGTCTGCACAGACAATTTGCTTTGGAAGCAAACAAAGCTACACACACCACACTTCCCCTGCCCCAAAGCCTCTGGCTCCCTCTGCTCCAAACAACAAAGCAATTTTGCTTTCACTGCCCCTAGAGAGGGATGGTTCTGCAGGGGATTCAAGCTCCCTGACAGAAAGGACTGACACAAACAGGGACAAACACTGGGGACAGGTGTGGCCACCTCACTGTCAGTTTAGTTTGCAATTTGAAGGCAGAAAATCCACAGCCTGAGCAGCAATTACACCGAGGTGAGTGTCCTGAGCTTGGTACAGGAGCTCTGTGTCTGCAGAACCCAAACGGAGCCTGTGATTCAGTAACTCCTGCCCAAGTGACAGAATCACAGAATAATGCATATGGGGAGACTGCTAAAAGTAACCCAGGCAAAGCAGATCGAATCAGAGCCCACGGCCACGTCCAGGGGAGGCTTCAGCATCTCCAAAAAAAAAAAAAAAAAAGCCACAATGCACCTCTGCAAGTGTTTATTTATTTCTCTGGTAGGGAAGTGCTCCAGCAGGAAACAGAACCCTGAGCCCAGGCACTCCAGCAGAGGTCACAGAGAAAGACAAAGCTCCCCGTTACTGTCTGACACACACTGCTCAGTGCCAAGGCACAAGGACAAACAGCTCCTCTGTTGTGGCACTTGTGGTGACAGCCCTTGGGCAGACACCACCCTCCCAGGGCAGCTGGATCACATCAGCACCACACTACAGCTCCAGTGCTTGGTTTTATCACCTAGGCCTGCCCTGAGAAACTCTTCACAACCCCACCAGCTCATCCACCCCTTCCCCTGCATCCAGCCCCCCAAGGACACAGCCCAAGGAGGAGCTGCTGATCCCCACCCCGTGGCACTGCCCCACAGCCCAGGGACAGGAGCAGCTGTGCCACCACCACACGGGACTTCCTGAGCTGGCAGGTCCAATAATTAAGAGATTTGGTCTTAAAAGTCTGAATTACCCTGCCAGCACCAGCAGGCTGTTGTCTGAGCAGCTTGCAAGCCACTTATTGAGCCTAAAGTTCAAAAAAATGGTAAAAAAACCTCTGAGTCTACTTTGAATCTGATCTTTAAAACATTTTGATGTTACAACTCCCCCTCCCTTTTAAATGGGGATTTTATCATCCTCACAATGTTTGAGTCCCTGTGGCAACCCCTGGAGGACAAGATCTGGGTTAAGCACCCCACACTTCCAGCACCTACACCCCATCAGAACAGGAATTTCCTACACCCTCCATTCTTCCAGATGTGCCCCTCACCACACAGCTGGGAAATCCAGGCAATTACTTCCTGAGAAACACAACTCCTCAGCCTCTGGTAAAATTCACCTCTTTTTTTTTTTTTTTTTTTTTTTTTTCCTTCAAGTCAACACTAACTGAGATACTGGAACCTTTTGGGGTTTTTTCTGCTTTTCACTGGAAACGTTTTTGGCACAGAGCTTGTTCCAAGCTCCCAGTGACTCAGATCCTTAACCTGAAGGCTCTCAGCACAATGGAGGGCAAGCAAAGCTCCCAGAGCTGGAAGCCAAGAGCTTCCCAGAAGCCTGAGTGCTATCCCAGGCACAACCTTTGGGGAGAAGGTTGGGAGGATAAATAATGCACCCAGGACCCTGCTGTCCCCCAGGTGCCTGTCCTGCCCTCAGTCCCAGCTCCCCCAGACAGAGCAGAGTGAGCTCAGGGAACTGATGAGCATCACCACTGCTCAGCCTCAGCTGGATGCAGAGCAGACCCAAAGGAGCAAGAAAGGCCCCAAACTGCATCGAGCCAAACTTCAAGAGCCAAGGAAATATTGCCACCACCTGACCAGGTCCAGATGGACCATCCCAGACAGCCTGAAGGAGAAGGGAGACGCCCAGTTTGGTCAAACTGGGTCTGGAGACTTTCCTCTCACTTGTACTTTCCCCCTGTAAGCTCCTTACAGCTGCCACTGTGAACGGGAGCTGAGTCCTGAGAGGAGAAAAGCTCTGCCAGCTGAGAAGAGCAGAAGGATGGGAAGCAGCCTGGAACCCAGAGCTTATTCCTCTCTTTCATCCACAATCCAAGAGACATCACCTTTCATCCTCAGTGGCCTAAACTCAACCTCTGAAATCAGGAGTGTGCAACATGCTTCATTAGTGAGAGGAAGCATCACAATTAGCAGATAAAATTGATGAGCCCGTTTCTCCCCTGCAAGCCTCCCAGGGAAGGAGCACTCACTTCCTCAGAGTCTGGAGAACACCCAGGACTGGACAGACACGGCTGAAATGAAAAGATCAAGACAAGCTTCAGCAGCAGCTGCCATCCACCCAACCCCCCTTGCGTTGCAGGGAGGGAATCACAGTAACAAACTTTATAACATAAACACATTCAACCTCAACAGAAATCTCATTTCCAGATTTCCACACTGCTGGAACTGCAGGAATACAAGGAGGGAACAGGTGACCTCCAGAAGTCCCTTCCAACCTATATTTTTTTGTATTATTTTATGGCTGAAATAGAAACAACCACCCTGGATTAACAAAACTGACATTTTACATCCTTTCTGGAAGACATTTACCTACTTCAGAGACATCATCACCCGAAAAGCAGATTTTAAAGCCTGATGGAGTTAAAAAAGAAAAAGAAAGCAGCTTAGGGCTGAAATCAAACTTTTCTCATGGTATTGTTTTGGAACAGCATAGTTTGCTCTAACTATGTTTTTCCATCAAAATTATTTTCTGTATTTCTTTTAAATATCTGCTCGTGTCTGGCCCTGAAGACAAACCCTAAACACACTGTGACCTCAAACATCCTCTTCAAAAGGAATTCAAAGGCAGACAGGACCAGCCACTGGGGAGAAGAGCTGACAGGTTCAGTTGGAAGCTGGAAGAAACATCTTGGAGTCATTCTGTACTAGAGACATCCCCAAACTGAGTGGTTCTCCCCTCAGCAGCCTCACCAGTCCCTCCCCTGAATTCCTCCCAGTTCCTGCCAGTGGGGAAGTCATCCCTGGCAGTGAGGATCCCGATCTGGGCAGCTGGAGGGCTGCATGACCCCCCCAGCCCCAGGGACAGCTTCAGGCTCCCGCATCAGCCCCTCTGAGCCTGCCTGGGCAGCTCAGTGGTGCCCAGGAGTGCACTCAGACTCTGCTGGTCTCATCCACACCTCTGGGAGCTGAACTTTTACACCTCACACCCCCCCTCTGCACTCTGGGTGCTGCCCAGCTTCCTGGGGCAGCCAAAAGTCCTCCTCTTCCTTCTGGAGCACAACCCAAGTGCTGCCTGAGGGGCAGAAGGGGAGGTTGGGATGTCCCAGCACACTGGGAAACCTGGGAGATGACTTGGAAGAGAAGGAATGTGGCAGGAGCTCTTGCTTTTCTACACTGGGAATTAATTAGCTGTGGGCATCCACGTTCATCTGTTTCCAGAACACTAAAAGTAAAGATTTACTGACAAGTCAGACAGATGTGGGCTGAGAAACTGCCTCCTCTGAGGGCTCTGGCCAGAGAGGCTCCTGTTCCACCTCCTGGGACAGGCAGGAGGGCTCTGGGGTGCTGCCTCAGAACCTGGGGAGACTTCTCCTGCCCTGGCACAGCAAGTTCTGGCATGTAATCCTGCCTCAGCACTGCAGAACAAGCTGGACTCTCCCTACACTCAGCTCAATTTAAAATAAAAAAATAGTTTTCCCCTGTAGTTGTTCCAGAAGAAGCAGGCACACAGGACCAAAGAATAACTCCAGGTTTTTAGGACTCCTGTTAACACTCAAAAACAGAACCAGCAGCCAACTGCCACCTTGGCCTACAATTATTTTCCACTTCCATCTAGAGATTTTATTCACCATTGAATAAATGCTGTAATCTAATCCAGCCATTAGAGCAAGCAGCTGGGCAGCCTGCTTCAGGAGGCCCCCTGCAAATGGGGATATTCCTGAAAGATCAGAAATAGGTCACAAGAAGGACAAGATCCACCTCAGAAATAAACTCTGTGGAAAATTAAAAGTTACTGAAACCATAACCTTGCAAAGAGGAGCCTGTGGTGACACTGTCCTGAGTCAGCACAGAGCTCCAGGTCTCCTTTCTGCTCTCCAGCTTCCCCAGGCAGCAGCACAACGTGGGAAATAAAATCATTTGTTGGAACAAAACTGCCCAGCACAACGTGAGAACAGAGCAGGTCAGACCCTGAGCCACCAATCCACCTGCACATCACAGCCCCCACACCCAGCTCTGGCACCTGGGGGGCAAACTGCATCCCAAAACCAGTTCCCAAACCCACTCTGCTTTCAGCACCAGCACTAACTCCCCCTCAGAAAGCTGCAGCCTCCTCTTCCCAGCAGTTTTTTTAGGAGAACTCCTTTTCCCCAGTTAAGTTCTGTCAGTTCCAGGAAAGGCAGCTCCTGGAAGGAGAAATCCCACCTGAGAAAAATTATTCAAGAGTTGAATCAATCCAAACCAGGTAATGTTTGCAGCCAGGATGAGTGACAGCCCCTCCCGAGCTAAAAACCTGGGGAGGAAGAGGTTCTGCACCCTTAGGGGACAAAAAAAAAAAAAAAATACATATCACCATCTACCTAACCATCTATCTAAATCTACCCAGTTTCTAGAGCAGATCCTGTCATGTAAGCAACTCAGAAAGGGAAGAAGAGTGGAGGTGACAGGTCTGGTAACCCAGAAAGAAATCCCTGGAAATCCCTCCCTCTCCAGAAATGTGCCATGAAACGAATGACCCCACCACAATGTCACCCATTTGCTTCTCCTCTCTGCTTGTCCCTTGTCCCTCAGAGGACAGGAGGAGAGACAAAAAGGGAAAATGAGTTCTGTAGGGAGCAAGAGAAGGGATTCCAGGGGAAGGTGGAAGGACAGTGCCAGGCAGTGAAGTTGGGAAGTGTCACTTCTGCACAGAACACTTCCTTTCCCTACAACTCCACAAATCCCAGGCTTTTGCCACCCTCTCTTCCCAAGATTCCTACCAGGAATCCATTTCATGCCCATTTATCTAACCAGCACTCCTTGCAGATGCCCCCAGTTCCCATCCCCCCTCAGGAAGCAGCATCCTACACAGCAATCCCCACTCTCATGGCTCCTCAGCTCTTCTCAGTCACCCAGAGCCACCTCCCTCACCCCACAAACCCCACTGCACAGCCCAGCACCCGATCTCCTCCACTTTTGGTAGAACCTGCTGCCAAACCCCCTCCCTCCCCCCAGAACCCATCCTGCCAAACCCCCAGAACCTGTTCTCAGTCTCCCACCTGGAAGTCTCTGCTCTCTCCTCCAGCACCCAATTCCCTCACCACATTTTTCCATACTCTGTGGCTCATCCCCACCACAGCAGCTCCTCCTCCTCTGCTGCAGCCAAGGCTGAGGTGATGTTACCCTCCCTAATCCAAGTTTCAGGACTAATTAAAGAGCTGACCAAGCTGCACACTGTCCCCAGATCCTGCCCAAACTCTTCCCGAGCACAATCTTCCCTCTCCTAGCACAAACTTTGACATTTCCTACTTCACACTGACACGCACAAAAAAACCAACCCAAACAGGCCAAGTGATTTCTCTGCACCAGCCTCTTGCTGGGAGAGCCACATCCAGCACCCTGGCTGACGGGCAGCAGGGGCTGAACACCAACTCTGAGCAGGAATACTTTGAGCAATTGTTGGTTTTGGAAAAAAAAAGAGTTTCCTGACCCTCAGCAGGAGGTGCTCTGCCCACACTGCTCCTGAAGGCCCCGGAGGGTGGAGGTGAGTGCAGGCAGCAGGCACACACACAGCACCCGGGGCTGCAGCCTGGCACCAACACCGGGCACAGGAGCAGCTCCCCAGAACTCCACCTCGGGGTCAGACCCGACCCCTGTGCCACTGCAGAGCTCCCAGGGCTCAGTGCAGGGGCCCAGGGGCTCAGGAAGCAGCAATTCAGCTCTCAGAAGTGAGGCCCAAGCCCTCCTGAGTCTCTGCACAGATCAACCACTGCTGTCAGCAGAAAATATACTGATGACGGAGTGCTCGTAATCCAAACTTTATTGGTTGTGCCCAAAGCCCTCGGCAAGGAAGAATAAAGTAATCTGACACACAACAAGTGTGGGGTTTCATAACCTTATCTGCCTTCTCCTCTACAAAGCACATTTTACGACAGCCACACAGCCCGTTGCCCCAAGGCACAATTAACTCCATTACAGCAGGGACGGGACCGATCACCCAGGAGAGCACCGGGCTGCAAACCTCTGAACCCCCCCTCCCCCTGCACCCCGACAGGCCCAGGACAGGGACCCCGGGAGGCTGGCGGGGGGAGGAGGAAGAACCAGGCCTCTCCTCGGCCCTCCGCACACCTCGCATCCCTCTGCTTTTCGGGGCCGGCCGGGACAAGGGCAGGACGGAGCCTTTCCAGCCCGTAACACCCACGGCGCCGGGACGGGCGGCCCGGGCGAGCCGGGGAGGGGGGAGTAAAGGCCGCCCCTCCGTGGGGCCCAGGAGCCTTTTCTGCGTGGCCTGGAGGCAGCTGGCGGCCCCCGAGCTGCTCCCAGGCCAGGCCGAGGCGGCCTCCCCGCCGCGCCCTCGCCCCGCTCCCCCCCGGGGGCCCCTCCGAGCCCCTCCGCCGGCGGGAGGCCGCAGGCCCTGCCCTCCTCACCGCGCCGGGCCCGCCCGTTTCCCGCCGCCTCCTTTTCCCTTTCGGCACGGCCGGGCCGGTCCCCCCCCCAGCCGCGGCCCCGCTCTCCTGAGGGGGCGGCCCGGGCCCCTCAGCCCACCCCGTGCCCACAGCGGGGCGGGCGGGGGGAAGGGGGGGGGGAAGAGGGGTTGGAGACACAGTGGCGCCTCCCCCCCCCCCCCCCCCCGTCGCTCCCTCCGCCCGCCCCCACCGCGGGGCCCCCGGGGGGGCACCGGAGCCGCCGCGGCCCGCCGGTACCTGCCGCGGCCGCCCGCTCTCCGCCCGCCCGCCGGCCGCACACAGACAATATGGCGGAGGCACAAGGCTCGGCCGCCAGCCGCAGGGACCAGAGCGAGGCGCGCCGGAAGCGGAAGCGCTGCCGCCGGGCATGCGCAAGGGAGGGAGGGTGCGCGCCCCAAGGGCTCACGGGAGTTGTAGTCCGGCGCCATGATGACGGGGGGGTTACTCCCGGGGGGTTTCGGGGGCTCTGAGCCCGCTCCCCCCCTCCCCCCCGGGCCGTGTCCCGGTGCGGGCAGCTCGGGCCGCTCCGTGCTACGGGGTACGGCCAGGCGGCGGGGCCCGTTAGCCCAGCGCGGCCCCCCCCCCCGCCCTTCTCGGCCTCCTTCGCCCCGCCGCCCCGGGGCTCGCCGCCAGGTGGCAACTGCGGCCTGCGGAGCCGAGAAGGGCCCGGCCGGAGCCTGGGTGCGGGCGGCTCAGGCCCCCCCGGGGGCTGCGGGGAGGCCGCGATCCGGGGGATTCCCCCGCAGGGGTCCCCGATCCGTGAGGCTGTGTGGGGTGGATGGAAGGGACTGTCGTCCCCCCCCCCCCCCCCCATGGCAGCTGCGCTGGGACCCGGCGGCTTCTCCCAGGCCCCGGTGACCTTCCCGCCCTGCCTGTCACCTTTGCAGCTCTGGTTTCCTGCCCCACGGCCCCGGGGATGAGGTTTACCCCCAAGGGCTGGCCGAAGCACGGCGTCCTGCAGCTGCTTCTGGGCTGGACGGGTGAAAGAAACTCTCTGGGTGGGCAGGCCCGAAGAGCTGGGGGGAATGGAGTTAAATCCAGTGGGCAGCTGGTCACAAAGTGGGCTCTTCACCCAGGGAACGAGTGATAAAAGGAGAGGAACCGGCCTCACGGTTCCTAAGGGAAGGTTAAATTGGAGCTCGGGAACGATTTCTCCCTGGGAAGGGCCTGGCCCAGGTGGAGTCCCCAGCCCAGGGGGGGGGTTTCAGAGCCCTGGAGCTGTGGTGCTGAGGGCCATGGGGTGGGGGTGGCCTGGGCAGTGCCGGGGGAATGGATGATCCAAAAGATCATTTTCATCCCAAACGATTCCATGATTCCATCGTCCCCAGACCCCTCCATCTCCAGCTGAGCTGGGGGAGACCTGGGGATGAGGAAAGGCTTTGGGGCACAGCCCAACCCCTCAGCTGCTGCCTCTGGAGCCCCCCGGGCAGGGCAGGGCAGGGCAGGGCAGGGCAGGGCAGGGCAGGGCAGGTCCGTGCTCCAGCTCATGGCTCCGGGCTGGCCGTGTCCCTGCCACCCCCGCCGGGCTCACTCAGACACCACAGGAGGGGTTTTTGGGGGGTTTGTGCTGTGCTATTCCTCAGAGCCCCCCTCGCCTCAGCAGCAGGAGCCGGCCCGGGGCTGCCCACCAGGATCAGGGACAGCTGAGCAGGGCCAGGCTGCGGGTGTGGGAGCCTCTGCCCCCCTCGGGAGGTGCTGCTGGCCCGAATCTCACAGCCCCTCACCCCGGGTCAGGCCCATTAGGTAAAGGAGCAGCTCCTCTTGGCGGGGGTATCTCCCTCTCGCGCTTTCCTTGTATTGTACGGGCCTGGGTCATCGAGGAAATCTTACAGATCCTTCTGCTGCCGAGTGCTGGCGGGGGAAGCCCGGCCCCCTTCCCCCCATTGTCAGCGGCCCCGCCGCATCCTCGCTCCGAGCCCCGGCCCCTAAAAATAACTCTTTGTCAGGCGATTGTTCCGACACCTTCACAGCAGCATTGACGTGGGCCGGAGCGGCAGAGCGGTGGGGTAGGTGGAGGGGAAGGGCTGGAGGTTCCCCCTGGGACCACTCTTGAGTTTTGGCCGCTGGTAACGGCCCCACCGGGGGGGGGGGGGGGGGGGGGAACGGGCTCCCGGCACACGGCTGCGTGCCCGGGGCCTTCCCGTGCTGCTGCCCACCCCTCGCCTCCCCCCCAACGCCCCCAGACCCGCTGCCACCTTCCCGATGGACCCCCCCGACCCTGTGGTCCCCAAACAGGGGGAGACCCCTGCCCGGGGCACGTGGGGGGATGGGTTCGTCCCAAACCCCAGCTCTGACCATGCGGTGAGGGGGGGGGTCCAGCCCGACACCCCAAAACCATCCTCAGTGCTCCCCACGCACCCCAGTGGGGTCGGGGCTGGCAGGGGTCTGCCCCAGGGGGAACAGGGTTGGTGGTGAGTGGGGTCCTGATCCCAAATGGCTCCTGGGATCTGCAGTGCCCCCCAGACCCTCTCGCATGTCCCCGTGCAGGGGATGCACCCCAGGGAAAGTCCCCTCTGCTTGTCACCCCCCCAGCACTGTCCCCCCAAGGCCCTCTCCTCCTTGACCCCCCAGCTGCAGGAATGGGGTTTTGCTTCCCGTGAGCAGGTCTGGATTAAAATAAACTCCTGGCCCAGATCCCTTTGCCAGTGCCACAGGAGATGCCGTGTTTGCTACCGGCACTGCCCGTGGCCCTGCCAAGTGCCCCCGGCCTTGACCCTCCAGGTCACACGTCCCCGTGGTGGGGACATGCCTGTCCCCTGCCCAGCCCTTGGGGACATTCTCTCCCAGCCGTGCTGAGGGGGCCACGGGGCTGAGTCCCCCGGGCTGCTGGCTGTGGGGCAGGGCACAGGGCCAGCCCCTCTCTGCTTACCCCCAGCCTTTGTTTTTGTTTTCTGTTTTTTTTCTTTTCTGGGGGGAGGGGGGGGTAATTTACTTTTTTTACTTGGGGCAAATCACTTTTGCCTTTATTTTTTTTTTTTTTCTTCCTTAATTTACTGAGTGCTAAATCCAAATATTACAACTTCCCCTCCACACCGCTGGTTACGCAGGCGGCCCCCGGCCGGGCATTGTCTTATTGTTTGCAGAGGGAAGCTCCAGCAGGAGATTAACCTGGTGTTCACCCCCGCCACACCTTCACACCCTGTCCCTGCTGGCCAGGCCCGTGTCCCCGGGGACAGTGGCCAGCACGGGGACCTGGGGGGCGAGCAGCTCCGAGGGGTCTGGAGCACAGGGAGGACACGGCGGGGTGGTGGCCCCGGGGGCTGGCGTGGGGCTCAGGGACACCCTGGGGGGTGGGTGAGGAGCTGGCAGGTGTCCTGGGGGTCTCCAGCAGACCCTTCGCCCTGCTCCTTGCCCAGGGACCCCGTCAGGGTGCTGGTGGGGTTAGGGCTAAGTGGTGTCTGTCACCAGCAGAAGGGAGGAACATCCCAGGGACTGTGACACCGATCCCGTCCTGCTCCATCCCAGTGTGCCCATCACACCATGTCCATGGTCCGTGCCATCCCAGCTGGGACTGCCCATCCCTCCCCAATCCTTCTGCCCTCTCCCCATGTCATCCTGTCCCCCTCTCTCCCATCTGGACCTGGAGGGTCACTTCCCAGCTGTTTGTCCCCAGGTTGGACAGTCCCAGGGCTGTCTGTGATGCTGGGCACTGAGCAGCTGAGCTCGGTTCTGGTGCTGGGCAGCACACTGGGGTCTGTCCTGAGCCCAGGGAGCACCCAAAGGTGTTCCCAAAGGCCACGTGAGGAGGGCTGGATCTCAGGGCTGGTGTGTCCCACAGCCCTGTCCCACAGCCAGCTCCAGCTCCTGCACATCATGACCCCACTGCCCCATCCCGAGGGACATGGGTCCCAGCACTGCCCACCCACCACAGGCTCTGCCAGACCCCTCCACGTGGCAGCTCCATCCCCCCCGTGCCATCAGGACCCTCCTGGTCCTTGCGTGGCTCTGGGTCCCTTTCCCCACCCTGGTTGGTGCCCAGAGGTGTCAGGGACTGTGGGGTCCTGGTCCCCAATCACCAGGGAGTCCCAGAATAGGAGGAGACCCCTGCCCGGGGGACAGAGGAGGATGAACTGCACACACCCCTACCCCGGCCCCCTGCCCACCACTCTGGCAGCTCCAGACCCCTCTGCTGTCCCAGCACTTCGGTGGCTTCCAGCAGCCCCCCCTGCTGCATTCCAGCCTGGCTGGCCCAGCAAGGTTAAACTGCAGAGAGGCTGAAATATTTGGGAGGGGAATGGAGAAGGGAAAGGAGCTGGGGGGGGGAAGAGCTTGGGGGGGGGGGAAATTTCTATAAAAAGAAAGTTTAAAAACACAAGTTAAAGAAAAAAATACCAGGCACGGAGTGCAGCTGCGGTTCTGGTTCCAGTTCCCAGGTGATGTCAGGCCTGGAGCCTCTCCAGCCCCGGCCCCTCGGAGACGGTCTTGGTGGGTTCAGCACTGAGTGTTTTTCCTTCCTGAGACTCGGGGACACCTTCCTGTCTCAGAGAAAGCAGCCAAGAGCCTTTCCAAGGGTGTCCGAGCGCAGGAAGGGGAGAGGATGGGAGGGGAGCTCCAGAGCCGGGCTCAGCGCGGGTCCCCGGCAGCATCCATGTGCCATGGACTGCAGTGGCCAATGGCCACCGTGGGCATGGGGACCATGGGGTGCAATGGCCCTGGATTCTCCCGGCCAAGGGGCACCCAGCTCCCACCAGTCCGGTAGCCTCTGGCCCCTCTGAGTCACCGTTTCCCACTGGCGGTGCTGGGAGGGGCTGGAATGTGCTGGGACCTGTGGGATTGTCACTGGCACATGCCAGGGCCCGTGGCCACAGCACTGGGACACACTGGAACCCATGGCAGTGCACTGGGACTTAACTGGGACCCACGGCTGTTACGCTGGGGCTTACTGGGACCCTAGTTACTGACACTGGGATGTGCTGAAAGCTTGGCACTGGGACTTGCTGGGATGCACAGCCCCTGCACTGGGACACGCTGGGAACCATGGCTGTTACGCTGGAGTTTGGCAGGGCCCTCATCCCTGTCACTGGGACATAATGGGACCCTCCTGCTCATCCCTGGGACATGCTGGGGAGCCAAAACCCCGCAGCTGAGACACCTGGGGACCCACCATGCCCCCAGCACCGGGACCACCGCCCTCTCCGTCTCCCTGGGAGCTCCAGAGCCGCCTCTTCAAGGGGACAGTCCCCTTCCACCACGTGCGGGTCGGGCTGTTTGCAGGGCAAAGCCTCCCCTCCCCACGCCCCCCGATAAACCCAGGGACAGGGATTCTGTGTCCCGGGCTGTTTGGAGAATCTCACGGCTGTTTCTGGGGGTCTGGGACACATTAGCCACGCTGAGAACAAACCTCTCCCCCCAGCCCGCTCCCCGCCGGGGCCCTGCGCTCGCAGCTGCGCCGCGCTGGCAGCTCCATAAATCAAACCCGGGGGGAGGGAGCCCGGGACAGGATCACCTCGGTCGAGCCGGGGGACCAAAGGTGCCGGTGGGCTCTTGCCTTCACCCCCTCCTCGGTGCTGGACCCCCCGGGGCGTTCGCCCCCTCCCCGATGCTCCGGGGGGATGGGGAGGATCTGGTCCCGCGGCCCTCGGGGGGTCACCCGGCTGCCCCAGCCCCAGCTGCCTCTGCTCGGCGGGACGTGGTGGCCCCTGGGACCGCTGGCCCCGGCACGGCACCTTTCCCAGGCTTGGCGTTCCCCACCGCGTGGCCCGGCCCCCCCGGATGGGTCCCAGGAGGGGGGGTCTGGCCTGGGAACCCCCCGTGTCCCTGCCTGACCCCTTGCAGGTGCTGCTGCCGGCAGCTTCTCCGTGCACGGGGTGCCGGTGGCAGTCACAGCAGTGGGGATGGTCACGGTGGTGGCAGCCAGGACAATCGTGCTGGCGGTGGCAGCCACAAGAGCCCTGGTGCTGTTGGCAGCCACGGTGATGGCGGCAGTCGTGGCAGCCACGATGGCGCAGAAGTCACAAAAGCAGTGACACTGTCCCCAGTCCCCACCCAGCTGCCTGTGGGTCCCCAGTGCCATCCCGTGGCCAGGGTCTTGTAGCCCTCGTAGGGCCGGAGCTGTCGCCTGGCCCTGGGGACACGGGGACAGCATGTGCTGGGGTCTCACTCTGTGTGGAGAGCTGGGACAGTCCAGCAGCACAGACTGACAGCCAAGAGGAGAGGGGTGACAGCCAAGAGGAGAGGGGACCCCACGTGCCCCCCCTTGCCCCGCAGAGGCCACCCGGCCCATCAGAAAATATAAGGTTTATTTTCCAAGCGGCCGCACGGTCACAACCGGGTCCCGCGGGGCTACCACACCGTGGCCCCCCCCGGAGCGCCTCGACGCCGGCCGCACACGGGCCCCTTCCCGTCCAGCCCCGGGGCGCGGGGACCCCCCTCCCCGGCCCTGCCCCGTGCCGGTGGCCTCGGCCCCGGGAGCGTCCCCCCCACCCCGCTGCCGGGGCCGGTGTGGGTGCGGTGCCAGCCCGCCGCCCCCCTCCCCGCTCCGGTCCGGTCTCTGGGGCTCCCCCGGCTCTGCCGCTGTCTCAGGTGGGTGCTGCCGGACCCCGGCTCATCTCCGAGACACCCGCAGCGGGGTCACCCCTCGCACCTTCAGGCAGTTGCCCCCGAGGTCCCTCCGGCCGCCCTGAGGAGAGAGGAAGGGGGAGAGCTGCAAGGGGGTGTCCTGCCCGCCGGGGTCCCACTCCTGCCCACCACCCACCCGCGCTGGTTCTGCAGGGAGGAGCTGACCCGAAGCAGCCGGTGCCGCGGTCCCGGGGCGGCTCAGCGCTGCCCGGGATGCACGGACAGACGGACAGAGCTGTGCTCGGGTAGGTGGCTTGGGTGGGTGGCACCTGTGGCCCTGTCACCCTGCAAGGACACGGCTCCCGTGGCTCCTCGGTGACACCAGACCTGTGGGCAGGGCGGGTGCCACCCCGGGACAGACCCCCAGCCTCCAGACAGACCCCCAGCCCTGAAGAGGAGGCTCAGCCCCACCTCCCAGCACACCAGCACAACTTCAGCCCAGTATAACTCAGAGCAGACCAGTGAAGACCGTTTCCAGCCCATCTCCGGCCCAGTTCGGCCCATCCCTGCCCAGCCCATCTCCAGTTCAGCCCTGCCCACTTGCTCCCAGCCCCGCCCAGTTCAGCCCAGTACATCCCATTTCCAGCCCAGTGCAGTCCATTTCCAGCCCAGTCCCAGAGCTGGGGAGGGCCGGGGGGGCTGCAGAGTCCGGCTAGGGAGGGGTGAGGGGCGGGAGCAGGAGGAGCGATTAAAAAATCAGCAGAAACTGAAAAAGCCCAAAGGGCCGGAGCGTGCCCCACGGTTCGGGGGTGAGCTGAGGGGGGCTGCCCACAGCCCTGCCTGGGGGTGTCCATGGCCAGCCCCCCACCTTGCACCCTGCGCAGCCCATCCCGGGGCAGGGGCACCCAGCACCCAAGGGACGGGGTCAGCACGGGAAAGGTGCTTCACCCCCTGCGTGGGGCCACGGGACGGGGACCCCTGCCCGGACCTCGCATGTGGGGTGTGAGCTCTGCCTCCCCCCTCCCGTCCCCGTCATGTCACGGACATAATGGGGGCCGGAGGCTCAGGGACAGGGCTGGGGACAGGGATGGCTGCAGGGACAGGGTCAGCCGGAGAGCTCCGAATCCGCGCCCCCACACACCCCAGAGGCGGCCAAGTGCCCCCGGCACCGGGGTGACTGCTTAACCCCCCGAGACCTCCCGGCCCGGACGGACGTGGGGGAGCAGCCCGGCCCTCTGACGCCAGCGGGAGCTGTGGGCGTGCGGCTACGAGCAGGATTTGGCCGGGAGCAGCCAAAAACACGGGGGGGGGGGTGTGCTGGAATCAGAGCCCGCGGCTCTCGTGGGGATGTGCCGACCCTCCTGCCCCGGCTAGGGGCTTCTGTCCCCATCCCGTGGGGACACCCTGACCCTCTTGCCCTGCTCAGCCCGGGTAGGGGCTGCTGTCCCACGTCCCGTGGGGACCTGCTGATCCTTCTGCCCCGCGGGGACGTGGTCGTCCTCCGCCCCGTGGGGAGCTGCTGACCCTCCTGCCCCCATCCCACCGCCTCGCTCACCCCTTTCCGCTGGTTGCTGAGGCAGAAGGTGCAGATGCTGCGGGGCTGCTTGCTGTCCAGGTCGCCCTTGGCACCGTAGATGGCACTGAAGCAGGGCTGCCCGTCCTCGCAGCCCTCGCCCAGCAGCAGCACGTTGGCCAGGTGGGAGATGTAGCTGGAGGCCAGGCGGAGAGTCTCGATCTTGGAGAGCTTCCGATCCACCGGCTCGGTGGGGATGAGGGTCCGCAGGGCGGTGAAGGCCGTGTTGACGCTCTGGGTCCGGTCCCGCTCCCTGGCGTTGGCCGCTTGCCGCTGCTTCACCATCACCATCGGCCCGGGCTTCCGCGGCAGCTTGCGGCGACCCTCGCCCCCCTCGCAGCACCCGAAGGACTGATCCGACGTGTCGCTCTCGCTCCGGTTCTCCTCGTCCTCCGAGAGGATGCTGAGGTCGGGATACAGCACGCGGGCGGCCACAGGGCGCAGCATGGTGAAGGCCATGGCAGGACCCCCCCCTCCCGCACCCCCGGCCCTGCTGGGGGGACCCCCCGGGGCTGCGGGGAGCCTTCCCCCGCCGGCACGGCTCCGGGACGCCTTCCCGCTGCTGCTCCGCTCCGGCGGCCGAGCGGGGCTGGGACGACAGGCTGCGGGGGGGAATCGGGATTTATACGGCCGGGGAGGGGCTGGCGCCGGAGCCCACCCCCAGCCGGCCCCCCAAGCCTCCGGCCAGCGTCCTCGCCCCAGCGCTGGCTCCGGCCACCGGCCTGGCCCTGCTCCGGCACGCAGGGCTGGCTGCGGGCACCTTGCACCGGGAGCGAGCCAGCTCCGGTCTTACCCACGGTGGTACCGGACCCCGACGGTGCCACGGCCGGTGCCAGAACCGTCTGTGCCCTGTGGCACCTCCGCGTGGCACAGTCCTGGATCCTCGGCGCCCATGATGCCGCACGAGATGTCCAGTCTCTGGGCAGGGTGTCCCCAGCCCCTGCCTGGCTGTCCCCTGCCAGCCCCGGGCGAGCACGGGATGAAGGAGCCAAGATGGGGCAGGGACCCGGGAGCGTGTGGCACCGGTCTTGTCCCCAGGGTGTTTATGGGATGGGATGCTGGTGTCCGGGTGGGGGACACACTGCTCCCCGTGCCCAGGAGGACTCCCGGGTCGGGCAGGGAGCAGCGAGCCCAGACAGCTTCCCGGGGATGCTCTGTATCCCTCACCCCTCTCTCCCCAGAGCCTGGCACCCCGCCTGCCACCGCGGGAGGGGACAGGGGACACTGTCAAGGCCAGGGACAGTGTGACCGGCAGCGCTGCCAGGCAGGCAGGAGCGTTTCCTCCCACCCGGGGGGAAGGTGTGCGCCGGCAGTGGAAACCCGGAGCCTTTTCCTGAGAGGGCAAAGGGGGCCTGGCAGCAGTGGGAAGTGCGGTGAGGGCTAGGGGGTGCTCTTCGGGCAGGACCGGTCTCCCAGCTGATGGCCGGGACATGTCCCCAGGGCCTGATGGTGATCATAGTGCCAGCCCATGCCAGCTACAGTCCCCATCAGACCGCCGGTCCCACAGCCAGAGGGGGTTGCTGGGGGAAATCTCGTTATTGGTGCAAAAAAGCCCAGCTCAAGGGCTTGCAGGGACAGGGGCAGTGGGACACTGTGGCCAGGGCCATGGGATCGGGTGGCATCATGTCCTGCTACACCCCACAGCCAAATCCCCGTGGCTCTGGGGCTGAAGCTCATGGAGAATTCGGGGTCTGTGGGTGTTCCCCCGGGGTCTCCTGGTGTGTGCCATGGCTGGGCACTGCCGGGGCTGTGGAGGGGTTCACTGCCCGAGGGCTGAGAGCAAACGGCCCCTGTGACCCCCGCAGGCACAGGCAGCTCCTCGCAGCTGGGCCAACCCTGCCCTGTTTTCCTTCACCATTTGTCTGCCTGTGCCGAGCCTGTAAATCACACAGCGGGGGTGGAAAGGGCCGCGGCGGGGGTCGGGGGTCCTGCTGGGGGTGTGCGGGGCTGCGCCGGGTGTCTGCACTTCCCTGGGGACCTGTCTGTCCCCTTGCTGGATCTGACCCCTGACACCCCTCGCTGCACATCGAGGGACCTCGACCCTCTCCTGGCCCTGCCCAGCACAGGCTGGAGGCTGTTTCTACCCCCACAGAGGTGCCAGGGCAGAGCTGGGGATGGACAAACCTTTGTTTGGCACAGCAGGCAGGGAGCGGGCAGGTGCCTGAGTGGAGAGAGGAGCCCCTGCTCTTGCCTCAGCATCCCACCGGGCTGTGGCTGGGGGGCCACAGCAGCCCCCGGCCCTGACAGGAGGCAAGACGGATGGCAGGGGCTGTGTACTCAGCTGCGGCTGCCCCACACATGGTCACCAGCTGACAGGGAGGGGATGGGCCGGGGGGGGACAGCCCAGGCCCCTGTGGGGTGCAGATGAGCTGCCCCGGGTGCTCCTGGGGGGGCACGGTCACGCGTAGGGTGCCGGTGGCCTGTGCTGCTGCACACGTGGGGACACGGGCAGGGAAGGAGCAGCAGGCTTTGGAGATGGGGCAGGGGGCAGTGCATACGTGTGCACGCGTGTGCAGGGATACGTGTGATAGGGGTGCGAGTGCACGCGTGTATGCAGCCGCACACGTGTGTCAGCACGTGTGAGCTGGTGCACGCTGCAGGTCTGTGTGTGCACGGTGCCACACACACCCCGACTGCCACCACCTCCTGCTCCCTGGGCTGGCACACGCGTGTGACCACCCCCTGCCAGCCCCCCCGCACACGTCAGGACAGACGGACAGACAGAGGGAGCCGTCAGTCCCGGCCGGGAGACCGACAGCAGCCACGGGAAGCAGCGAGTGCTGCCAGCTCCCTGCCTGCGGATGCTGCCGCTGGAGGACGCGTGGGACAGGACGTGTGTCCCCATGCCCGGACCCCCCCGGCACAACGCCGGGGGTGACTCAGCCGGGAGGCACGAGGAGAGACCGGGGGCTGCGACATCCCAAACCTCGGGGCCGCGTGGCTGAGTTGAGCGGGTGCCAGGACAGGGCTGTGTTTGGCATCCCTGCTCCTTCAGAGGATCCGGATAAACAAACCGGTCACCGGGCTGGGGGGCTTGCTGGGGAGGCACAGAGCACCAGGAGATGGGTTGGGCGGATGCGGTGGGCACGGGACCCTGCACAGGACATGTGGCATGGAGGGGACACAGCTGTGATCCCAGCCCAACCTGCCAGGCATCGCCATACTTGGGGTTCCTGAGGGCACCCTGAAGTCTGGGTCCTGCCTCCACTGGTGGGGAAATGCCCCCTGCCCCCTCTCCAGGGAGTGTTTATCTGTGAGGTGATACTTAAGTGTAAGAAAATAAACAGGGAGCAGATGGGCCGGGAGGCCAGGGCTGCCCCCAGCCCCATGGGGCAGCTCCTGCCCTGCTGGGAAAACACCAGTGCTGGCGAGGCAAATGGATTCCAGACCCCCAGCAACACCAGCACACATGTGGCTGCCAGGACGTAGGGGCTGACCCTGCTGAGCCCCGGCAGAGCAGTGCTGGACTGACCCAACACATCCCCTCCCACCTCATCCCATCAGATCCCAGCCCATCATATCCCATTTTTATCCCCTCCATCCCAATCCCCTCCATCCCATCCCATCCCATCCCATCCCATCCCATCCCACCCCATTGAGTCCCCCAAAGGTCCTGCCCAGCTCTGCTCACCCACAGCCCCTCACCACCCCCCTGGCATAGGGGGATATCTGGGGCTGTCCCCACTGCCTGCAGCTCCCCGATTTCGGGACTCCCGGGCCCCCACCCTCCAGGCTGTACCCCAGGTCTGGAAGGCATTACACGCCTGTCGCACGGGGAAGTCTGTCCCAGTTCCGGAGCCGGGACCCCCCCTACGCAGCCCGGGGCTGGGGGGAGCCCACAAAGAGCCTTTGTTCCTGCCCTGGAACGAATGGATTGGAGGCAGGGGGGATCGGCTGTCAGCCGGCGACACCGGAGACCCCACGGGTCAGGCAGAGGGAAAGGGGACAGGTGGAGGGAGGGACAGACAGGCAGACGGAGACGATGCAGAGATCACCGGCTCGGTGAGACCCACCCCGGTTGTGGCACCGGCAGCACAGGCTGCAGGGAAAGGGGGTTGTGGGGTCCAGGAAGCCTCAGTTCATCCCCCCTTGGGGGGTCCCAGACCTTGGGGGCACAGACCTGGGAGAGAGGGTTGAGTAGAGCCCCTGCGTGTTGCCCAGGAAAATCCCAGTCCCCACCGTGGAGCACCCCTTTGAGGACACCCTGGTGATGTCCCATGCTGTCACAGGAGCTGTCACCTCCTCCCTTTCCCGCCTTTCCAACCCCCCCCCGGCTCTTTACCAAGAGGAAACTTTTTAGCACGCCACAATTCTTCGGAGAAATTTATGGCCCATCAGGGAGCCTCGGGCCAGGGCTGCTCCTGCTCCATGAGCACTTGCAGGGTTTCCTCCCGGCACAGAGCTGCTTTGATGTGGCACATGCGGCTCTGCGAGGGAAGGGGCAGGAGGGAGACTCCGACCCAGCAGCCCCCAGCCCACTCTGCCCTTCCTCCTGCATGCCCCAGCCAGTCCTGCCAGGATGCCCCCCAGAGCTGGTGCCCAAATATCCACGCCCTCCTCCTGATCCCTCTCCCCAGCCCATTTCTGCCCCAGGAGGACAGGATCCCTCTGAGGAGGAGTGTGGCTGAGGGGGTAAAGCAAGGACAGAAGTGTCCAACCACGGTTCCTGTCCCCATCCTGCTGACTCACAGCCTGGTGGGGTGACTCAGTGGCCTTTTCCCTCCCTGGACCGAGGTTCCCAGCTCAGAAGGATGCTGAGATGCCTCGGGGGATGCTCAGGGAGGTCTTTCCAGCCTGCACATGGGGCAAAAATGTGTTGTTTGTAGAAGGGACAGCATGGAGGGACTGCAGAGCTGACCCTGACTTCAGCTGCATGGCAGTGTGGGGTGGTGGAACTCCCATCCCCAGCACAGCACCCATCCCAAACACAGCACCCAACCCCTCGCAGAGCCTCCATCACACAGGAAAGCATCTGTCCTTTTGCAGAACCTCCATACCTTGACCCAGAGCATCCATCCCCTTCCCCTCTGCTCCCAGACACCTCTTGCAAGTGCCAGGCCTCCTCACTGTGCCGTGCCTGCTCCTGACCCCAGCATCCCCCCAGCACCAGGTCCCAGAGATGTGGGGGTTTCATCACCTTTATTCCAGGTGCAGCAGTTGGTTTTCCCACCACCCCATTTTGGAGATGTTCTCCAAGGAGGGGGAGACTGCAGGATGGCTCCAGGGTTTAGGGAGACAGGAGGTTTAGGGGCAGACACAGCCCAGGATTCTCCTGGTCTATGCACAGGTGAGGCTGCAGTGTCTGGAGGAGGCCTGGGCTGTGCCCGGTTCTGCTGTGCCCCCTCCCGGTGCAGCTGTGTTCCGGCTTTGTCCCGGTTTGCCCGTATCACTTCCGGGCTCATCTGTCTTCTGGGTGGGCTGTGACCTGGCCCAGTTCCAGAGTGGCCCGGTTCGGCTTGTCCCGGTTCAGCCATTCCTCGTTGAGCCGTGCCCTGGTTCAACCTGTCCCGTCCTAGTTCATCCCGTCCCGGTTCATCCTGTCCTGGTTCGTCCCGCCCCATTCCGGCTGACCTGTGTCCCGGTCCTTCCCGGTTCGTCTGATCCCGATTCATCCCGTCTCGGTCCACCCCGCCCGGTCCGGTCCCGTTCCCGCGCGGCACAATGTCGCCACCTGCCGGTCCCGCCGTACCGGCACCAGCGACACCCCGACCCCATCGCGGCTGGAGGGTCGCAGGGAGACCCCATCCCCACAAGGACCCTCCCAGGCCGGGGGACCCCGGCCCCATCCCCACCGGAGGCTCACGGGACCCCCAGATCAGGCCCAGCTCAGCCCACGGGAGCCCTGTGGGGACCCACCGGGACGGGACGGCTGCGGAGCTAGCGGAGGTGGGGAGTGGAGGAGCCCAGGTAGGTGCGGAGGTCGCTGAGGGTGGAGGGGATGATCTTGGCGGGGATGGTCTCTCGGTTGAGCGCCTGGTGGGCGGCGAAGCGGTGGCAGCCCCCGAAGGAATAGAAGTAATCCCCTCCCTGGCTGCCCTTGATCCAGAGCACGTCGATGGGAGGGACCCGCTCGGGATCCTCCTGGAAAGAGAGAGAGAGAGAGAGACCCCAGAGAGCAATGCACCCCCTGGTACCCCCCGACCTGCCCCAGCTTCCTCCAGCGGTGCCCCCGGGGGTGTCAGGCCGGGCACACGGGTAGCACCGCGGGGCTGGAGCGGGGCTGTGCTCACCTGCAGGGTCTCCACCAGGCTCTGCACCTTTCCCGGCTCCAGCACGGAGGGAATGGGCCGGATGAGAACCCTCATGGGCACGTTGTGCACGGCAGAGATGTGCTGCGTGTGGATGCTCCTCTCCGGGGCCTCGGCCATGGCTGCTGCCGGTAACCGGCCTCCTCCTTCTTCCTGCTCACCCGGCCGGGCCCGCCGCTCCGCCCCGAGCAGCACAGCACCCAGACGAGCCCCTCTGCTTCCTACCGGCGCGGCCATCGCCATCGTCACCGCTCCCGCCCCGTGGTTTTGCAGAGTCACAGTGAAGGGGCAGGACGGGTTCCTGGGACGGCTGCCAGCGCTGCCTGGCCTGCTGCCCGTTCCTCTCCGCCCCGGCCAGGCTCTGCTCAGGGCTGCCCTTCACTCCTCGGCCGGCTTGACACCCAGCTGGAGGCTGCCCGGCGTGTCGGGGGTCCCTGTCCTGCCTCCCACCCTGGGAGTCTTTGATCCCGCCTGCCCCTGCCAGGGCACTAAGGATCAGTCTGTGGCATCTCAGCCCGGAGATGGGATGTGCCCCCCCCTTCCCGGATGTGCCAGGACCACTTCCCCACCCTGGGCCCCCCTTCCCACTGCGCTGACTCCCGCATGGTCCTCGGCAAGGAAGGGGCACCACTAGAGAGCCCCGCAGCTGAGCTGGGATGTCCCCAGGAGCTCAGGGCTCAGTGGGGGCTCCACTGATGAGCTGCAGGAGGAAAATAATTTGACTTCTCCCCTTTGGGTCCTACCTATGTGGAGGGAAAGTGGTGAGAGAGTGGGGGCAGGACTGCCTGGCAGCCCCTCAGGATGGGTTGTTCCCACCATCCTTGACTCCAGTGGGAGTGGAAAGGTGACAGCAGCTGAAATAAAATTAGGTCCTCAAACCCTCCCTGCCCAGTGTGGCAGAGGCCTGGGGGTGAGGCTGGGGGTGTGTGAGCATCACTAGGCCCCCCCAGGCTGCTTGCTGGGTTTGCTACCCTGCTGCCAGAATTTCACGTGGCTCTCTGCTTCCAGGTCAATGCTCGCAGCCTCCCGGGGGGTTTGGCCAGCGGGGTGGCATCACAAACCCACTGCTTCCTTACAAACCAACTGCCTGCTGCGGCCAGGGGGTGAGGGGGTCTGGGTGGGACAGCCACCTCATCCCGGCACCCCTGTCTGCTGTTTGGGGACAGATGTTTTCTCCACGATGTCCCAGCCCCAGGCCTAGGGTACCAGGAGACGGGCAGACCCCTGCCCAGTACAAATCCCCCGAGACACAGGGTTAGTGGCAGAAATCCCTTTTATATCCCTGAATTGCGTTACAAGTAATACTGCGGGCGGCCGGTTCTCAGTAGACTTGTCTTACTGGGAGGGGGCGGGAGAGGGGGGAATAGGGGGGGCTGTCGAGTACAAAACCTGGCAGAAAAAAATCTTATCATGCACGGAAAATTATTGCTGTAGTATCTGCTATTTACAGGGTAGATGGGGGCAGAGGTGCGGCACTGCCAGGCCCAGGGACACGGGAAGGTTCCGGTGTCACTGGGAAAAGCCAGAACCGCTGTGTCCTCGCTGGGGGTGGGGGGATGGGGGGGAGGTGACTGCGTGGCCGGGCCGATGCTCTTTCCCTGCTCGAGGTGCGTGGCCGCCGAGCCATGGCAGCGAGGACTGTGACAAGGACATCCCCGGAGGAGGAGGAGGAGGGGCCGAGCCCATGAGCCAGGGCGGTGGCACCACGGGACACCGAGGCGGT
Source organism: Heliangelus exortis (assembly GCF_036169615.1). Classification (NCBI taxonomy): domain Eukaryota; kingdom Metazoa; phylum Chordata; class Aves; order Apodiformes; family Trochilidae; genus Heliangelus; species Heliangelus exortis. Next base: position 2,236,508 of record NC_092437.1, read on the forward strand.
GGGAGGAAGACGGTGCAGGGAGGAAGACGGCGTGGGGGTCCGCGAGTGCGGCCCCGCGGGGTGCCGGGCTGAGCCCCGAAAGTGTCGGGGACCGGCCCGGGGTGACGGGGTCGCGGCAGCTCGGGGCCCGAGGTAGGAAGCGGAGGCGCGGGGTCGGGCCCGCTGCGGGATGGTGGCTGCGGGGCCGGTGCGGGGCTGCTCCGCCGGGAGGTTGCATAGAATGGCTGTTTTGTCCCTGGCGTGGGGCAGGGAGCAGAGCTGGAGCCTACAGCAGCGAGGAAGACGAAGGAGAAGGGCTTTGCCTTGACGGAGGCTCCGTGGGGGAGGGTGGTGGCTGCTGGGCCAGCTCATGCCCTCCTGCCTCTGTGCCCGCCGCACGGTCTGCTCTCGGGGTCCTGTCCCCATCTGTGTCACCGTGGCTGTGTCCTGGCATGGTGGCATGGCCCTGCCAGTCTTGGCAAATAAATAGTGAAAAGCATAAGTTATAAATAATATAAATAAGAACATTTAAATAGACTCACCTAAACTTGACAGCTACATTGACCCCCTCCTCCTGTGCACAGGTAGGGGGTGATGGTGGGGGGGCCAGCTGGGGAGGGGTCCAGGCAGAGGCTGGGGGTGTGCAGGGGGTAGTTGGGGTTTCAGTGCTTCCCCAGGGCTCGATCTCCAGCCTGGCCATTTGCATGGTGAGGGGGCTGCATCTGCCCGGGGGGCTATTTCCCAGCCCAACGCTGTGATGGGGAACAGCTGTACCTGGACAAGCCAGGAGCCAGCAGAAGGGACACGTCCCGTGCCACTGGCCATGGCACCATGCCGGGCAGGGGGGCATTGGGGTGCCCCAGAGCTGCAGGGGCCCTCTGAGGGAAGCTGACAGCCCTGCCCTCCCATCAATCACATCTGTCAGTCCTGCCGAGCCATCAGTAGCTCCAGCCCATGGTCCTATCAGGGGTCAAGGTGAGGTTTTGCTCCTGGGGGGAGCAGAAAAATGTCTTTTCTCCCACGGGATCCCCCGGGAGGAGAAGCAGCAGCTCTAAATAAATAATAGTAATAAATTAAATAAATAGAGGTGGGAGTCACGAGCTGGGGTAGGAAAAGTCTCTCCTGGGTCTGGAAGAGGTCTCCGGGTGGGTCCCCCGCAGAGAGACCTGCCTGGCTGCGGGGGGGACTCGGGGACCCGGGCAAGGAGCCGGGTCCTGCTGTGGACCCGGCTGGATCTGCCCCTTCCCAGGGAGTGCCGGGGCTCCCTCCTTCCAGGTGGGGAGCGAGTCTACAGGGATGCGTCCTCCAGCCACGGCACAGCCACAAACCAGCCGGCTGTGGCTGCAGGAGAGCTGGCACGGGGATGGGGAACCGGGACGGGGATGGGGACGGAGACGGGGATGGGGATGGGGGTGTGCTGCAGGGGGCTGGGGTGCTAGTTCCCTATTGCACAGCTGTGTTCGGAGCCCTTGAAGCAGGCGGACTCATAGTGCTTGTTGAGGTACGACTTGAGGGCGAAGGTCTTCTCGCACTGCTTGCACTTGTAGTGCTTGAAGGCGGAGTGGGTCTGCATGTGGGCGCGCAGGTTGGAGCGGTCGGCGAAGGCTTTCCCGCAGTGGGAGCAGCCGAAGGGTTTCTCCCCGGTGTGGGACCTCATGTGGCCCTGCAGCAGCCAGGGCCGGCTGAAGGCTTTGCCGCACACGTCGCACTTGTGCTTGAGGTTGTGGGTGAGGACGTGCATGGCCAGGGCGGGCATGGAGACGTAAGCCTTGCCGCAGGTCGGGCATTTCCTCGCCATCTTGCTGTCCAGGCTGCGGTGGGTCTGCTTGTGCCGGCTGAGGTTGGAGGAGGTGGCGTAGGTCTTGCCGCACTCGGGGCAGGAGTGGCGGTGGCTGCCGCGGCGTTGGCTCTCGCTGCGCCGGCGGGATCGCCCGTCCGTGATGAAGAAGGCGTCCATGGAGTAGCTGTCCGTCACCGCCGCCTCCCCGTTGAAGTAGCGGGCGGAGAAGCTGGACTGGGGGCTCTCGGGGTCGCTGTACTCCTCGTGGCCCGGCGCGTAGGCTGGGTCCGGGGGTGCTGGCGGCAGACCCTGCTTCTTGTCGGAGTCGTAGCCGGAGGGTGCCAGGCAGTGCTGGAGGTACCCTGTGGGGACGACACAGCCGGGTCACCGGGTCCCTCCGGACCAGGCCGTTGGGGAAGCGCGAAAGCCGTGAGCCAAAAGTGCCCATTGGCCGTGTCCTCCCCTGCGCCGGTCCCGATCTCTGCTCGGGCTTTTCTGCAGAGGGGCTGATCCGCCCCCAGCTCCTGTCTGCATCTGCCAGCAGGATGGCTCCCGTCCCGCGGGGCTGCCCCAGGTGGGATCCAGGGATGGGGTCGGGAAACATCCAGCTGCGCCCGCTCGGGTGCTGCCCCGCTGCCCGGCTACAGGCAGCCCCCGGGGGCCATTAGCCACCCGACAGCTGTCGGTGCCGAGAGCCTCATTGTTCAGTGGGGCAGGCGCCGGTAATGAGCTCTGCTCCATCTATCTCCTCACCTCCAGAAACCTCAGGAAAGCTGGGTCGAGGAGGGAAAAGCTGCTTCCAGTTTCCTTTCCCCAGCACAGGGGTTGAAAGGGCCCCTCGCTTGCCTCTGTCCCCTGCTGGGGCTGTTCCCCAGGGATGGGGCAGCACCTGGAGACCAGCAGTATCAGAACCCTGCGCTCCAGCCATGGAGAGGGACCCGCAGCCCCCCCAGGCACAGAAAGGGGCCTGGGTGCCACTTCACAGTGTCACCCCCGTGTGACATTGGCGCAGGTCTGCGCGTGGCCCCGCTCTGGGTAAGGGGCCCCTGGCAGAGCCAGTGCCACTCGGGCATCCCTGTCCCCCCCTGTGCTGGCACACGATGGAGGAGCCGTGCAGCCCCTCCGTGTCGGGATGGTGGTCAGTGACCCCAAGGGACACACTGCCACCTCGGGTCCCCCAAACCTGTCCCGCTGCTCTCCTGCTGGCCAGTGTCAGTCGCTTCAAAGGACATGTCCCTGCTCTTAGTGACAGCGGGGGATGCCGGGGCCCGGGGTCGGTGTAGGACCGGGCTCACCCGTGCATGGCAGCACGGACCACCCCCCTACTCCCTGAGCTGCAGCCGAGCATCCTTACATCCAAATCCCCGCCCATGGGACCCCCCGCCCGGGGCGCGCGGCTGCTGCCTTTTGTGCCACGGGGGGCTGGGGGTGCCTTCGGTGGGGAGGGGGCTGCGCAGCGGGGGCCGAGCTCGGCCCTTCTGCCTCCCCCCCCCCGTGCCGTGCTGACAGCGCGGGCTGTGCAGAAAGCGTCTGCTCAGCGTTTTCTCACGCTGCCTCCAAGCATGCAGCAAGGTTATTTCCAGGAGAGCAGCGTCGGCAGCTTCTGCCCAGCTGCAGCACATCCCTCCCCCACCGGCTCTCTGCTCCTGATGCGGGGGGAAGAGAGAACCCCCTAGCCGGGCCTTACACACCTGCCCCCGACAGAGAAAGCCCCCCAAAGGCTGGGGAGCAGCGAACAGTAGGAATGGGGGGACAATCACCACAGCGGTCGGGTGGTCTTGGTGTGTGAGTGGCTGGATCGTGCCCACACCCCCCACCCCGTCACCCCCGCACCCAGCTCAGCCTCCGGTCCCCCAGCAGCCAGGACCTGGCAGCCCACCGCCCGGCACGGCCCCCCCAAGCAGGTCCCTGGCTCGCTCCGTCGGGGGTCTCTGCCAAGCCCAGGTGACTCCAGGAGTCCCCCCCCTCGGTGTCCCCTGGCAGGACGGGGCTCGGAGGACCCCGACCACCCCCAGTTCAGCCCGCCACACCTCTCCCAGTGTTGCGGAGAGGGGCTGCTGCCCCCCACATCTCCCCGTGCCCCCGGAGGGGACAGCCCCCCCTGCGCTCCCGGGTGGGCTCGGGGCACCGCTGCGAACAATGAAACCCGCAGGCACGGTGAGGATACCGCTCCCCTCGCCGCCCCCCCGCCTGCCCCCGCAGCCCTTCTGCTTCGTACCCCCGAAAACTTGTCGTGGGAAGGAGCAGGTCCCCGCTGCACCCCGAGCTGGAGGGGAGCGGGTCGGGCCGGGGCACGGGGGTTTCTGTCGGTGTCACGCAGAGGATGTTTCCCCAAGGACCAACTTCGATGGCCCCGGAGCTGCGCGGGGACAGGGCGAGGAGGGACGACCCCCCCCGTTGCACCCCCCGCACGACGCCTGGGATGCGGGATACAACGCCGGGGACCCCCACCCCGTCCTGCCCCGCTTCCTCCCCCCCCACTTCCCCGGTTCTCCGTTTCCCTCGGTACACAATAGCGGCGGATCCCCCCCCGCAGCCCCCGGCCTCGCACTCACCATCGCCGGCGGCGGGGCCAGGCAGCGCGTAGGGGGGTTCCAGGGGGGTGTAGGGGGGCGCGGGGGCCCCGGCAGCCGGGAACGCCTCAGCCTTCAGCTTCTTCACCAGGAAGGAGCGGGGCATGGCGGGGCCGGGCCGGTGCCCTCAGCACCGGGACTGCTCCGGTACCGGCACCGCCACCGGCCCCGGCCCCCGCCCCGGCCCCGGCTGTGCGGGCGGCGAGGAGCGGGGAGCCGAGTGAGAGGGGCGGGGAGGCAGGAGGAGGAGAAGGAGGAGGAGGAGGAGGAGGAGGAGGGAGAAGAGGAGGGAGGAGGAGGAGGAGGGGGAGGAAGGCAGGCGGTAGGGGGGGAGGGGGCCGTTCCGCCCGGCCGCGCCCGGACCCCCCCCCGGAGCCCCCCAAGTTACCGGCATCGCTGGGAGCCCCGGGCATCACGGCAACGGGGGGTCCCCAGTCCCTCCCCCCATCCCTCTTCCCCCCCACCGGCCACGGACAATGGGGACACGCGGGGGCGGGGGGGGGGACGGCTGACTCCCACCGCCTTTGTCTCCCTGCCGCCAGCCCCCAGGGCCTGCGAAGGATGGGGCTACGGGGCGGGGGTCCCATTCCTATCCCTGTGAGTGTCCCCGTCCCTGACCCTGTTCCCCATGCATGTCCCTGTCTGTTTCTTGCCCTTTTCTCCTTTCCCTGTCCTTGTTCCCTGTTTCTATCCCTATCCCTTGTCCCCATTCCTGTTCCTCTTCCCTGTCCTCATCTCTGTCCCCTGTCCCTTTCTACTGATACCTTTCCCTTGTTCCTGCCCCTGTCTCTTGTTCTCCATTCCCATCTCTGCCCCCTTTCCCCTGCCTTCATCCCTCTCCCACGTCTGCCCTTTCCCCATCCTTGCTCGCTGTCCAGTCCCCACTCCCCATTCCTCTTCCCTGTCCCTTTTCCCACCTTCTCCCTCTACCCGTGTCCCTGTCCCCATCCCTCTCCCCGGGGAAGCTCGGTGACCTTCGCAGCCCACAACAATAGCTGGGCTCGTGGCGGTGCATTGTTCCCTGCCGGAGCCCCCCCTCCCCCCCTCCCTTTCCCCGCGCTCCGCTGCCTCTTTCCCCGGAGCAGGATGAGCCCCGGGTCCTGCAGGGTGGCTTTCCCTGGGACTATGCCGGCCAGGGGCTGGCAGGTGACACCGGGACCTGGCTGGCAGCGGGCCCTGCTCTCCCCGAGCCCTGTGCTCTGCTGAGAGCGCTGCAGCACATATCCGAGGACAGTCCCTCATCTGCCACCGCAGGCAGAGCGAGGGCACACCTGGTGCAGGGCACCCCAGGCACCCCCGGCCTCAGAAGATACCAGCCCTGTTGGCCAGGCTCCTGGCATCGGGTCTGGGGGGCCAAGGCAGCGTCCCCCACCCAGCATCCCAGGGCCTGCCTGCTCCTGCAGCTGTGTTTGGGGCCAGGTCTGGGGCTGGGGTGCCCCTGCTCACTGCTGTGTGTGGCACCCATAGCCACAGCATCCCACAGCATCCCACAGCATCCCACAGCATCCCACAGCATCCCACAGCCCTGGGTACCACATAGCCCACTGCATCCCATATCCTGCAGCAGCCTAGACTCCAGGGCATCCCACATCCCACCACATAATCCCACAGCAACCTACATCCTGCAGCATCTCAGACCCCTGAGAATCCCACATCCCACATCACCCCACAGCCCCCGCCGACTCCTCCCCCTCCCAGGACTGGGGGTCCCGGAGCTGCTCCCTACACGTGCTGGGGTCCCCGCCCCCCTCCCGCAGCGCTGGCCCGGGGCTCGCAGGCAGCCACACGGGTCCCATCTGTCCCCGCAGCGCCGTCCTGATGTCAGGCCTCTGACAAGTTCAAGGTCACCTCTCCCGGAGGGCCACGGCCCCAGGAGAACATTTCCTTGCCGGGCAGCCCCCGGGGTCCCCCCCTGCCATGCACCGGGCTCCCGGCCTCTGCTCCCTGATTTATTTATCCGCCTGTGCCGTGTGGCTCCTTGAAGGCACGTTTGCAGAACAGGCGATTACTTACGCCCTAGTTGGGCCGGGCCTGCCTGCCCGCTGCCTGCCTGCCCGCTGCCTGCCTGCCCGCTGCCCGGGGATTTTGTCTTTCTCCAGGCTGTGGTGTAATAAGGGAGGTAATTAAGTGTAAAAGACAGGGGGAGGGAGGACTGGGAGAGGGGGAATGGGAACCCGGCTCCTTTCAGAGGCAGGGGACTGAGATAATGTATGTTAATAACCTGCAATCAGTCCTGCCGAGCTGTGCTAATATTGCTGACTGCGGCGGCTGGGCCCCCCCAAACCTGCCCCCGCCGCCGTGGGGAGGGAGGGGAGCGCCAGAAGAAAGGCTGAGCCTTTCTCCTCCGCTGCGGCCGGGTTTCTGCCTTCCTGAGCAGCTGTATGGAAATAATTCCCATTGGAAGCGATTGTTTCCCCGGCGAGAAGGAGGGGGTGGCGGGTGTCCGGTGGGCGAGGGTCTTTGTGGGGGTCCCAAGGGCAGGAGCATCCTCTCGAGGTGCAGAAGGGAGCTGGACCCTCGGTTCATCTCCTGCTTTCCCTGCAGGGCCGCGGAATCCATCCTGCTCCCGGGGAGGAGACAGAGCTCCCCACGTGCTCTTCGGTCCCCATCCCGGTGCCGGGGACAGAGGCCGCCGCCCTCCCTCCTGCCCGCTCGCGGGACCCCCGGCACTGCCGGCTCGGGGGGCTGCCCGCCATTAGCTATTCCAGCCGCGTCCTTCCCGCCGCAGCCGGGCCGCAGCCGGAGCTCCGGAGCGGCTCCAATCCCCGGCTCGGAGGCACGGCAGGCGCGGGGAGCAGATTGCCAGACAAAGGGACGGGGACAAAGGCCCGGCTGCCTCGTGCCCCGAGGAAGGGGCGCAGGAGCGTGTGGGGTGCCGACCCGGCCTGGGGGCTGCTGCTGCCCTGCCCCCGACCGGGCACCAACCCTGGCTGGCGAGCCGGGCCGGGGGCAGGGACCGGATGGCACAGCGCTGACATCGGTCCTGTGCCACTCCCCTGACCAACAGAGTGCCCGTCGTGCCTCAGTTTCCCCATCTGCTATTTGGGCTCTTGCGCAACCGCCTTGAGCTGGGTTCCCTCTCCAGTCCCTCTCCTGAGGGACAGGGGGCCACCGCGGCCCTGCCCGAGCTGCCTTTGTCCCCGCAGCAAACCCCCCCGTCCCCGGGGCAGCCGCTGCCTCCGCCCCGGCACGGGGCTGGGAACACCGCCGGTGCTGCTGGGTGCAGCTGGGGCTGTGCCCCCCCACAGGGACCTGGGGGGCCCTTGGGGACACAATGCCAAACAGCACCAGACCCCCACAGGGAAGGGTTGGGACGTGGCCCAGGCGGGGGGCACTGACACAGATACACGTGGGGTGCACGAAGAAGGGAGGTCGAGGGCTAAGCAAAAACCTTCTATTGCTTCAAACACCACGGGGACACCCGTGCCCCAAGCTGGGGACAAAGCCACCGAGCTGAGCCCAGCGGGGAGATATGCCCACAGCACCCCTGGTCTCAGCACTGCTTCCCAGCCCCCTGTCCCTCACTGGGTTTGGGGGTTAGTCCCCCTTGCTGGGGACAACGGCTGTCCAGGGTCGCCCATCCCGCTCAGGCCGGGCACTGCAGGTTGCAGTAGTCAGCAGATTTGAAGAAAGCGTAGATGTTGATGAGGGGGAACATGAGGAGGGCCCCCAGGAGGGAGCCCAGCTGCTCCAGGGCCCCGTACCACACCAGGGCACTGTGGCTGCGGCTCCGCAGGATCACCCCGGCCATCACCTTCACGTAGGAGAGCGTCCCAGTGAAGAGCACCCAGGAGAGGACCTGGTGGTGCAGGGAGGAGAGTGGTCAGCAAGGGCTGGTGGGAGGGGTTCCCCACCATGGGGACAGGGGACGTTGTGGTGACCCCAGAGGCCTCCTCGGGTGAGAAGCACCCCGTGACTTACGATGAGGGCGCTGCCCCACTGGGACTGCTGGAGGAGCGGGCAGGGACTCATCACGGCGATGGCCATGTTGTAGGAGGCAAAGCCCATCCCTGCCATGGTGAGGGTGCCCAGCAGGGCCAGGGACCTGCAAGGGACATGCAAGTGACACTGGGGAACACTACCAGCCCGTCCCTGGTGAGGGGAACAGACCAGAGGCACAGCACGAGAACTCCATGCAGGCTCCATCCTCCTTTCCTAGGGTGTCTGCTGCTGCCAGGGCACAGATACCCCACGGACCCTCTCCCACCCTCTGCCTTGTTCCTTTCCCCATTGCAAAATGGGGGATGTTTGGGGGCAGAACCCCACCGTGTCCCCCCAGCACCCCGTTACCCACCTGCTGGGCAGGAGCATGGCCACCACGCAGGCGAGGGGGTTGGCCACGGAGCTGAGGGTGGCTGCCAGGTGGTAGGCGGTGTTGCCATAGGGCAGGCAGGAGTAGGACTGCACGGATGGGAGGACCCCATTCATCAGGGTGCTCACCCAAGCGATGAGGAGGTAGATGAAGATGAGCTTGGCCAAGGAGTAATAGACATTCTCTGGGAGGATGTCCCCACGTCCCTTGGTGTCCTTTGGGCACGCACAGCCTCCGCTCAGCCGTGAGCCAGCTCCTTCATCAGGGATCTGGTCAAATGAGCTCAGCATGATGCTGCTGGGAAACAGCTGCTGATGGGAGAGCTCCCACACCTTGGGCTGCCTGGTGAGGAGGAAGAAGGCCAGCAAGCAGCCCAGCATCATTACAGTCATGAAAAGGAAGAAGAAGAAGGTGGAGAAATTGGCTGGGAAGTAGTGGGTCTCCATCTGGGAGATGGTGACCTCCACAGTCCCGTTGTCCATGGTGTTGTTGACCACATGAGTGACATTGACACAGCTGGAGATGCCAGAGCCCTGGCCCAGGGCGATGACAGCTGGGATCAGCCCACTGAGTCCTTCACCTATGAAGAAGGTGGTCAGGTACTGGGGCTCCAGCTGCATCATGAAGGGCAGGAAGGTGACAGAGGAGGTGCAGTCCACCAAGGCCAGGAAGAAGGTGAGGACCAGGAAGGCAGTGCTGTGGGTTCTCCCGGCGATGACAGACACGTGGTTCCAGAGGAAGGCCAAGAGCAAGCAGGCCAAGACACCCACGGACACGACCACGTAGATGACAGCCACCTCCTTCAGCAAGCCGGGCCGAAAGCGGTGCATGAGGGTGACAAAGAGAGGCCCCACGTTGGCCATCTGGATGATGATGGTGATGTAGGAGGGCAGGTCCCACTGCTCTGGCAGCACCGTCACCAGCACCGGCAGCTCAACCCACAGCCCGTTGATGGCCACCCAGGAGCCCATGCCGAAGGCACAGGCCAGGAGGTGGGTGAGCAGTGCCATGGCTCAGGGCTGGGTGCCCAGGCCTGGGGACGACGCTGTGGAAAGAAGCTTTGGTCAGTGGTGGGATGAGACCCGACCTCTCCGGACTCTGACCCCGGTGTTCCGCAGCCACAGCCCCGCGGTCCCGCTCCGGGAGGCAGACAGGCTGAGTGGCTCCTCTCACGGATGGCAGAGCAGCTCAGCCTTCCCACGGCCCGCCCCGGCCCACCTTTGTCCTCTGCAAACCCTGAGGACCCTCCTGTTTCCCTTGGGTGATGACACCGCACCCTCCTGCTCTGGGTGTGGGACCTGCGCAGCTCTTCCTGGGCCCCATCCTGGGCCGGGGACAGGACCCGGCAGGGCATTGAACCTGCCCCACCTCATCGTGCGGCACGGCACAGGCTGGCATGGCATGGCACAGCCTGGCATGGCATGGCACAGCACAGCCTGGCATGGGATGGGCTGGCACAGCGTGGGCTGGCACTGGTGGCCTGGCCTGATGTGGCCCAGGTTTGTCACGTCCCGGCACAGCCCGGCACGCGACGTGTGTGTGTTGCCTGGCATGGCTTGGCACAGCCTGGCTTGGCCTGCGTGGCACAGGTCGGAACGGCTCAGCGCAGCCCGGCACGGCCCGGGCTGGCAGGGGGGTGACGATGGCTCTCACCTGGGGGACCAGGAGGCCGGGGCAGCCGCTCTGCTGGGCACGGAGGCCTCGTATTCTCCCACCGCATCCGCAGGGCCGGGCGAGAGCAGCGCCCGTCTCCTCCCAGGCGGCTCCTTGCGATCCCGGCAGGCTCCGGCGGCGGCGGGAGCGGGGCCCCGGCGGCCCCACCTGCCAACCGGCCCCGGCTCGTCCCGGCGGGCTGACTCAGCCTGGATCCGGCCACAGCCCCAGGGCGCTGGCTCCCATCCCGCTCCCGGGGCGGGGGACCCCCATGTCCCCGTCCCCCCAGCTCCAGCCCTCGGGCGGAGGAAACTCAAAGGCTCCGGGGGGCTAAGGGGTGTCCACAAGCTCCCCGCCCCCCCCATCGCTCCGGGGTCATTCCCCCCCCCCGAGGGGCTCCGGTGGGGAGCAGGAGCCAGACAGGAAGCGGTCGGCCGGTCTGACCGGTCCCTCGGCCACCTCCCCAGGGGGAACTCACTGCGCTTTGGGGACACGGCACGCGGCGGGGGCCACTCCTGGCTGCCGGGACAGTGACGTGCAGCCGCGTCACCACCACCTCCGGATGCAGACGGGTGACGGCCTGGCCCGGCTCTGTCCTGCTCCCCACCGGGAGGGACCTTGCGCCCTCCTGTCACCTGCTCACCCCAAAGTTGCATTTCAAGGTGTCGGTCCGCGGTGGGGACATTCCAGCAGGTCCCCGGGTGACACATGAGCTGCGGGGTTGGTCGGCTGCTGGCACAGGGTATGATGGGATAAAAGGGGTAAGAAAGTGTAAGGAGAGCACTGCTGTCCCTGGAGGGATGAGGGGGTGGTCCCGCTCCCCAGGGGACCCTCGTGGACTAAGGGGCGAACGTCCAGGGCTCAGAGGCACCAGCTCAGGTCCCAGCACCCCCCTCCCACCTCCCACCCCGACCCCCCCGCGGGGCAGGGCAAGAGGCTGGCATCAGTCTGGACACAGATATAGGGGACAGGGGCTCAGGACCCCCCTGTTCTTGCCTCCCCTCGCGGTGGGTCCCCAGTTTTCGTCCCCGATGGCCAAACTCTACGATGCCTCCCCCTTCTTTGTCCCGCATATGCCCCCCTCCCCCCACCGCCCCCTCCCGGTCACCTCCTGCCCTCTCCCTGACAGCTTGCGGACACCCCCAGCCCCTACCCTGCCCTGGGGGTCACCGCTGCCTTCCGTCCCCACGTACCGCCGCTGCCGGCGACAGTTCCATAGCCGTGGCTGCAGTGTCACCGCTGGCCCGGTGCTCCCCGGCTTGGCCGAGTGCCGGTGATTATTCTTGGCGATGTCCCGGTCATGGCACTTGGCCCTGGCTGAACTGCGTCACACTTATTTCAAGCTGCTTCTCGCAGGTGTGAATGTCACCCGGTAACAACCTGTGTCCCCACCGGGGATCTCGGGTTGGGAAGGAACCCTCGGGGTCCCCCTGAACATGGCCGCGGGGTGTCTGTCCCCCCTCGGGCTCACGGCGGCGTTGGGCACCTCTGACCCACGTCCAAGGGGGACCAAAGGATGAGCAGAGCCGTGAGCCACTTGCACCGGCCGGGAGGTGACACAGGTGAGGGGACAGAAGCCAGGTCACCCCCAGCAACACAACCCACCCCGTTCCATTCCATGCCAGCACCCACCGCCCCGGGACGCGGCTCTTCCCCCGGCACCCACCGGGTGTCGCTGGGAGAGCGGGCTGCAACCCTGCGAAATCTGGGGCTGCCTCCTCCAGTGCCCGCCCTGCCTGCCCCCTGCCTGCCCTGCCCGTACCCTGTCCCTCTGGGGGGCTCCAGACTGCCCCCTGCCCCCTGCTCCGCTCCCGGACCCGTCCCTGCCCCAATCACGGATGATCCGAGTGCCGCGGGGACAAGGGCGTCCCTGTGCCCCCGGGGATGGTGGGATGGACGGATACCCGCGGCGGGGGCACGGTTTGGGGGCTGGTGTGGTTTAAACCCCCAGTTTAACCACTCGCTTGTGATGGGGGAGAGAATGAGAAGAGTAAAAAAAAAAAAAAAAAAAAGTGAAAACGGGTGGGTTGAGATAAAGACCGCAAAGTCCCCTTTTCCTTCTTCTCCCCCTGTTCTTGGACGTCCCATGGGTGGGACACCCTAGTGGGGTCAATTGTGCCCATCCGTGTTCCTGTGCCAACCCGTAGCACTGCGCAGGCGTCGCTCGAGGGAACTCAAACCTCGCGGGTTATCGGCGCTGTGCTCAGCGCCAATCCAAACCCGCCCCGCGCCAGCGCCTACCGGGAAAATTAACCCTATCCCAGCCAAAACCAGTACAGGTGCCCAGGGGGAACTGGGAAGAGGTGCGCAGGTGCACGATGCTGGGTGAAGCCAGGCGTGGAGGGGAATCTCGGGCTTGCCCGGGGCAGCTGAGGTCCCCGTGTGTCCGCGGGGAGGGGGACAACGAGGAGACGGGGTTTGTCCTGTGTTTAATTTGGCAGCACAAAGAATCGGAGCAGCCGGTGGTGAGACCCTCCCCGAGGGCGATCGGGTCAGGGGAGTCTGGAGGGGTGCGGGACCCCCGCGCCCCCTCTTCACGCTTCTCACCCAAATCTGCCCGTGCTGCCTGATCTCTGTGAGACGGCCGGGGCCTCTCCACCCCCTTCCCGCGCTGCAGCTGAGCCCCCTCGCCCCCCTCCCCGGCCCCTCTCGCACCACCGCACCCCCGGCAGATGCGAGCGAAGGCCCCAGAGGCAGATGGCAACATTTGGTAGCCGAGAGGTCCCCGGCCGCGGGACTTTGCCAGGCTCGGGTGAGAGGGCGGCCGGGAAGCCCCCTCCCCACCACCAGGCAGTGCAGCAGGGCTCCCCGGGGTGGGAACGCTGCCTGTTCCGGGAGGATGTCCCGGTGATGGGTGGGCACAGGGGGGATCGGGAGCCCGGAAGAGCAGGAATCCGTCCCCGAGCTCAGCCGGGGCAAGACCACCCTCTAATTCCTGCTTTCAGTGGAGAGCAGTGGGGTTGGTCTTGTTGGGCAGTACAGAAATGCTGCTGCCCCACTGCTGGGGAACAAAGGGGACACCCTCACCCCAGGGACCACCGGCCGAGTGGGTATGACCCCCTAGACTTGGGTGCGGGGCCCTGCTGGCAGGTCGCAGCCGCTGGCCCCCTGGCAGCCCCCCGGCCTCATTTGCGTCTCATTTTCATGTGAAAGGAGCAGGTCAAGTTGAAAGTTGAAAGGCTGGCGGGGAAGGGGCCGCTGCCGGAGGTGAGACCCCCGACAAAAGGGCCGGATCCCCAGGGCCCGGCGCTCGCCTGGCCACGGGCTGCAGCCCCGGCCCCGCCGGCAGCCGCCATCTGCGGGTCCCTGCCGCTGCCATCGTGCAGACAAAGGCCTCGCGCCCGGCATGTCCCCATCTGTCACCTCCCCAACTCCTGGCCCCGAGCTGCCGCCTGCGGAGACGTGTGAGGGCAGCCGGGTGCGGGCAGCATCCTTCCCTCTGCCCGGGGGAGCAAGGCGAGGCTGGGCCCAGCAGGAGCTTCCCCATGGAGCACCCAAGTCCCTCGGGAAGTGGAGCTAAGCTCCTCTGCAGAGCCCACAGGTGGGGAAACAGAAGCAGGAGCCGGTAGCTTGCCCCGAGTCAGTGCATGTGGCACGGGGGTGATTCCCCCACCACAAAGCTGGGTGCAGCCTCAATGTGGGGCTGTAATTAAACACCAGAAATTAGCACCTGCCGAGGCGAGGGAGTTGTTGGGTTTCTTGTCTCCAGGGCTGCTGGAGCAGTGCTTCCAGGAAGGATTTGACCTCTGAACAGGTTTTTTGCTCATTGGCAGCTGCACTGAGCTCTGAGGAGGTCCCTGAAGGGCCAAGAGGAGCCCCGAGCCTCTGTGGGAGGCGAGAGCAGAGCCAGCGCCAGCACCCCCCCTGCCCTCCTGTCTGCAGACACTATTTATTTCTCCATCCCCACCCTGTCCCCGTGTCCCCAGGGCAGAGGCAGAGGTGTTGAGCCCGGTGATGGGGAGCTGCCCTCCCAAAAACTGTCCTGGGATGCTCCCAGGGAAGCCGAGGCTCCAGGCACTGCCTGTCTCCAACGCCCTGCTCCAAAACCACAGGGCTGCCAGGACATGTCCAGGCTGCACCCTGCTGCCTGCACCCTGAGCAGGCTCAGTGCTGCGGATCCGCCTTTGCCATTGCCCAAGCTGAGGGCAGCCCTGGTGGCTGTTTTGCTGTCTGTTTCCCTCAGCTCTTCCCCCTCTGCCAGCTCCTTGTCTTCCTTCCAAGAGCAGTTTGAAAAACGTGAGGCTGTCATTGAGCTGCCTGGGCCAAACGCTCGGCCCCTCCTTGCTGTGGGACATGTCCCCTGCCATGGGGCAGGAGTAACCCTGGGGCTGGGTTCAGGTCCACAAGGCTATGGGTTCGGTGACCTTGCTCTGGTTTGTCACCTTCCTTCCTTCTCTCTGGGTTATTTTGCTGCATTTTGGGGTTTGTTGTGGAGGGTTGCTGCCAGGTGCATGGGAGAACAAGGTGAGTTCTCCAAACCAGAGCAGGACACACCGGGTGCTGGGATTGTCCCCTCGCCCCAAATCCTGGCAGGGCACTGGGACCCTTCACTCGCAGCAGGCAGGGGATGCCCAGAGGTGTTTTTGTTCTGGTGTTGTGAACACCTGAGGCCATCCATCCATCCGCACTGAACTGGCAACCCGTGCTGGGACGTCACCGCTTCCCCCCACGCTGTGTGACGCAGCCTGGCATGGGGGAATGCCCCGTGGTTTGCATCCCATGAGAGTGCCAAGCTGCCTCCCAGCCCGGCGCTGACTCAGAGCAGCCACAGCACGGAGCTGCTCCAGCACCCTGCCAGCCGCCATCCTGCTGGGAGAGAGGACGTGGCTGGGGAGGAGGCTTGAGGACACCCCGGAGACCAAAGCAGGGAGAAGCAGCAGAAGTGGTGGCTGAGCTGTGGTGGCCGAGGGGATTCCCACATCGCGGGGCTGATTCAGGTGGGTGGCAGAGGTTGCCCTAGTCCTGTGTGGGTCCAGTTACAGCTGCGTGGGCTGGGGTGGGGGGAGGCACAAGCATATACCTCCTGGCGTGGGTCTCTGGAGTATCTACTTTGAGGAAGGAGGTGATCCGATGTGCTGAGTGATCCCAATTCCCGGGTGATCCGGTGTGCTGAGTGATACCGGCTGGGCTGCCCACAGCAGGACCCTGGGGCCATGGCTGGGCATTGTCCGGTGGGAGTGGGGTTGTCAGCCCTAGAGCTTAGATCCCTACGCTCCATCGAGGCTTGGGTTAATATTCTCGGGCTGTGTGGAGGGCAGCTGGGCTGGGCTGGGCTCGGTGCAGCCCGGTTCAGTGCAGCCATGCCAGGGCAGGCGGCGCAGCACCGCAGGAATGTGGAGCAGCAGGTTGTGCCCAGCCGGGCTGCCCTTGCTGGCCAGGCAGGGAGGGAACCCCACACCGACCACGGAGAGCTGTGCTGGGGGACCCTGTGTCCATATCCCTGCACCCCAACACCCGTCTGATCCCTGACACCGTGCCGAGCTCCAGCACCTGACATGGGGACATTTCCTTGCCCTGGGGGGCACATTTGCCCCCCTGTCTCGAGCCGGGGAGCTCTCCCTGAGCCTGGCCCAGAGTAGGGGGGCAGTTGGGCCAGCCCCAAGCATGCTGCATGTATGGGACAGAGGGTCTGGTCAGCGTGGGAACTGAGGGGTGGGTGCTGCTGCACGGGCACCAGGGCTCCCCACCACCCAAGCTGGCTGCTGGGCTGCGGGATCCATCTCTGTCCTTGCATTTGCCCAAAGGACAATGGTGCCCTGCACTGCTGGCTCTGTCCCCAGGTCCGTCTGCCCCCCCGCCCCATGCTGGGGTCCCCACAAAGAGGTGCGGAAAGTTGCCTGCGGGCAGGAGGCAGGAAGGTCTGTGCTGGCGCTGGGACCATCCCCAGCTGTCCCCATTCCTGGCCGGGCCCCCTGCAGACACTTTCCAGGTCAGAAGGCAGTCTGTGCCTTCCGGGCAGGGAACAGGGGACAGTGACAGCCAGACAGACTCCCCCAGGCTGCTCGCCCGTCGCAGTTCATCAGGCGATGCTGGGGACCCCGTTGTGGTACAGACCCCGCGGGTGACACACTGGCACACGTGCAGCCGTGGCTCGTCGTGGCCGTGGCGTGGTGCTGTGGGTTCTGGGACGGGCCGTGGGTTGCACCCAGGAAGTTGTGGCCGTGGGTGAATGGCTGGGACAGTCGCCAGCTCGGGGACACTGCGGGAGCCACCTCCGTGCTCGGTGAGTGCCGGGGCTTGCTGTCACCTCCCCGGGGGTCGTCTGTAACCCGGGAGCCCCCAGGGGTGGTTCTCAGAGCAGTTCGGGAAGGGCGATAGGGAGGGAAAGGGAGGAAGGGGGAGACTGAATCCCGCATGTCCCCCGTGCACCCCGCCACTGCTTGAGCCTCTCTGCGCTTTGAGACCCTCCGGCTGTGCTCACCCCCGGGCAGGGGGCTGCGGAGGGGTGCAGGGCAGGTTTGGGGAACCCCTCCCCGCGCTGTGGGAGGGCCGGAGCTTCTGCACGACCGTTGGGGAGGGAGGGTGCGCTTGTTGGGGTTGGCGGGGGCCCAAGGACAAGGGGTGCGGGGGCCCCAGCGCGGCTCCTGGCACACCTCGGCCGGGGAAGTGCTGGTGGAAACCCTCGCCGGGGCTTTCCAAAGGGTTCAAGGATAGGAGCGGGGAGCTCGGGAGCAGCTCCAGAGCCTGCGAGGGGGCTGAAAGCCGAGGGAATGGGGGGGAGAGGAGCCTCGAATCCCCCAGCCTGGGGGAGTGGTGAGTGAATGGGATGGGCGATGCATCCCTGGATGTGGGCGTTGCTCCCCCTGGGACCGGGGATGCGTCCCCTGGACTGGGAAATGTGGCAAAGAATCGAGGGCGGAGGGCACCGGGCCACGGCCGTCCCTCTTGTCCCCGTCCTCAGTCCCTGGGGTACCCTTCGGGGGGGCCGGGGTGCCCTCCCCGCCGGCGCCATTGGCCCTGGTGCGGTTTGAAGCAGTCTTTGCTGCGCGGATTGGCCAGGGCAGGTTCGGGGGCAGCGAGGGCGGCGGGCGGAGGCGTGGTCCCTGCCTTCAAATAGGAATCGCGGCGCGGCCGGTGCAGGCAGTGCTGCCCCGCACAGCCTCGCGGACCCTTTGTCTGCCCGCAGAATCCCTTCCCTACCCCCCACCCCTCTCCGCCACCCCCTCCTCACTCCAGTCCCTCTTTGCAGCCCCTCGCTGCCCGTGGCGGCCGCCCACCCCGCAGCCCGGTGCCGGCGGGGAGGATGCCCGTCGAGGCCCTGCAAGCCGGTGACGCCATGAAGGGGGTGACAGTGACGGCACCTTTCACTTCGGCCATGCCCATCCGCATCCTCCGCAAGGGCCCCGCGTATTTCCGTCGGCGAGCGGAGCCCGGTGCCGGGAAGCCCAGTGCTGTGGAAAGGCTGGAGGCCGACAAGGCCAAGTACGTGAAGAGCCAGCGGGTCGCCAGCACCAAGCAGGAGCCGGTGAAGCCGCCGCTGCTCAAGCAGCCCCTCTTCACCCCGGGGGTCCGCCGGGCTGCGCTCACCCCCAGCCGCAGGGCACCCCCGGGGCCACGCCGTGCAGAAGCTGGTGGCCCAAAAACCTCGCTCGACCTGGAGATCCTCAACAACCTCATCAACCTCTGCGACAGCCCCTTCCCCAAGGCGGAGAGCCCGCTGGGCCGGGAGTGCAAGTGGAGGGCGGAGGTGCCAACGGTGCCGAGCGGTGGGACAGAGGGTGCTGAGAAGCCGCCGGAGACCCCCAACAAGCCCCCCGGCAGCGTGGCCGTGCGGAGGGTGGACGTCCATCCCTGCGGGGCTCCGCGAGGCCAGGTGACGCCCGCGCCCGCGTCCCCCGTCCCCGGGGGGCTGCCTGCCACCCCATCCCGGAGCTCTCCCGCCGCCCGCCCCGAGAGCGCCCGCCGGCAGCCCCTGCTGCACCGCTCCAAATCGGACCTGAGCGACCGCCTCTCGCGGGCCACCGCCGACCTCGAGCGCTTCTTCAACTACTGCGGCCTCGACCCCCAGGAGGTGCAGGACATGGGCGCTGAGCGCTTCGCCCGCGCCAGCTCCGACATCGTGTCCCTCAAGTTCCACAGCGTGAGCACGGCCAGCTCCGAGGGCGGCCGCTCGCCACCCAGCGCGGCCACCCCGGAGGGACGTCCGGCCGAGCGCGTCCCCTACGGCATCTCCGTCATCGAGCGCAACGCCCGTGTCATCAAGTGGCTGTACGGGCTGCGCCAGGCCCGGGAGACACAGCAGGTCTCCAATGTGTAGCGGTGCCATGGCGGTGGCAGGTGCTGGGACGGGATGGTGAGGAGCAGGAGATGCTGGACGGGGCGACGGAGGTGCCGGCTGTGTCCCAGGAGGAGTGGAGATATCCTGGTGGTGACAGGACACTGGAAACCAACCCCCAGGGCTTGCTTCCCAGTCCCTGTGCCACAGTGGCACCGGCAGAGCCCTGGTGTGGTGGCTGGGCACCCTTCCCGCTGACTCTGGCTCCTTCAGACCCCCGTAAGCCTGTGGGAAGGGACGTGTGTCCCCGGGTGTATGGCTGGTCCCCAACACCCTCCCCTCACCCACTCCTGCAGGACGCTGTGTGTGGTCGGCCTGCTGGATGTTCCTGCCTGCTCCACTCCTCACCAGCACCCATGGGTGGGGGGTAAGGTGCCGGTTCATCCCCTAGCAGGGAGCAGAGGTGCAGCCCAGGAGAAAGAGCTGCCCCCCTTGCAGCCTCCACAAAGGGGGCCACATCCTGGTGGTCCCCATCTTAATGCTGGAGGTCTGGAAGAAGTGGGGTACTGTAGAGGGGGCAGAGCCAACCTCTCCTTCAACCCCCATGAGTCCCAGTGGGCACCCAGCCCTAGGGAAGCTGGGCCCTGATATTTATGAAGATGACAGTTGGTCTTTTCCTCGTTTCTACTGTTTTTCCTGATGTTTGATCTGTAAATAGTAATATTATTATTATTATTATTAATAATGTGGCTGGTTTTATTAAATCTCTGCTTTGGCAGCAGTGTGCTTTGCTGTGCCGTGGCATGCCAGCGCGGGGCCTGGCGGGCACAACGGTGATGGTTGGGTCTGGCAGGTCCCAGCAGAGCCCTGGCTGGCAGGGTTCCCCTGGGTGCTGCAGCCAGCACCCTGCCAGCCCTGCAGCCCACCAGTGCTCCAGCAAAGCACCGCAGAGCTTGGCCCGGTCCCGGCTCTTGGGGGGCTGCGAGATGGGGGGCGGTGATAGCGGGGACCTCCCAGGAGTGCTGGGGAGGGTGAGGATTAAAGTCGGTGCAGGGAGTTCTTTGAAGATGAAAAACATCTGTGTGTTAGCCTGGGGCAGCACCGTGGCCCCTGCCACCTCCTGTGCCAGTGAGGTCCCCCTGCTCCTTGCCATGCTGCTGTACCCCCTGCTAGGGAGGCTGGCACCAAAGCCACCAAAGCCTGCACCCGAGGGACCCCCTGGACTCTGGCCCTGATGCTGCCTCCCTCCAGCTACAGCCACGGTGGTGGAGCACGGAGCTTGGCACTGGTGTTGCTTGAAAAACCCCACGTGTGTGGAACAGTGAGGGGCCAGGGACAAGGTCCAGAGCTGCAGGTTTCATTTTTTAAAAGACCAGAGGTGCTGCCACCCCAGGAAGCTTCTATCTGGCTCAGCCAGGGCAGCACTGAGGCCTCCACCCAGCACTTGAGGTCCCCAAAAAATCCCACTTGGGGATGGGAGGATTTCCCACTGCAGCTGCACCATGCACGTACACCCGGAGCCACTGCCCAGCCTGTGGGATCCACTTGACTCCAGCTGGGGGACAGGCAGGTCTGGCTGCTGGGGACATGGGCAGGACACGGCGGGCAGGACATGGTGGGCAGGATGTGGGGACAGTGTCTGTCCCATGAGTCAGGCTGACAAAGCACGCTGGGGTGGAAGCTCACACCCAAGAGATCCTTAATGACAGCATGTGGGGTGCTGGGTACCAGAAACCAGGGGGGTGACAAGGATCCCCAGAACCCCCCTGGGGACAGGCGTCACCCTCGGGGACAGCTCTGCGGGAAGAAGATCCCCTCAGCTGGCTCCTGCCGGCAGCTGGACCCGGTTGTGCTGCCGGATTCCTCAGCCCGCAGGGACGGGAAGAGCTGCGGCCCCGGTGCAGGCCCCTTCATCCCCCCGGGACTGTCCCCCCGTTGGGTCTCCCTGCTGGGGAGTCCCAGCCGGTCCTTGTCCCTTCCCCTGGCAGCTGCTTCTCGGCGGCTCCGGTTTCGGTGTGGAGCAGCAGCTGAGCCCGTCTGTAATTCCTGGGGAGGTGTCCCTGGGGCTGGGGTCTCCCGTGGGTGCCCCGTGTGCAGGCAGGAGCTGCAAGAGGGCAGCCGGGACAGAGAAAACCAGCAAGCACCCCGGTTTGGGGAGCCAAGCACAGCCCCGGGGGCCACTCCCAAGTCTGGCACCCTCCCCGCCCCACCTCTCATTTTTAATTTTTTAACGTCTCCCTCCCAGCCCCGTGCTGAGCACCTTCTGAAGTGCCGACTACGTCACGTGCTTTAATCACGGCTAATGAGTGCGTGCCTGGGGACAGGGTGGGGGGACAGGGTGGCAGAACACCCCCGCGCTGCCAGGCCCCTCCTGGCCACCCACCATCCTCACGCGAGGACAAGCGTGTCCCTGTGTCCCTGACCCCATCCCGGAGTACTGGCCCTGTCCCCGGGGGGGCTGAGATTAGCCCTGCCCCGGGCGAGGGGGATCAGTTTTGGGGGGGGTGTCTCGGGGGTGTCTGGGTGTCATGGAGCCAGGGGGTCCCTGGCAGCAGCCGCCTCTGCCGCTTGGGTACCAGCGGGACAGGTGACACAGGGATGTGTTGGGACAACCCTGTCCCCCGGTGTGCCGCAGGGAGCTGACACCAGGGTGCTGGGACTTCTAGTGACAATGGGGATGGGGACTGCAGGGGGACAGGGACACTTGCAGAGGGGTGACTGGGACAGGCTGTGACCTGGTGTCACTGAGCCCTGCCCTCCCGCGGGTGAGGCACTGAGCTGCCCGGGGCTCAGGGACCTTGGGGATTCCCGGGGTCTTTGTGTCCTCCCCTGTCCCTTCTGCCCTGTCCCCCACCTTTTTATCCCCATCACTGATGTAGGGATGCTTGCCTTGGGGCTGTGGGCTGCAGGGCCCTGCTGCCTGCTCCCACCCCACTCATGCTTGGAAAAATAAATATCTCTTAGTACAAAAATAAAAGCAAATCCAGTCCAAACTGGGGGTGGGGGTGAGGGTGTGTGGGGTGGAGGAGTGGTGCTGCAGTCTCCATGCCACCGCGGGCAGGGGGCTGGGGGTGCAGAGTGGTCTTGGCCCCTTGTTTCCCTCATCACACACGTCCCCCCATCCTGCTGCCCCATTCCCCTTTCCCTCCCTTTTCCCCTGTGATGCCCAGAAACATCTAGAAAAGGCAAATCCCCACGCACAGGGCGTCTCGGGGAGGGGGAGGCTCTTGGGCGCCCATCCCTGAGTGAAGCAGTTGGCATGGGGAGGCCCAGGGATGTGCAGGATTCCGGAGGACGGGATAAACAAGGATTAAAACGAAAATAATAGCTGGGGAAAAACATTCCCTGCAGGCGCGGGGAGGGCTCAGTGTCCCCCAGACGTCCCTTCCCCCGGCCCCCTCCCTGGGTGCCGGGCTGGCAGGGCTGGCAGGGCTGCTCGCTGCGGTGTTAGAAGCTGGCGGGTCGGATCAGCATGCGGGTGCCCTGCAGGGAGTAGCTGGGCCCCTGGAGGCGGTGCCAGCGGATCCCGTTGAGCTTGCGGATGTTGTGCCGGGCCGGGTAGTAGATGCCGTTGAGGTTGGAGAGCCCGCAGGCATCGAACCACCAACCTGCCAGGAGAGAGGGAAGGTGGGTGGCATCCCCGGTGGGTACCCGTGGGTTCCGCGTGGGTCTGTCCCCTTCCCCGTCGCCCTCACCTCCCGACAGCATCTGGGCACACTTGCAGAGGCAGTTGTCGTTGTCGGCGTCGCGGGTGCTGAAACGGGTTCCCTGCAGTGCCAAGCCACTCTGCTGCCCCGCTGTCCCGCTGTAGTTCTGCAGAGAGAGCCTGCCCGCCCGGCCCGGTCCGGTCCGGCCCGGCATAGCCACCCTCAGTGCCCCCAGGCTGCTGCTAGAGGGGTCACAAAGCCCCTCAGCCCTGCCCGGGGGCTTTGAAACCACGAGCTGAGTGAGGGCTGGCGTGGAGGGATGCGGGTGGGGATCCCGCAGCTCCAGCTTGGCCTTGGAGCCGTCCTGGGTGGTGCTGGGGCACAGGGCCCCTCCCAAGGCTCCGCCCGTCTGTTTGCGGGGGGACAGCTCAGCGCACGCAAAGGATGTGTGGTGCAGGTGTCACCTCCAGGGCCACCCCTCCTGTTCTGGCCAGGCTGATGTTCCCGGCAGCAGGAGAGCAGCATCCCTCCCCAGACAGGGGCACAGCAGCCGGGGGATGCCCGGCATCCCCTGGGAATGCCCCATTTGCCCAAGCATCGCATCGAGCTGTGGTGTGAGCGCCCGGGCTGCCGGCTGGCACCGTGCCCGGCTGCCGGCTGGGCTGGGAATTCCCTCTGCCTTCCTGCAATTCCATGCTTTAAAATCCACCGCAGGCTCACAGGAGCCTGCTGCCAGAAGTGGGAGGCACGGCGATGTCCCCCAGCACCTGGGGAAGAGCCGGAATCCCACTGGGAAATCCCAACGAATCCCTGCGTGATCCTGCACACCATCCCCCCGTCCCGGGGCCACACGCCTGCCTGGGGCACTCGCCCATGGCCACCACTTCCTGCTTCTACCTGTAAAGCTGCCGCTCGCTTCCCAGCTGGAATTTCCCGTAGTGGGCATAGACCTGGCCACCTTCCCAGTCCCTCAGCTCGACACGCAGGGTGTAGGGTGCCTGGCTGGTCAGGAGGTGCACGGCCTCGTTACCCAGCCAGTACTCGCCCGCTGCATCCCCGAAGCCCTGGGGGAGCAGAAGGATGGGTGAGAGAGGGATGCTTCTCCCCCAGGTGCCCCTCTCCCAGGGGTGAGTGGGTGGGTGGGTGCAGACCTGTTTGTACTCCTTCCAGCCCCTCTGGAAGCTGAGGCTGCCGTTGGTGCGGAGCTGGATGACGGTCCAACCCCCCCGGTCGGTCTCCATGTCGCAGTACGCCTGCAGGGGGAGAGCCGGGAGGGGCTGCGGAGCGGGACCACGGGGCTGGGCCGGGGGTGGGGGTGGGCAGGTGGGTGAGGGTCCCTCCCCCAGGGTGGGCAGCTCGGTACGGGTGCCCAAGCTTGCAGAGGGGCTGGTGAGCACGTCCTGTGCCCAGCGCCTGGCTGGGGAGATCTGTCCTCCCTCAGTGGCCGTGGGCAGGGATCTTACGGGTGGGATGTGGGGGTGGGTGATATTAAAATCCATTTTACCCCCCACCTTCACCCCCGAGGCCAGAAAGGGTGGGGGGCACACGAGGGGTTGGGATGTGCCCGTCCCACAGGGATACCCACTGTGCTATGGGGCTACTGGGTGGCGTGGGGTGGCCCTGGGGTCAGCAGCCACCCAGGGTGCTGCGGTGGGAGCTGCGCTCACCTTTTTGGGCTCGCTGAGGTTGGCGATGTGGAGGGTGTAGACCCCACTGGCACGGATGCCCGCCAGGCGCACCTCGGCGCAGTCCTGGAAGAGCTGCTCCTGCCTGGGCAGGGGGGCTGTGGCAGAGGGGATGGTGAGGTGGCACAGCCCCCCTGTCCCACAGCCCTGCCTGGGTGGTGTTGCTCTTCCCCGTTCCCTTTGGATGCTTTTGTGCCCACGGGTTATTGCTCTTTCTTCCACATCATCTCCCTGGGGCTGGGTGAGGCGGTTCCGATGCCACCAGCCTAAGCCTGGGGATTTCCAGTGGCTGGGGACAGAGTGGGGACACGGACCCTCCCATGCAGACTCAGAGCTGCTCCTGGGATGCAATCCAGGGTTCCCTTTTGGGGTGAAATCCCCCATGCTTGAGCTCAGCTCAGGGGCCCCATGGTGGGGATGGAGGAACTCCCCCTCTGCCTGCTCCCTGCCTGTCCCCTGCCTGCCCCCTGCCTGTCCCCTGCCTGCCCCCTGCCTGCTCCCTGCCTGTCCCCTGCCTGCACACCCCGGCTCACCTCGGCCCTGAGAGACGAGCCGCACCAGGCTCTGCACCGACTCCAGGAGCTGGAGCTGCTGTCGCTGGAGCAGGCTGGCATTGGTGCTGGCGGTCACCAGGGACTTCTCCAGCTCCTGGATGCTGCCGCTCTGCCGGCTCAGCAGCCTCTGCAGCTTCTCCTTCTCCAAGCGAGCCCCCGCCAGCTCCACCTCGTGCTTCGTCTCCATCTCCAGCACCCGCGTCTCCAGGATGCTGGAAGGGGGAGGCAGGGGTGATGGGGGGAGGGTCTGCGGGGGGGCGATGGGAAGCAAAAAGCCAAGCAGGGAGCAGGCAGCAGAGAGGACCTAGCTCTGGTCTGTGGGGACCCAGAGCTGTCCCTGTCCCCTGCTGCACCCACCGAATTGCACCTTCCCTGGCACCTCTGGGATGTGCTCAGCTAGAGAGGAAACCAAAGCCCAAAGGGCTGTGGCAGCACTATGCAACCCCCCAGGGACCCCAGCCAGACCCTCGGGGTGTTGAAGCCCCCCCCAAAGTGCAGCCTTGGGTGGAAGAGATCATCCTCCCCACAAGGCCCCGGGGGCTGTGGGGGTCCCTGGGTCACCCCAGGCCCTACTTGTTCCTGTTCTGCAGCTTGTGGATCTCGTTGGTCTGCAGCAGCAGCTGCTTCTCCAGCTTGGTGGTGGACAGGGAGTTCTCCTGCAGCTGCATCTCGAGGCGCAAGGTCTGGTTCAGCACCTGCCCAGGGAGTGTTGGTGTGAGCAGCCAGGGCCACACCATGTCCCCGAGTGTCACCGGGCTGGTGGCTCCGTGACCCCCATTAGCATCACCTCGGGGCATCGCCCCACAAGTCTTGTCACCCACCACAGTCCTGGGGGTGGTGGGGACACCCTGGCCACCCCTCACCTGGGCCTCCACGTCGGTGAGCTTGCGGCTCTGCTCGGCGCTCTGGTTGAGGAGGCTGCTGCTGATCTCCAGCATGGTGGCTGTCTGGTTCTGCACCGCTGTCTGCCGCAGCTCCGCCATCTCCGGCTTCACGCCCGTCTGGATGTAGCTCTCCAGCTGTGGAGGAGAGCAGGGACACGGTGGATAATTCGGGAAGCACTTGGCACAGCCCCCAGGCTCAGCCCTGGGAGCATCTCGGCGCGGAACCACCCGCCCAGGGGCCCTTTGAAGCTTCTTGGGAGGATGGAGTGAACTGCCAGGGGGGAGCTGCCTCGGGCACCAGCTGCCAAGATTCCTGGGATGAGGTGCCAGCCGGGTTCCTGGCACAGGTTTGTGTGTGGCCAGGTCTGCTGGCACTGGGGCTGCTGCCCGGTCAGGGTGACCTGAGCCCAGCACCATCATCAGAGGAAAGGAGGCTGAGGGGAGACCTATTTCTCTTTATAACTGCCTTGGAGAAGGTTGGAAAGAGGTGGGGATTGAGTCTGTTCAATGAAGTTACAAGTGATAGGACCAGAGGTAATGGGCTCAGGTTGTGCCAGGGGAGGTTTAGGTTGGATGTTAGGAAAAATTTCTTCATCAAAAGGATTATCAAGCATTGGAACTGTCCCTGGAGGGTTTTAAGAGTCATACAGACATAATGTTTGGAGATATGGTTTAGTTAAGGGCTTGTCAGTGTCATCCAGCTGGGCTGGATGATCTTGAAGCTCTTTTCCAACCAAAGTCCTTCTGTCACTATCTGCCATCCTCCAGTCGTGGGTTTCCCAGGGTTGAGGACATGGAAGATGGGGGGGCCACCACAGGCTGGGGAAGGTGGCCACGGGGAAGTGCTCAGGGCTGGGAAGAAGCCAGGGCTGGACACAGCCGAGCTGTCGCTTCCGCTTTCCCAGCCCGCGGGGGAGCTGCCTTTCCCAAAGGATTTTCTATTTCTGGCCGCCCGGCCACGAGGTTCCCATTCGCTCCCTCCCGGGGCTGATGGCCCCGCCGGGGGCAGAGTTCCTGCCCGGGGGCTGCAGGGAGCGGAAGGGGCTGAGCTGCCGCCCACGCTGGGAATGCAGCTCCGTGCTGGGCAGCCCTGAGAGCCACAGAGGGG
Organism: Heliangelus exortis; assembly: GCF_036169615.1. Taxonomy (NCBI): domain Eukaryota; kingdom Metazoa; phylum Chordata; class Aves; order Apodiformes; family Trochilidae; genus Heliangelus; species Heliangelus exortis. The sequence goes on from NC_092437.1 coordinate 2,262,898, forward strand.
CTGGGGGCTGCCCGAACCCCCCCCCGGACCCCACTCTCCCCAGGGACTTGCGCCCTGCCCTGGCACAGCCCCGCATCCTGCCGCATCCCACGGGACTGGGGACCAGGTGGGACCAGGTGGGATGGGGGGGTGATGGGCACGGGATGATGGGTCAGGGTGCTCTGCACTTGTCTGCACACCATGAAATCTCGCTGGTGGCCAGTGGGGACCCCGGTCCCTCCTCCCCAAACCCTCTGCCAGCAGTACACCCAGCACCCACAGAGGGCAGGGGGTGCCAGGGATGGGCACCCTGGCTGGTGTTGCCTGCATCCAACTTCCCTGGGGATTTTCCCTCACGGGAATGTGATGGTAGAGGGCGGGGGGGAAGTGGGGAAAGGTCAGGGAGCCGCGTCTGGAAAACATTTCCCTGAGCTGAGTGATTGCTGGAGAGTTTCCCTTTAACCACATCGTTAATCTTGTTGCTTCACAAGGCTCGGGGAGGCCTTTTCTCCCTCTCGATCTTGCTTTTTTATATTATTATTATTTAAAATAAACATATCTCTGAGCCTGAGGGCAGCACATACCCATGGAAAAGGTCAGGCTGGCATGGGGAAGGCTGGGTGCAGCCAGAGAAATAGCCCCAACCATCAGCCCATGAAGCCCTCTGGGGCTGGGGTCTTCCAGGGGGGCCCGACGAACCCTGCTGGGGGTTGGGGGATGGGGTCCCCAGCCCCCAGCACCCGTCAGGGCTCCCCAGGCCAAGGCAGAGCAAACGGGGATGTGACGTTATTTACAATCTGTCCCCAAACCCAATGCCTCCTTTGAGCCCCTGGTTTGTTTGTTCAGGCCTGGAGTCTGACCAAAACAAGCCTCTCCAGGCAGCTCCAGTTAAATTAGGAAAGCCAAAGAAAAACAGGGGGCGGGGGTGTGGAAGGGGGAAGGCAAGTGTGGGCAAGGGGGGGAAGGAAAAAAAAAAAAGGCTAAAAACTGTCTTTGCTGGAGGGGCCGTGGGGTGGGATGGGGCTCCTCAAGGCTGTGGTGCCCAGACGGGCAGCCCTGCCCCATGTGCACCTGTAGTGGGACCCTTTCAGCCCCCTGCCTTGCTTGGTGATGCCCAGAGGGTTACCAGGGTGCAGGGACCTCAAGGCAGGGACCCCAGAGAAGAGACCCCAAGAACACAGGGACCCCAGAACACAGGAATCCCAGGGCACAAGGAATTCCAGGGTGCAGGGACCCTGGGGCCATGGGTGTAGACCGGACCCAGCAGGTTTCCAGTGATGGAGATTCAGTGCCACCAGTGGGGTGGTGGCTGGCTCTGCCTGTCCCTCTGTCCTTCCCTGAGTCTGGCACTCAGCGTTCGTCCAGCTTTTGAGGAATTTATTGGCTGAGGGGACAGGACACAGCCCTGCAAGTCCCTGCTGCACACTTTGTCCCACACAGCCCACACAGAATGTCCCTGAGCAGCTTGGTTGGTGTGAGTGTCCCTTGGGATCCATGTTCTGGTCTCAGCTGGGGGCATCACCCCAAAAATCTGGGTGCAGGGACACGCAGGTCCCACTGCACCCTGTCAGGACACCATCAGGACATGGATGTGGCTGTGTTGATGCCACTCAGCTGGTCAGGGACAGCTGGGAACAAGCTGCTCGCTCTCTCATCAGCACAAGCAGAGGGGTCCTGGTGCCTCACAGGGATGTGGGGGTTCACAGTCCTACACCCTTGGGTGCTGCAGGTGGATCCCTGTCCCCACCCTCTCCCCCCCTACCTTCAGCAGCCACTGGGTGCTGTTCTCCAGGATCCTCTCCAGGTGCCGGAGGCGCTGGGTGGCCCCGCTGTGCCCGGTCCCGGCAGCCGGTGAATCCCGCTGGAACAAGGCGTTGGCGGGGCCGGGGGCGAGGGGGGCGAGCGGGCAGGGGGGGGGTTCTGCCTCGGGCAGCACGAAGGTGTAACTGCAGTGGCCGTGTTGGACCCGGTGGGACCGTCGGTGACCGACCCCCAGCACCGCGGTGACACAGGTCAGGGCCACCAGGCCCAGGCTGAGCGCCCGCATGGCACCGGGGGCGGGGGGACACCGCGGGGTCGGTGGGGAGGGGGCTCTGTGCCGGGCTCGGTCAGTGGGTGCTGGTGGCTGAGTCGAAACGCTGCGATTTCGGCATTCCCTCCCTCTGAGCCGGCTCGGGCAGCTCCGGCCTTTTATCACGGGGGTAGGGGGAGGGAAAAAAAAAAAAAAAAAAAAAAAAAAAAAAAAAGGAGAAAAAAAAAATCTGTTTAAAAACAATACTTCTATCTTTTCTCTCCCTTCTCCCACTGCGGGGAGATCAAGTTTCACACGTGATCTATAAATGTCCACACACACACACACGCAGCCCCCGTCCCTCCCCCGGCTACACGCACCCACAGCCCACCCCTCCCATCCCATCCCCCTGCCCTGCGCAGCTCACGGGCAGCGCTGCCAGACAACGGGACCGAGCTGCTGGTACCGGCACCCAGCCCTGATGGCATCCAGCGAGTCCTCCCCCGGTCCGCACCCTCTGGGACCCCCCCGCCGCGGGGAGAAGAGCTCCCTCCCCGCATCCCGAATATTTATCCCGCTGGAGGAGCCAAGCTGCGTTTGGTTGCTCCAGGATCAGCCCGTGGGGAGCGAGACGGGGGCTGTGTCCCAGGCGGAGCTTGGCAGGACCCAGCCGGACTTGGAGCAAGGCTCGGGCTGCCCGGTTCTGAGGGGTAGGGGTCTTCTGGAGGGGGCAGCATTGCTGCCAGTGGGTCCCCAGGAATGCTGATGCTCCCGCTGCGATTCCCAACCAGCCCGACCGGCCCCTTGGTGCTTCCTGGCGGCAGAGCTGAGCCCGGGACACCTGCGGGGTGGCAGTCCTGGCGACGGGCTTGTCCCTGGCTCCAGCCCATGATGCTTTAAATAACATCTTTAAAATAAAACCTTTCCCCTGCTCGGAGCCACTCCACAAGCACAGGCTGGAGATCGGTGATGCTGATCTGGGGGCTGGGGGACTCAGGTGTAACACCCCGGCCAGAGCCCCGTGTCCCTGTCCCCCGCCCTCCTCCTGGAAATGAGGAAAACAGGGAGGCGAGAGCGAAGCTGGAGTTTAATACATTTATTTGAGGTTAAGCGGACGGAGGAGCTGACTCAGCAGCTTTGTGCTGGTTCCCGGGACCGACTCGATGCTGGCACCCGGCACTGTCACCTCGAAGGGTCTGTGCATCCCCCACAGCCCCTACAGCCCCTGCCAGACCCTGCCCGTGCTCGAAGCTGACCCCGGGCAATCCCCCAAACACAAAGATGCTTGGGGATGCGGCGGTGATTTGAGCAAAACCCACATTAAATCTGTGTGACACGAGCGTGGCAGCCGGCTCAGTGGGACAGACGGGCTCAGCACCCCTGGGTCGTGTCCCTGGTGACATTTGGGAGGGGGTCGGGGGGCTGTGGTGGCTGCTGGCAGCACACCCCAGCTGGAAGATGCAGGAGGCAGCAGCATCCCTGCCCAGGTTGGCTCTGGCAGCTGTAGAACCGAGGACAGCCAGAGCCACCCCAAATTCCTGTCCTCACATCCAGCTTGGGAGAGAGAGAGAGAGGGGCTCCTCCTGCTCTTCCGAGAGCCTGAAGATGGCAGAATTTGACCCACTGCTGTGCCAGTGAGGATGCTGAGCAGCAGGCTGGCATGGGCCCCAGCAGGGTCCCAATCCTGCGGGTCCCACCACTCCCCATGCTGGTGGCTGAGGACAGAGGACCTCATCCTGCATGCTGTGCACCCCTGTGCCATTGGGACACCAAGGGACAGGGTGTCTCCCATCCCTGGGGGATGCTACCCAGGCAGGCATCATTGTCACCCCGGACCAACCCCATCCCACCCGTCAGGAGGAAGAGGGACCTAACATGCTGGGGGAGAGGGAAAAACAGGAAAAATACAAACAAACATAAAAAAATATCAAGGAGCCGCCCCCTCCCCCAGCCCCGGGGCATTGCTTTGGACGCTGCAAATTAGATTTTCTGAAAAAGGAAATGTCTTACAGGCCATAAATTGTCTCAAAAGAAAATGGGAAGGGGTGGAAGGGGGGAGAAAATTGTGCAATTTTTTTTTTTTTTTCTTTTTTTTTGGTGGATAGAAAAATGGGCGATGTAGCTGGGGCAATGTGGTGGGAGATGGTGAGGAGCTCTCTGGGACATCACCTGGCATCACAGAGAGCTCCCAACCATCTCCTGCCACATTGCCCCAGCTCTGGTGCTGGTGCTGCTAGGTACCCACGTGTGGGTCTGTCTTCATCTTCTTCTGTCTCTTTTTGCCTTTATTTTTGGGTTCGGGTTTCTCTGGAAAAAAAAAAAAAAAAAAAAAAAGAAGAGGAGAAAAGAGAAGGTTTGCTTGATCTACCACCCAAGCCCCATCCATGGGCTGTGCATCCCAAATCCTCCCTTGGATGTTAGAGCTGCTCCAAAACAAGGCAGCTTCAGCTTTCCTTCCCTCAATTCACCCACCACACACTCTCCTGACCCCAAGCTGGGTGACACGGGGGGGTCTGGTGCTGCTGGGGGCACCAGGACCACAACTGCCCAGTGCTGGATGCACCAGCACCGTTGTCTCCAATCCTTTCCAAGGGCTCCAGTTCTTTCCCTGCCCGGCTCTGTATTTTTTTCCCTTCTGATCTTCCAGACAGTTGCCACCCACAAAGGAGAGGGCACAGCACGAACACCAAGTGTCTGGAGAGCACAGCAGACACCACAAGGCAGATTTACAGCAGCATGAGGGGTTTTGTGCCTCGGCCAAGCGCGGATGCTTCTCCCTTCCCACTGCCCGGGGATGGCTCAGAAGTGGTGGCACAAATCTCTCATCACACGGTTGGGTCCCACTGCCTTCCCCAGCTCGCCTGGGGTTTGGGGGGTGTCTCGACTTGCAGCATCAAGTGAACTCCTCATCCTCTTCCATCTGGATCCTATACCCCAGCGCCTGGCCGGGCAGACAGGAGCCTGGGAGCAAGGGCAGATGCACGCTGGGATGCTGAGCAGCCTGCCCAGGAGCTGCCAGACTGCTGGGGCTGCCTTCTTCTGCCCACCCAGCTGGGGCAGCAGGCAGTGGGGGCCGTCCAGGAGGCACCAAAGGGATTTCCCTGTCTTCCGAGCTGATCCCAGGTAGCAGCTTCAAAAGAGGAGCTTTGCCATTCCTTCAGCCCATCACCACGGCCTCAGGGCTCCTATGCTCTGGAGCAGCCTGTCCTCCCGTGCCAAGTTTGCCACATCAAACTGTCACCAGCTCTCTGGGCCCGGAGCTGGCAGGGCAGGGAACAGCCCCCAAATCGATGCCACCTGGCTCCCCGAAGCTGTGAGTCAGGGCCCCGGGTGGGGAGGGAATCCAGCTCCTCCCTGCTGTCAGCAGCACAATGGGATTTATGGCTGATGGTGCTGACATGGAGCCTCTCTCCTGGCTCCACAGCCCCTGCATGCACATCTTGGTATTGCCCCCGTTTCTCCATCCTTTTTCTCTTCCCTTGCCCTCCGTTCTTTCCTTCAGTGCTGCCCGGCACGTTCCATGGCAGAGACTGAGCCCACGGCTCTGCACCGTGGTTGGGTCTCCACCCGGGCCCTGAAGATTGGTATCTCCCTCTTGCTGTCAGTTATTAACTGGAGATTTATTGGAATGGCTTCGGTCCAGAGGGCTGCATCCAAAAATGACCTCAGCCTCCCCTTGGTTCCCATCGCCAGCCACATGCCTGCACCCAGAGGACCCCGTGCCCAGTCTGGGGGCTGTGAGACGTGGTGGGAACCCCCCAGCCCGAGGACACAACACTGTCACACTGGGAGGAGGTTCAGGAGCAGCTGCAAACATCTGTCTGGGTGAGCCGTGGAGGAGGACCCTGCCCTGGGGGGTTCTGCCAAAGCTTTGGCTATCGGAAATCCTATGGGTGATGCCCTCCAGTTCCACCAGCACCGATGGGGGTTTGGGGGCTCAATCCCCACGGGGCTCAAACCTTTTAATTCACAACTGGGGGACAGGACACCTTGGCCATGCCTTTCCCTCTGCTAGCACAGCAGGACAGCAGCTGGAGCTCAGCAGCTCTGTCCCACGGGGGTGGCTCACACCAGTGCTTGTCCCAGGGTCAGTGCTCACCTCCGGGGCAGTGCTTCCTCATCCGGCACTTCCTCGTCTCCAGCAGCGCGGGGCAGGCAGCCCCCTCCTCCCTGTCGGCCCCCGGTACCTCCCGGACTCTGGTCTCCACACCCCACTTGCAGCCACAGGTCCGTCCCTCGTGGGTGCAGGCGCTCCACTCGCTCCAGGGTCCCGGCTCGCACATCTCTGCGGGGGACAGGGCGGGAGGGACGGGACGGTGACCACGCAGCACCGGCCGTGTCCCCAGGGAGCAGGGGCACGGGGTGCTGCTTACCTTGGCACTCGCGGGTGCCGGGCTGAGCTGTGGTGCTGGGGGGGCACTGCCGAAAGCACTGGCCCTTGTGCAAGTAAAACTTGTCTTTGCACTTCATGCAGAAATCTTTGCTGAAGCAGCTCTCGCAGCTGGGGGACCTGCACTCTGCCGGGAAGGAGGGCAGGTCACCCGGGACAGCCTCGGAGCTGGCACCTGGCCCTGGACACCCCTCTGCGAACCCCTGGGGTCCAGCTGGAGGCAGGGGAAAAGGGGAGGAAGCCCCACGGAGGCCGCGTGGGCAGTGCAGCCGTGGCCGTTCCCAGGGACCCGTAGGGGAGTCAGGGGGGGGTCGGGGGATCCCTGGCCGGCACGGGACGTACTTGTGCATCTGTTGACCTCCAGCCCCCGCACGCCAAAGTATCCGGGGGGGCAGGTGTGGACACACATCCCGTACTGGCGGATGCCATCCCTCCAGATGAGCAGGAAGAGCCGGTGGTGGCAGGTGATGCACCCGTTGTCCTCGGAGCAGAGGACGCAGCCCGTGCAGTTCTCCAGCAGCCCGGCGCTCACTGCGGGGACACCCAGAGGGGCTGTGGCATGGCCCGGGCTACAAGGGGGGTGTCCCAGCCCTGTGGCAGCCCCTCTCCTTCCCACAGGGGTGACAGCATCGTCCTGTCACCCCGCAGACACCTCCTCACCTCGCTCTGTTTCCCAAATGCCACCAGGTCCCCGGGCTGGCATCTCGGGGACATGCAGAGCCATCAGTCCCCGCTGTGCTCAGCTCAGGCGTCACTGCCTCCTCCATCACCCCGGGGTGCAGGGCTGAGGGTTGGCCCCTGTCCCTGTGCCCACTCTGTGGGAAGCATGAGCTAAACCACCACTGGGCTAGCGGAGAGAAATATGCCCTGACCTGGATTTATTGGTTTATGTCAGGGGACAAAGAGCATTTTGGAAACACTCAAGAGGAGCTGAGATAAGGATCTGTCTGGTTGCTCAAGAGCCTCCGTCGCCACCCTGGCTGCCTTTGCTGTGCTCCTGGGTGACAGTGACAAGGATGGGGTAAGAGCCCCAGCAGCCTGCAGCCCCTGTTGGGACACTGCTGCCCACTGCTCCTGAGACAAGGTTGGTGTTGTGCAGTGGTGACAGTGCCAGCAGTCTCCATGCCACGTGCTTGGGGCCCAGGCTCCATCTGCCAGAAGACCTTGGAGTATTAAGATGTTTTTTTCCCCAGGTAGCAACCCCTGGGGCTGCAGGGAGGGACCAGCCCCGGGGCAGCTCTGGGCCCCACAGAACCCATGAGGTGAGGATGAGCCAGACAAGGCCAGCATGGGGACAGGTCCCACCCCTAGAAGCCACCCCTGGCACTGGTCCTCTCTGAGCCCCAGGAGATGGCAGCAGAAGGGGGATCATGGCCACAGGGGCCAGGGCAGAGGGACTGGAGGGCAGCAGAGGTGGGTGCTGGGGAGGCTGGGGGGGATGCTGGCAGGTGATGCCCCACAGCCTGGCGTGCTGGTCCCCAGTGTCTCAGTGCCACCACCGTCCCCAGGCTGGCTCATCCTGGTCCCCTCACCAGGGCACAGGATGGCAGCGTGGCTGGGAGGCTTCCTTAGGGCCGGGCCTGCCAGGAGCCCGCTAACGAAGCACCTTGGATCCATTAAGTTGTTATGGTCTCCGTTACATATTTACCAAACGCTGACAACATTTGTGTTCCTGGCTGCAGCTGGAGCAGCTTCCCTGGAGACCTGGGGATTTACGAGCTTCTTTCCCTTTCCTAATTCTTTTTGATGTTGGGTTGTTTGGTTGGCTTTTTGGGTTTTTTTTTTAATGCTTTCCCTCCAGCCCACATCTGGGGCAGGGAAGGTGGGAACCCTGCACAGGCATTGTTCCTCTCACTGATGGCAGCTGGGGGAAGGCTCCAGTCCCACTTCTCCATCCCAGGAACCCTGGGGCTACCAGCCCTGTTGGGGCTGCTGGCATGGCACGTGCCTCTGCCACCAGGAGTGACACTGGGGAGCTGGTGGCAGGCTGTGCCACTCACTGGGACACAAAAACATGGGACTGGGGACACGAGGGACACCCAGTGGTTCCCTTCCCCTGGTGATGGCAGACCTGGACATCAGTGTGGCATCACCCACCACTGTCCAAGCCAAGCCCAGCTCTGCTGCCATGGGCTCTGACAGCACCAGGAGGCTGCCAGGAACCAGGCTGCCCAGACTGTCCCCCCATGGAACTGCCAGAGGCAGCTCCTGGTGGCAGAGGGACTGCTGTGGGGTGCTGCATCATCTCTCTCCTCATCTCCTGGCCCTCGGGGACCAGGCCAACCCTTCTGAAACTGGTTATACTGGGAGATACATGACTTGTTGGAGGCCAGGAGCTGTGTGCAGAGCCCTGGGTGCTGCCAGGACCTGTGGTCCCTGTGCATCCAACGGCACTGGGCTGCTCCATGTGGATGGCAGGCAGCCTGGGTGGCATTCCCATGGCCTCCTGAGCCCCTCTTGGTGCCATTGCCCATCCAGGGGTGTTTTGGCAGCCAGCCTGGCCACCCACATCGTCACAGGCACCCACTGCCTCCACATGCAACATGCAACATGCAACAGGAGTGTGGAAAGGTGTCCGAGCTCCTGTCCCTGGCACACACAGGTTCCAGACGGGGCTGGTCCCGGCACAGAGCTGAGCATCAGCCCTGGCTCTGCCCTGCCAGGGAACACGAGGGGTGCCCAGTCGAGGGGTGCACTGCCTGGCACTGCCCCAGCACACCCCCTGCCCTCGCATGGAGCAGAGGCTGGTGCCTCTGAGCAGGGGGAGAATGGGGATGGGGCTCAGGCTCTGAGCATCCTTCTCGGATTTTACTCTCCACACATTTAATGCATTAAACAGAAAAGGAAAATACTGGAAAACCAGCGTGTTTTGCACCATCCCCCCTATCCCCAGCTCCCCCGGGCTTTGCACAGCCGGTCCCGGTGCCACCCAGCATCCCCCTGTCCCCCGACAGCCCCGAGGGCAGGGCTGCCATGGGGCAGGCAATGCCATGGGGCTGCACTTCGCCTTCTCCTCTGAGCCAGCACCGGGCCATGCACCAAGAGGGAACCCGGGGGTCCTTGTCGGGAGGATGCTGGATCCCGGTTCAGCCCCGTGTCACACCTTGTCCCCAAGCCGCCCTGCCATACCTGAGCAGGACGAGCCGGCTGTGCGCACTGTACCTTGCTTCTTCCATCGGTTCTGCGTGAGCATTTCTATGGAGCTGATGAATAACAGCAACATGAATATTATCCACTGCATCTGGGCAGGAGGAATTTTGGGCAGGGAAGAAATCAAAGCATCCAAGCGGCTGGTGGGGCTCGTCTGGAGGGGCGGTGGGAGGGAGGAGAGCGGCTCCGGGCTCTCAGCAGCCCACCCCGGAGCTCCCGGGGAGGCAGGGGCTGTCAGGCCAGGGGAGCGCTCATGGTGGCGGGGAGTGCCGGCTGCTCCGGGGAGCTCTGCTTTTATAACCGGTGCCAGCCCCCTCTCCGCACCCCCCTCTTCTGCAAAATAATAATAATTTTTAAAAATTTTTTAAAAATGTAAAAAAAAAAGCCACCCCAGCAGCAACAAAAGCGACTGGCAAACAAATTGTCTGGAGTCCCCCCCGCCGCAGCACTCCAGCCGCCACCTCGGCTGGGAACTGTCCCTCTGTCCCGCCGCGCTCCGACTGTCCCGCTGCCATCCCAGCGCTGGGGTCACGGCGAAGCCCCCCGCCATTTAGGGGGGTGGGGGGTGGAGCCAGGCGGGTGACGCTGCCTGCGCCAGCCCCCCCGGCTCAGCCCCCCCCGTCCCAGCTCCCCACTCCCGGCCCCGGTGGGGCTAGGGGTGGGCGGCAGCCCCGGGAAGGGCTGAGCCCCCCGGGAAGGGCTGAGCCCCCCGGCCGGTTCCGGCGGCCGCTGCGGATCTGGCCCCTGGTGTCCCAGAGCCTCGAAACTCAGCTCCCGCCTACCCAGCCGAGCTGAACCGAGCTGAACCGTGCCAAACTGTGCCGAACTGCGCCCAGATGAGCCAGACTGTACCAAATTGTGCTGAGCTGAGCCCAGCTGAGCCAAACCGAGCTGAACTGAGCCAAACTGAGCTGAACTGGGCTGAGCCAAACTGAGCTGAGCTGAGCCAAGCTTCACCAAGCCGGTGTTGGAGACCCCTGAATGTCTCCAAGTCCCTGCAGCACCGGTGCCTGGGGGACTGTGAACGATGTTTGGCCACGGCCAGAGGGGGCTGCAGGTGCCTGGCAGAGCTGGTGGCAGTTCCTCGCCCCGTGGTCAGCCCAGTTTCCCAGGAATCGGTGGGGAATTTTCATTGTCCAGAGCTGGAAGGAAAAGGCTGTGCAAGGGCCAGGGAAGTGGCGTGGCTCCGGTCGTGCTCACCGGCTCCTGGCACGTGGATGCCGGAGTCAGCCTTGCCGGGGTGAATCCCCTCGCTAATTACGTGGTGCTCATTAGCACCGGGCACGCGGCAGTTTGCTCAGCTCATGGCTGTAGGAGGCTTTCCCAAGGCCAGCAGTGCTGCCGGTGCCGGGTCCCTGCCTCTGGGTGCCGGGTGTCCCCAGGGGAGCAGAGAAATCCTCTCTTTTGCCTTACTTTGGCTGTTTATGACTACTCCTCCAAAAACTGCAAGGGGAACGGATGATGTGCTGTCTGCTGATTAATCCGGTGCCCGTTACCCCTCTGTCGTGCGGGCTGAGGGGGGGCTGGTGGTGCTGGTGCAGCCGTGGTGACTCAGGGGTGATGCTGGGGAGAAGCGAGGCTGAGCCCGCGGGCGCCGCTGGCAGCTCCCGGCTGCCTCACGCAACCCTGCTCCACGCCAGGGCAGAAGGAATAAAATGTTCCTCCTCCGTCTTCCAAAGCACCAGGGAGAAAGTGTCCAGGAAGATAATTTGGAAAGTTTGTTTGACACTTGAGCACGCTTCTTTCATCTTTGGAAAAATCTTGGTGACTTTCCAAGGCTGCACTGCCTGCTTCCCAGCATGGACAGCGCCCCGGGGCACGCACCCGTGGCACCACCCTAGGGGATGGTTTTGGGGTGCTGGGGGTTCCAGAGGGGATAATGTGGTCCTAGCGGGGCTGCAGGTCAGCCAGGGATACTGGCACAGAAGATGTTGGCACAGTGGAACTCCTGGCCAAGGCAGCAAAGTGAAAATGAAAGGGATGGAGCTGCCTGGCATTTAGGGAAGGAGCAGGAAGGGGCAGTGGGATCCAGGGAGCCCCAGAGGATGGATGGGCTTTTTCCCCGGGTGCAATGGGCTCCCTGCAGCTGGGAGGGCCTGAGCATCTGTCTGGAAGGATATTGTCTCCAGAGCAGGGGCCCTTGTGCATCCCGGGCGGCGAATGTGGGTTTGATCAGGGGAGGGTTTAGGCGGATGGTAGTGGATAAGGAAGAAAAATATTTGGCATTCCTCTCCCATCATAACAAGCCCAGATGCTTGGACGGTGGCAGCCCGCTTCCCACAGGAATGGAAAGTCACAGCTGCTCCCCACACCAACTCAGCAGAGGCCCTTTCCCCCGTGCTTACGAAATGTGGGCTCCACCTAACACCACCCTCGCCGGGCATCCCACAGCACGGACACCTCCAGTGCCCGAGTTCCCCGTGGTGGCATTGCCCGTGACTCCCACTCCAGGGGGAGGCAGAGCTTGGAGCTCATGGAGCACATTTCCCAGCAGATGTGCTGGGAAACCTTCTGGGAAAGGGCAAACTGCAGATGCACTCCTGGGAAAGAGCCTGGCACAGCTGGATGCTCCTCCCCACGCTGGGAAGCCCAGGACCAGCATGACCCGGCAAGGAGGGAGAGCCCTGGCCAGGCACGCCTGTGGTACGCTTGCTCTCCTCCTCCTGCCATGCACCAGCTGGTCCCGGGTCTGTTCCGCTGCTCTCGTGGGGGATGAAACTTCCAAAAGGACTAAAGTTTGCCCTAAATCCAATCCTTCATCCTGGAGAGAGCAACGGAGCTCCCAGACCCCTCACGGCTTCTCCAGCTCAGCTCTGGTGCGGTTGCGCAGCCTCCGGATGCTCCGGCTGCCAGAACAGAAGCAAATACCGAGGCTGGAATTGGTGTGGAGTGGTGCTGAAGGCCAAGGGGCAGAGGGAGGAGGAGAAGGAGCCAGGAGGAGGAAGGGGAAGGCGAGCGGCGAGCAGGGAGGGAAGGTTTGGTGTCGAAACCAAATTCCTCGCCCATGCCAGCGGAGCAGATTTCCAGTGTTTATTTTATCTTTTCAGTTGAGCCCCTTTGAGGCAGAATATATTAAATGGCTTGACTTTATGTAATGGAAATAATTGAAACAATACTCCCGCTTCCCAGACGCAATTTGTCGTGATTTCAGCCCAGACTGGCCAGCCTCCTCTAGGTGGTGGGGACAGCCACCGCCGACGGCACTTGTTCGCTGGTTATTGCTGACACATGTCAGCGTCGCCTCCCAATTTCCGTACAGCTGCCGGAGTGGGAAAAGCACCAGGGCAGCTCGGGCAGGATGGGCTTGGCACTGGCCGGCACCGGCGGGCTCACCAAGGGGCTGTGGGAATGGCATTGCCCTGGCACTAGGGCTCGCCTGGTGTAACGGGGCTGGTGGCGATGGCTGAGCTGGGGTTTTTTTGGAAAACGTGGGATTTGGGCAGAGCTCGCAGGGAGCCAGGAGGTGAACGAGGAGGATGAGCTTGCTCACTTGGTATTCACCGGAGAAGGAGGAAGAAGGAGACGGATGTGTTGGCTGGGGGTTGTTGAAGGTTTTGTCCTGCTCCCTCCCAGCAGCAGGCAGGGCAGGGCGGTGTCTCTGCAGAAGGATCTCCCCAGCTCCTGCATCCCCCAGGCTTGCACCCAGCCCCGTGTGACCAACCAACATCTGTCTCCATCCTGCATGTGCCACCGGGACTCTGCCACCTCTCCTTATCCACCGAGGAGCAGCTGAGCCGGACGGGTGAAATCACAGCAAACACAACAGGGAGAAGTCCCTGACACTGAACCTGAAACCAGATTCCTGCTCTGCAACATCATGGAATTTCTGGGCAAGATGACGGGAGGTGAAACCAAAAGCAAAAGGTGAAACCAAAAGCAAGAGACCGGGGAGGTCTTCAGGGAACTGAGACATGATGTAAAAATTGCTGAAAGCTCTCTTCCTGCAATTGCAGCCATTCCACCACAGAGCATCCTCCTCGCCACCAGGCACAGTTATCAGCTGCCTGTCTGTCCTGCAGTGCAGATCACGTGTTTGTGACTAGAAGGGAGCAAGCCAGTGGTATTTTAGTAACTGGCCCCCTTCTATTCTCCTAAGAATCACTTTTGCCAAAATCCAATCAAATTTCTTTTAATATTTGTGCTATTTAAGGCAACTATTGAGAAAGACAGATGGAAGCATCAGTCAGATGGATGTTCCTGGCTCCACGTGAGGCAGCACGCAGAAGTCTCATCCTTTTTCACATGATTTTAATGTGACTACGTGGTTCCCTCTTGCACATAATTCCCCAGGAGGGTAAATCCTCTGACTCCAGCGGATGACTCTCACCAGCTGGAATTCAGAAGAAGACAAAGAGCTTCGGGCAGGCTCCTGCTCCTGGATGGGGAAATTCCCCCTGGCAGCAACGGGGCTGTGGAGGAACCATCACGGTCCTGGCTCCAACACCCGTGGCTGACACTCACCCTCACCCTCACTGTGGCAGCCCCACTCGTGCCCCATTGCTGCCCTGGCTCCTGGTGCACGTGCCTGGCAAAGGGACAAGGTACAGGGGCTGGCAGTGGCCCTGGGATGTCCCCATGGGTGCCCAGAGGGGTGGCACATGGTGGGTGTGTGGTGCTGGAGAGGAGTTTGAAACCAGTTTGCTTCAAATCCGGCCTCTTGGTGACAGCTCAGGTTGTCACAGAGGGTCCTGCTGGTTGCAGTCAGACTTGCAGAGCAGATCTGAGGCTGGGGACACCCCTGGCAGCAGGATGTCATCTGTGCAGTGACCGAATCTGCCAGCTCCTCTGCTCCCGGCCAGGAGTGCCCAGATGTGCTGAGGCAATGGGCAGAGAGCCAGGAGGAAACAGCCTTGGCCCTGGGGCTGTCTGTGAGTGGGTCCTTTGATGGACCTGAGGCACTGGCACAGGGAGAAAGTGTCCATGGAGGGCCACGGACAAGGGACTTCACCCAGAGAGAGCAGCAGGGACCAGCACTCGTTCCCCCAAATCATCCCCAAAAGCCCTTGGTCCTCTTGTGTTGGCAGAGCCACCCCGTATGTCCCCAGCGCATCCTGCCCCATCCCTGGGGATTTTGGGTCTCCCGTGGGGACACGGGTCCCTCTTTGTCCCTCAGACTTTGTTCCCACCTCGCTGACATCCCAGCTCCCAGTGCTGATCCCTGTATCCGCCGGGAGCTCCTTCCCAGCCCAGCCTGGGGACGTGGCACAGCCAGGGCCAACCTGGACCATGTCCACCAGTGGCTGCCAGCACCCCAGGGACATGGGGACAGGAGCCGTGTGTCATGGTGACTTACAGAGGCTTTTCTCAGAATTAATAACAGGAGGGACACAAATTTTAATATTTCTGAAGTGCAAATGGAGTGATAATTGGAGTTAGCCAACAGTCAGGAAAATGATTACCACCTGGCAGCCCTGGCTGTGGCTGACATCAGGGAGCACCAGAAACCACCCAGGATCTTGGAGAACACCGTGAAGGAAAGAAAAAAAAAGAAAAAAGAAATTAAAAAAAAAAAGGAGGACAGAGGAGACATGGAGAAGGACAGACCTTTGTGTTAACACAGCCCCAAGGTCAGGAGCCACCCCGGGACACTGGATAGAGCTGATCCCTGGGGTCTGTTTGCCATTAGAAGAGTTCTACAAACAGCCAGGGGATGTGGTCCCCACAGGTCACTTCCTCCATTGCAGGCAAAACCATGGAGAAAAATGTTCCCCTCTCCTTTTACTTTTTGGGTTGTTTTTCTTTTTTAGCCTTTTATATCCTGTTTATGCTACAAACAAATTCAATTTTCAGGAGCTGGAATAAATACAAAGCCTGAGCTGTTTAAAATGCTATTGGGTCACAGGCATCTTCCCCCTCCAAGGCCAGAGGAGCTTCAGCTTTGCCATCACCCCCAAAAAGCAGCGAGGAAAAGGGGGTGGGGGTGGGTGAGAGGAGCTGAAGCTCTGCCCAGGAGGGTGCTGGAAGGGCTGAGCCTGCCCCGACCCTCAGCCCTGGAGGAGGGATGGGGGGCACAGTGCTTGGCTGATTCCCAGTGCCCACAGCCAGGAGCAGAGCTGCTGCAGCAGGCTCTGGCTCATGGAAAGAATTCTTCACTTGGGAATTTCAGAAAAAAAAAAAAAAATTAAACGAGGGGAAAATATATGCAGAAAAAATACATTCCCAAATCCCCCCAGTCTCCTCCCAGCCCCGCATGCACTCTGGGTGCTCTCAGCTTTCCAGGTGGCTGTGGGTCCCCACCTGAGGGGACAGCCCTGTCATGGCAAGGGGGGACACCGTCACCTGGCATCCTCCTCTCATCCATCCCTGCTTTTCCCTGGCTGTTTGTCCAGCAGTGCAGACCTGGCCATCCTGCCTCTATGGGGACAACGAGGGTCCCGAAGGTGCCTGGCAGGGACAGGTCCACACCTGGACACCTGCAGAAGTCCCTGGGATGGGGGGAGGGAGCCACGGGAAGGGCTCCAGCTCCCAGAGCGGGATGTTGGGAGGGGGATGAACAGCGTGTCCAGGGCTTGAGCCCCAGCACTGCCAGGGTCTAAATGCTTCAGCAAGAGGCAGAGGCTGTCAGCCAAGGCTCTGGGAAGGAATTTCAAAAAGTTTTTGGTGTGGCCTCTCTTTTCCTAGAAGAGATCAAGAGCTGGGTTCTGCTCTGCTCCCAATTCTCTCCTGTCACTCTCTCAAGTTCCCCAGCAGGCCCAAAGGAGCAGAGCTGAGCCAAGCCGAGCTGAGCTGAGGTGGCCTCAGCACCCTGGCCCTGGAGAGAGGATCTGCACGGGCAGAGGGACCATCGGGTCAGTTTTTGCACTCCTGCATCCCTAGCTTCTCACTCACATCCCTCCATCCCTGCATCTCTGCCTCCCTGCATCCCAACATCCTCACATCTCTGCCTCCCTGCATCTCCACACCCCCGGAGCCCTGCAGGGCTGTGTTATTCCCAGTTTACTCCAACACCCTCAGTCATTCTTCCCAGTCGGACGGTGCTGCCAGCTCTCCAGTAGCATCCTACTGCACTGGACAACTTCCCTGTGTGCAGTCCTGGCATCTCCTCACTCTCACTCTCGATGGGAGTCACGCACTCACTGAATCCTTCCTTTCCCTTCTTATTAATGGAGAAATCCTGTCACAGAATGTTTTTCCACGCTGCCCGCCCGTTCGCTCCCGTAGAGCTGGGAGGAGCCCGGGTGCTCCCTCCCTCCCTCCTTCCCTGCCTCCCTCTCTCCCTCTCTCCTTTTCTCCCTGCATCCCTCTCTCCTTTTCTCCCTCCATCCCTCTCTCCTTTTCTCCCTCCCTCCCTCTCTCCACCGCGCTGTGCACCAGAGGCACAAAGCAGCCGAAGCAGCTGGCCCTGGTGCAGGGGACAGGACAGTGGCATCGAGTCCCTGAGTCACCCTTGGCTCTTAGGGGCACTGAAAATACAGGAGGGGACTCCTTGTCCCCTTTCACTTGAGCCTGGGGCCGCTGCTGCCCCGTGTTTGCCTTTCCTGCTGCCTTCAGCCCCCACCCCCGATGCTGCCGAGCCCCCACAGCCCCTCAGGAATCCATAAGGGATCCTGCAGTGACATCCAGACCCCCCCGGCACTCCCGCTGCAGATGTCACCCAGACCCTCTCTGGACACCAGCACAGCCCCAGCACCCTCTGGGCCACCGTGACCCACGGGGGAAGCTGTTCCACAGCCTGGGGTGGAAAAGCCAGCAGAGGAGTGGTGTCAGGAGGTCGGTGCCAGCCTGGTCCCTGTCCCCATCCCCCGAGCAGAGCCTTCTTGCCTCCCTGAGGGGTGGCTGCTGGGTGGAGCAGAGCAGCAGCATCAGTGCCCAGCCGGGTCCCAATTTGCAGCAGCCTGAAACAATGACGATGACAGTGGTAGAAATAAAGGGATGAAAAATGTGTCTGCGATTTTAAGTGAGCCGGAGACACCCAGTGCAAGGGACAGAGGGGATGGAGGGGTGGCTCCCAGCAGTGAAAGGGGTCCCTAGTTCTGCTGAGATGTCGAGCCCTTGGCGGGGGGCAGCTTTCTGCAGCAGTGGCAACTCAGGGGAATAATTGGGAAGATTATCACGTGGGAAAGTGGTGGCAGAGGAAGGAGGCTTTGGACAGCCTGGCTGTGGCTGTTCACATCCACACTCGGTGACTGCTCTGGGTTGGAAACGTGGGCAAGGGGTCAGTGGAGCCCTGTGGGCTGGTGCAGGGGAGCTGGCACCGATCTGGAACCAGGAGCAAAGGGAAGGGAAAGGCTGAGCTGGGTGACAGGTGGGAACTGCTGTGGCCACTGTGTCCTCCGGGGTAGCTGGACTGTTCTCTTGCAACCCCAGATTCCCAGGGCCAGGACAGCAGGGTGGGCAGGACCCTGGCATCTGTGCCAGGCTGTCCCCATCACCTGTGATAATGGAGGTGGCAGCAGCTGCTCTCGATGCCAGCCCACAGCTGGTCACCTTCTCAGGCCCTTCTGCTTCCTTCCGTGGGATTTTTCCTACTTATTTTTTTTATATATATATATAATTTTTTTTCATAGTCTTTTAAACACTGTAAAAATTTAATACAAAGGAAATTAAAAAACCCAGAGGAACTGTTCTCAAAATAATTTCACAATCCGCACATATTCCTCAGCAAATTTAATTTGTAGGAAATAAAGAACAAAATATGACAATAAAGGGCTTCTAAACAAATCCTAATGCTTTACATGTGTAAGTGCAAATGCCTTGCCTGTGTGCAGGCACCCGGAGGAGGTGGGTGGTGAGGGGCCGGGGGCCATGGCTCTGCCACCCCCAGCCTTGCTGGCTGGCACTTCCAGGGGTTCCTGGGGCCCCCAGGGAAAGGGGGGGACTTGAAGGAACCAAGAAGGGTTTGCTGCCACGTCAAATCGTAGCCTCCTGTTTAGTGCTTCTGTATCTGGGCAGCTCCAGCTCTGGCAGCGACGCTGAGAGTCTGTCCCAGATCCTGCCCAGTTTGGGGCAGTTTCCTACCAGTTAATGGGCCACCACAGGAGGACACGGATCAGCCCTGCTGATGCTCCAGGCGCATGGGGGGAGCTGGGGACCTCTCGCCCCACTGCTGTGCCAAGGGACACCTCGGGGTCTTGGTGGCACGGGGACACAGGGGCTTCCTGCAGTCCCCATCCTCATTTTTCCCCCCGTACACCCAACATCGCCCAACCCCACAAAGGCACCTCCTGCCCCAGATGTTCTTTGTGACCCTGCCTCTCCCTCCTGTTTTGTTTTTTTTTCCCCCCCTTGCCTTCCTTCAATAAATCTGGCACCTGGAGGAGAATTTTCCTTTTGAACACCCGGCCTTGCACTTCAGTGGCTTTTATTCTGCGTCCTAATCAGCAAACTGGAAAAAATGTTGATTGTTACCTACCGCGGGCACCCTTGTACCCTGCACCCACCCACCCCAAGCCCTCAGGGAGGGTGGATGCCCAGAGCCACCCCCCAGATGCTAACACCCACCCTGCTATGGGGTTTTCCTGCCTCCCTCCCCCACTGCAAGGAAACTGGAGATATTTTGAGACTTGCAAACCCAAATTGCTGCTGTGCTGCTGCTCCTGCCACGGGACATCACTCCAGGGGGATGTGGGGCCTCTCTCTTGACCAGAGTCCCCATCCCATATGGCTCACCCCGCCAAGTCCACCACCACCAGACCCTCCCGCTCCCCCCTCGCCTTCCCCAGCCCCACCGGGTCCTTTTTGTCAGGGGGGGACATTCTCCATCCGTTCGTCAGAAGAAAAGCGAGCGGTTACCCAACAGCAGCGCCGGGAAAGCTGATACTCCCCGAGAACATTGCCTCACAACCACCCCTGCGTGCCTGGGGTGGAGAGAAACGCCGGGGAGCTGCGAGAGACATCCCAAAAATGAATGTACTGTCTGCAGCAGAGCCGGGGGGGGGGGGGGAAGCAACCGCCCCGTGTCATGGAAAGCACGGTGATGGGCAGGGGGTTGTGAGGACAGCGGGAGGTGCAGGGCTGTGCCACCCCGCAGGCTTCACGCAGCCCCGAGAATGCTCCAGGACAAGGTGCCTCCTCCTCCTCCTCCTCGCCCTGGATGCTACGGTGGGCTGGAGAGGGAACAATTCTGCTCACCCACCTTGGCACCTTGCCCCGCAGCCCACAGAACCTCCAGCATCTCCCAATGGAGCAGGGGATGGGACCCCAGCTTCACTGCCCGGCGGCGAGAGGAGGCAGAGCCCGAGCAGGCAGGGCAGAAAGGACAGAGAGGACAGAAGGGACAGAGAGGACAGAAGGGACAGAAAGGGCAGGCAGGGCAGGCAGGGCAGGCAGGCAGCTGGTGGGCAGGGCGCTGCCCGTCTGGGCTGTGGGGCGGGCGGCAGCCAGCTGGTCCCCTCTTTGATGTGGAGTCCCTCCGGCTCCGCACAATGCGAGCCGGGCTGAGCCTGCAGACTGGGGCGGGAGTGAAGCAAGGGTGATTGATGGTCTTGTTTTGTTCCTCCCAGGCTGTTCCCCGGCCGTTCGGATTCACGTCCGAGATCCCCCGAGAGCTGGGGAGGGTGTCTCAGGATGAGACACAACACATGAAACCAACCCCCGGTGCTCTCAGGTGTGTTGGGCATCCCCTGAACTACAGCAGGAGTCCCACCCAGGGTGAAGTTCATTAGGAGTCGAGCGTGTTGACCTCCAAAAAATTGAGTTTAGCTCCATCCAGCTGATGAGTCATGACTGTTTTTGTGTGCTGCACTCCCTGCAAGCAAGGTTTCCACTGCAGAGCTAACAGGCTTTTCTGGGAAGCACTGGGGCTTCGGGCTTCCTAATTATTTTCCAGCCCTCTTGGCAACATCCCTCTGACAGGGATTATTCCTGCTCAAAGCACAGCGCTCCAGCACGTTCGGAGTCTTGAAAGTGCTAATTGACTTTACTTGGGCCTTGCTGCCCAGGGCCTGCTCTCTCGCAGCCCTGGTTCCTCCCCCTGCTACTGCGGTGAGCCTGCCCGCATGTGGTTTGAATTTCTTCCCCGGAGCAAAAAAACCCCTTTCTCCTGCTTCAGTGTCATCTTTTCCTTGGAAATGAATTTAGGGGGAATTGAAGAGGAGGTCAGATTTTCATGGAGTGGCTACCTCCCATCCCAAGGCGATGACGGGAGCCCCGGGAAAACAAGGAGCCAAGCTTGTTCCAGGAGTCACCGATGCCCTGTCCCACTCAACATCCCATGGCAGGAGGTTTTTGGTCACGTTCAGGTGGCTCCTTATATGCCAACAAACCCCGGGAGGTCGAGCAGAGGGTGGAGGAGGCTGCCCAGGCTCTCCCTGCTCAGCCGAGGGGGATCCCTTCCCTCCCTCTGGTTGTGTGCCAGGACCTGCACTGAGTGTGGCTTTCCCATCCACGGAGGAACAGTGAGCAGGAACAATTCTCTCGAACCGCAACACCTGAGCGTCAGCTGGGGGTTATCCATGGCCCCTCTCTTCCTTCTCCCACCAGGCCCGGGGTTGGCAGACGTGCCCTGGCCCGGGGATGAGGCAGTTCCCCGTTACCCCTGGCTTTGCCGTTCCCGGCACCGCGGGCTGCCAGCGGGACGGCTGATTGGGAAATCTGTTTCCTCTCCGGCTCCTTACGACACCGCAGTGGGCACATCCACCCGGAGCAGTGAGGCAGCAGGCAAGTATGAAGGTCAGGGGGGGGCTGTGTGATGGAGGTGACCCCGGCTGACACATCCCTCTACCTGCCCCGAGCACCTCTGTCTCACTTGGGACACATCCCCAGCCCGTTCCTCTTGGGAGCAGCCCCACATGGCCCCCGGGATCCTCTCCCAGGTAAAATAAGGAGGAAAAGGGCTTAGCTTGGCAGCACACCGTCCCTCCCAGAGCTGCTCTGAGGATGGCACAGGCAGCCAACGTGACAATTGCCTTGCAGCACTAATGAACCGGCCCTGCAATCCTCATCATCTCATTAATGACTCAGTCCCTGCATCCCAGCTGGGGCTGTGCTGGCCCTTACCTCCCACACAGCCCCCAGGCCCTTCGCTGGCTTTGGGCAACTGCTTTCATGTGGCCAGTGGTTTTTGTCATCAAGGAGCCACAGAGCAAGTGAGCAGAGGAAGGAGGCGATGGGGAGCCGGCTGGAGGGTGCTGGGAAGGGAGCTTTGATGGGGCTACCACCGGTCCTGGGGCCACCAGCTCAGGTATCGTGGGGTCCTGATGCCAAGGAGGCTTCTGTGGTGAGGGGATACGTGGAGACATCCCCCTCTACCCCATGCTGCGCCCACCAAGGGGCTGCTCTGGCCACGGAGGTCTCAGCACCAAAAGTGTCCCTTGTGTGTGGTCTGGTGTGACCTGGGGAAGGGAAAAGAAATGAAGGATGGAGAGGGAGGTGAGGCTATGGGAGGAGAAACTCCGAGAGGAGCACATGGTGATGGGTGGGAGAGTAGGCAGCAGATGGCAGGTGAGGGATGGCAGAAACTGGATGGAGAGATGAAAACTTGGTAAGGACTCAGCAGAGATCATGTGTGTCATTCCTGCCATCTCTGTCCCCATCAGCTCCTGAGGTCCCAAACATCCACGTGCTCCTGCACCTGCAGGCAGGCAAAGGAAGCCAGTTACTGGAACAGAGGATTTAGGATCAGTTTTCTAAAGGCCAAAGATTTCAAACTCAGCCTCAAACATTCAAACAAAGTGACCTGTATTCCCTTGCCCACCCAGGGATGAGCAGTGCCTGGAAAGTGACCCAGGGATGGTGTCAGAGCCTGCAATCCACCGGGGAGCAAGCTGCGGGGTGGAAACACTGCTGAATCCAACACGGTGGATTCACTGCTGCTGCTGTGAATCACAAACCCAGCACTGGAAAAGCTCCGGATGAGGCATTTCCTGCTGGGCTCATCGCATCCCTCACGAAATCCCCATCCCTGTGGAAAATCAGAGGCAACTTTCTTAGCTAAGCCGCGAGCCGTGGGCTTTTCTCCGTGACTGGCGAGGGGAATGTCAGGAGGTGCGGTGGCTGACGGCCTGTGGGTGATTGTTCAGCCTCGGCGGCTTCTTGAGGGGGAAATGGGAAGAGCGAACAGTGGGAGTTAATTAATTGACACATAATGAAGTGGAGATGAGGGTCCCCAGAGAGCTGGAATCGGGAAAGCAGCAGGAGACGGCATTCCCCGGCTTCCCATCACCAAGGACACCAGCTCTGCCTCAGGGGCAGTGGAAAAAAACCCCACGCCCTCCCCCGAGTACCTTCCCGTGGCAATTTTGGCAGAATTTAGGCCTTTCAAATACTGTGGCCCAGAGAAACAGCTGTGGAGAGAATTAAATAACGCTGCCCGGGGCCGTTTGGTGCTTTGGTCCCTTTGGTGCTGGGGAACGCTTTTCTAACGAGTATCGATGAAGGGCCACGGACAGGAGCAGGTTTTGGGGACAGTAGCAGGTTTTTTGGGGCAGAAGCAAGGGACATTAAATCCTCCGCGGGGAAACCTCCCACTCGGGGGCGGTGGCCCCGGCCTAGCGCAGGGGACGGGGGCCCTCTAGTGAGGAGCGGCCCCGGTTCTGCCGCCCGGTTCCCCGCCGTCCGATTCCCCCCCGCCCGGTTCTCCCCCGCCCGGCGCTTGGGGCCTTGCCCGGGCGGTTCCCCCGCGGTGCGGTCCCGGCCACGCCCGCTCGGTGCTGTGCGGGGCGGCCATGGCGGGGCTGGAGCCGCTGTACGCCTGGGCGCGGGCAGCCGTGTCCTGCCCGCAGGACGCGCTCCTCTGCGGTGTCCACTGGGAGCTGGTCCGGCATGGCTACCGCTGCCTCGGAGCTGGCGACCAGGTACGGGCCGCCCCGGGACCCGCCGGGCTCCGCCGTTGAGGGCCGCGTAGGCCGCGGCTAAGCCCCGGCCTTTCCTAGCGCCGCTCGCCGGCGCCGCTCGGCTGAATCCGGCGGTTGCTGCCCGGGGAAGTGGGGAGCCGCGAGGGTCGGGGGTACTCGGGATGGTGAGGTGTCTGAGGGGCCGCAGTGGTGCTGGGGAAGCCTGGGTGGGAGCTGCGAGGGTGGCGGTGCTGGAGGAGTCGGTGTGATACCAGGAAGGGGCCATTGTGGTGTTGGGGGATCTTGGTGCTAGAAACACCCTAACAAAACGTGTGTGTCCTGTGCAGTGCAGTGCCGGGGGAAATGTGGTGGTGGAGGGGGGGTTCCCAGTGCAGGGAAAAGCATCATCCCCCAGGATGTGTCTTTTTTGCCTCCTCCTGCTCAGCAAAAGGTGGCTGTGGCCCTCCTGTTCCAGCACAGGGACCTGACAAACAGGCAGGGCCAGCCCATGGGTCATAAAGCCCTGTTCCTGCAGACACAACCTGGAAGGCATTGACAGATTCCTGTCCTGAGTCCAAGACCCCATCCTGAACCTCTCTGTGCAGACAGAACCAATACCCCAGGCGCCTGGGCTTGAGGGCAGAGTCTGAACAGCACATTTGTCCTGTTGCAGCCAGGTCCTGATGAAAGGAAGTCAGAGCTCCTGCCCCCCGGCTGGGAGGCCAACAAGGAGGTGTATACCCTGCGCTACAAGTCCACGGATGATGCCCGTGAGCTGCTGCTGAAGGCTGTCGTGGTGGAAGACAGCATGATCCTCAACGTCATGGTGAGTGCCCAGGCTGCTCCCTGGGGGGTTTGGAGCCTTTCAGGTGCCGCAGCTGCTGCCACCCAAAATGCACAAAGAACAGCAGGGCCCATTTCTGAAAGTTTTTGCTGTTCCTTGTTCTGCCTCGCAGTGATGTTTGTCCCTCAGGATGGGGCAGACCCAGGGGGTGCTGAGGGTTTCTTATGCAGCAGCAGACGTGGCCCAGTATGAAGCTGGTCAGACACCAGTGATGTGGTTTGCCTTGTGCACTCTGGCCCAGGAGTTGCCCCTTTTTTGTCCCCTGCCCAGCTCATCATTTTTGTGTGTATCTTTTGTCCACAAGCACCTGCCCAGGGGGGTTTTGCTTTCACCCTCTGCAGCCCTGATTTGGGGGAGTGAGCAGGGAGACCCTTGCTGTACCCAGGAGTTTGTTTGCTCCTGGGGAAGCAGGCAAAACCATTCCTTGTGTCTGAAGCCCCTTGCTGGGGCTGCAGCTGCTCCTTCCCTGACTCCCAGCTCTGCTGGGCTGCTGACTCTGTGTTTCACCTCTCTTGTGCCAGGATCGCAGTTCTCAGAAGGTGGCAGATGTGACCTTGGCAGTGGCTGACTACATCAACCCGGAGCACCTGGACGATTTCCACAAGTAAGCTTGCTTCCCTGGAGTTTTCTGCAGGAGAAAATGTCCCATCAGTTTGGGGAGGGGGGCAGAGAGAAGGTTAGGAGAAGCCTGAAGGACATACCTGCCCCTTACAAACCCCAGGGCACCCCAGCCAGCCCTGACATGAAGCTGGAGCTCCCTCCTCTTCCTCCTGCTTTGCTGTTGGAAGGCAAGAGGGAATCCAGGGATGGTGGGACCCTTGCTAAAGGCTGGTGCTGTGTGCTGTGATTTCCTCTAGTGCAGAACTGGTGGGGGCATGGCCAGGACACATGGGAGTCCCCTGGGCTGGGTGGCATCCCTGCCCTCTCAAATAGGGTCAGAGCTTTGCTGCCACTGTTTCCCTTCCCTGTCCCATCTGTGGTGCCAGCTGGGGACATGTTTTGTGCTTTGGGCACGTGTGTCCCCTCACCATGGCCTCCCCAGCCCACCCCTGTGCTTCTCCTCCTTGCAGGGTGTACAAGAACACTGAGGAGCTGAGGACAAGGATTGCTTCGGGCATCATTGTTCCCCTTGGAGCCCCTGCAGAAAAGGCCAAAAAGGAGCCTGAGGCTGAGAAGAAGGATCCTGACTTGCTCCGGGATCATGACCCACTGAGGATCCCTCCCTGGCAGCCAGCAGGCACGAGAGCACCATCCTGGTGAGTGAAGAGTGGGTTAGAAGCCTCTCCTTGTCTCCTGACCCTGCTTTCCCTTTGAAACCCATGGCTGGCAAAGCCAGGGAGAGGGGACACAAGTCTCCTGTTTCACTGTCCCTCCCTGTCCCTTCGTGCCCTGCCATCCCTGGTTCCTGGCAGGCAGCTGTGGGTTCCTGGCAGGCAGCTCCCCCCACTCCCCTTTGGCTGGAAGTCAGAAGCACTGTGGTGGCTCTGCTGTCTCTTGGGGACCAGATGTGGCTTCTGCCTTGTGTGTCACCTCTTGGTTGTTCAACCCCACTGGTGATCAGGGTGGGAGATATTCCTCAGGGGGCCCTGGGCAGGGAGGCAGGGGGTGGACACATAACTGGTACATTTATTGGGAAGGAGATGTGAGAGCTGGCTGCAGGCTCACTGCCCCACTGCCCTCGCTCTCCTGGAAGCAGGACTGTCACTGTGTCTCCAGCTGGGACACACTGGAAAGCCAGGCTTTTTGGGGAGCCCCTGGCATGGAAACTCCCAGTGTCCTCAGACACTTCCAGCCTGAAGCAGTGGGTGCAGCAGGACCCCCTTCCTCACACACCGGTGTCCCTGGAGTGCTGTGTCCTGGGGGGCTCCTCACGTGGGGCCCCACGAGTCTGAGGGCATTTTGGGTGCTGCAGTGCTTGCCTTGGGAGAGCACCCATGCCCACCCTGCCTGCTCTGCCCACTTGCTCACTTCTGCTCCCTCCACAGAGCCCGTTTCCCCCAGGCTGAACATCTCACTCTGATCTTGTCTTTCAGGCCTTCCCCCCTGAGCCCCTTCGCCGTTGGTGGGCAAGACCTGGACCCTCTTGGGTGAGTGTGGCTGGGAGAGGTCATGCTTTGGGTGCCCAGGGAGCATCCCCTGCTCTGCCCTTAGGGTGCTGGGGTGTCTGGGGACCATCTCTGGAGCAGCTGGAGTCCAGTCAAGTGTCTCTAAGTGCAGAGGGTGATGGAGCAGTGCAAATTGCGAGGGACCAATTGACAGTTGCTAAACCTCAGTGTGGTTCTAATACTGTAATAAGATCCCGTCTCTTGCATAGATGATAGGCTGCAATCTGTGCCTGTTTAATAATCAGCTTGTATTCATTTAACATGCAGTAATTCCTTCAGTAAATCAAAGCTGAATACGTCGTTAAGTGAATGTAAGCCTCTAATTTAAAATGTTACCAGCTGCTGCGTCTACAGCCCAGCAGTCTGGAGAAGGGGAGGCTTAGAGCCCAGTCCACAGCTTCCCAAGTCCTGGTTGTGAGTCTCCCAGCTGTCTGAGACACTTGAGGGAAAGCCTGGCTAGAAGCAGGGCTGTCTGGGCGACTGATCTTCACAGATACATCTCTTGGTCTTTGGTTTGGTTGGGCAAGGAGAACCTGTCATCTTCCATCCCAGTTAAAAGCACATAGTCGGACAAAAAACAGCTCTTGGAGTCATTGCAGAGTGTCCTGTGGCCCAGGGGAGTCTTTTTTGGAACCACTCTCCTGTGGGGATCACATTTTTTCCCCTCTTGCAAGACTTGGTTCTCAGTGGGTTTGGCTAGAAAAGGGCCAGCTACAAACGTCCTGCCTGGCTGGAAGGAGAGGCCTGGAGCCTGGGTGGCTGGAAGGAAACCTGATAGCAGGAGGAGAGGGGGTGCAGCTGTGATGGGGACCCTGTTTCTCTCTCTGCCTCCAGCCCTTCATCAGAAGTTTCTCTATAAATGACAGAAAGATGGTAAATGGAAGCAGATTTGTGTTCTGACACCTGCCGGTGCCGGGGCTGGAGAGCCAGACTCCCAGGCATGTGCTGTCCCGGGGCCCTTTGGGCAGCCAGCCTGGCCTAATGGAACTCATTAGCACCGTTGTTAATGAGTTGTGTGATGGCAGTGGTGTCCAAAGGCTCCTGCAGGCTCTGCACAAAGGCAGCCATGAGGAATGGGACTCACAGTGTGGGGCAGCTCCGAGGAGAACCCGTGGTCAGCAAACAAGTTCCAGGCAGCTCTCTGGAAGGGCTGGGGGGACCCTGGCCGGGCTGGGGAGATCTTGCAACAGCACAGGGTAGGAAATGCTGCTCACCCCAGAGAACAGGGACAGCAGTCAGAGACAGGGACAGCTCAGAGCCAACAGCAAGGGACAGGGTGTCCAGCACTGCCCCAGGGAGTGGTCAGCAGCCCCCCAGGTCACACCAAGCCATTCCTGGTGTCCTAAGTGGCTCCTTGCAGGAATGGGTAGGAGGGAAGCTGCCTCTCCACTGCTCTGAGTGTCTGGTTTGGCCTTGGCTCTGAGGAGGATGGGCAGGCCAGGGATCTTGCTCCCTTGTGTGTGTCTCCAGCTAGGCTTGGGGTGTGCTGGCACTGGGGTGCCTCCAAATGTGGGTGTTTGCTGGTGCCCTGGCTTGGGTGTTTGCAGCCGTAGGACTCCCAGCGCTGCATGGTGATGAGCCCTGATGCTCAGTGTGTTAGGGGTGCTTCCCTTCCCACGTGCCACGTGTCAGCTTAACCCCATGCTCCTGTGCTTGATGTTCCTGCAGCACAGGGACTCCCTGTGCTCCTCTGACCAAGGCCAATCTCACCTCTTTCTCTGCCTTTCCTCTCCCCAGAGGTCGGAGTGGGGGAATGATTGTGGATCCTCTCCGGTCGGGCTTCCCACAGCCTGGCATTGACCCATCAGCAGGCATTCCAGGCCGCCTTCCCCCAGGAGCAGTTCCCCCAGGTGCCAGATTTGACCCCTTTGGCCCATTAGGAGCTGGTAGATCCGGGTGGGTATTTATCTGTGCCCCATATCCCCAGCCTGCTCATCCCTGTTGCTGCAGGACTGAGCTCTCGCTCCCGAGGTGACTCTGGTTTGAATTTTTTTCCAGGCCAGATCCTGACCACCTTCCCCCTCCGGGCTATGATGACATGTTCATGTGAGGAGTCCCCTCGTGGCTGCAGCCAGAGCTGTCTCCTGGGAAGCAGGGGCACTTCCCCCTCGTCACTCCCTGTTTGGTGGACTTCCATCTTCCCAGCAGCGTTTTTCATCTTCCCACCTGGGGCCACCTCCCTGGGTCAGATGGGCTATAAAGCTTTCCCTGTGTGCAGAACAGAAGCAGAGGCAGTAGGTCCTTTTCTTTCTGTGCTCCTCTGAGAGTGCCCAGCCATTGGCACCCATCTGAAGTGGTCCTGCCCTGCAGGAGGGGAGTGTCCTGGGGCTCCCAGTGTGGCCCTGGTGCTCTGGGGTTCCTTCTCTGGGGTGCTGTGGAGAAGGTGGTGATTTCTCGGAGATGATTTCTCTTGCTCTTTATCCAGCTGAAGGACAAAGTATGATGGGCTGGAAAGACCAACCCATGGGGTCTCTTTGGGCTGACCCCTGGCAGCAGCTGAGATCAGCTTCTGCATGGCTGCACCCACTGGCTTGAAAGAGCACCACCAGCAAAGCCCTTAACATAGAGACATATCCCCTTGCTCCCTCTTCCCCCCCTCAGCTGATGTTTTCCATCCCTGGGGTGCACATAGAGGTCCCCAGGCACCATGGTGAGTGCTGCCCAGGAGGAGAGTGCTCAGTACCTGCTGGGCCCAACCTTGGCTCTCCTGGTTGTGGTGGAGCTGAACCTGGCGCCAAGCTAGGACCCTCCTGGCAATACACAGAGGGCTTGCTGGGCTGTGGGGTTTGTTTTGCAGAAGAGGTTTATAAAATACATTTCCCTACCATCAGTCCTGTTGCACAAGGCTGGTGTGGCTCTGCCTGGCTGAACTCTGCCAACAGCTTGGGGAGGATGGATGAGATCTGGGTGGCTTAAGCTCCTGAGCCTTCTGGAAACTTCTTCGCTTCCCCATAGCTCCCCCCCAGGTCAGTTAATCTGGGGGATGCAGCTCATCTTTCCTGTCAGGAGCTCATGCTTTTTTTTTTTTTTGCTTTTTTTTTTTTTTTTTTCTTTCTTCTCATGGATTTGATTTCTTGGAAGGATGTTCATGAGCTTGAAATAAAAACCTGACAACAGTGTTGTATTGGTCTCCCCGCCATGAGAGGTCCCAAAGCTCTGCCCAGGCTGTGCCTGCCTTCCCTGAGGCAGAGGATTCATGCTGGGAACCCCCTTTGTACCTTCCCCTGAGCAGCAGCTCTTTCCTGAGACGATGTGGCTGTTATTAAGAAAATGAAGTGGAGAACAGCCCAGCCCTGGTGCTGGCCCTGCTCCTCCTGGTAATTGGCTCTCCAGGGT
Organism: Heliangelus exortis; assembly: GCF_036169615.1. Classification (NCBI taxonomy): domain Eukaryota; kingdom Metazoa; phylum Chordata; class Aves; order Apodiformes; family Trochilidae; genus Heliangelus; species Heliangelus exortis. The sequence continues at coordinate 2,292,425 of NC_092437.1, forward strand.
ATGAGATGCCAGCAGGACACTGTACACAGCCCTGCTGGCAGGAATAAAAAGGGGGAAATGATCCCCTTGTCTGTCTCTTTCCCCCAAAGCCCTTTTCCTTTTAAAACCCCTTTGCCTACAAAGGCTGCTGATACAGCTAAGTTCTGGGGAGTGCAGCCCCGTGCTGGTGGAGCACCAGGGGTAGGAATTCAGCACTGTGGGCAGCTGGAACCTTCTCTGCATCTCCCCAGGGCAGGTCCACGGATCCTTGTGTTCCTTGTGTTGGTTTGGTGTCATCCCCCTTGCACACCCCTGTGATTTTTGGTGGACAATCCCACCTGTAAACCCCACAGATGGGCTGTGGGCCTCACATCCTGGATGGGGTGGACAGACAGACCCAGGGCTTGGTGAGCCCACCACTCCTGCTTGTCCCTTCCATTTCCTGAGGCAACCCAAACCCATCCACCAGTTTTCCTCCAGGAGAAAGGAGCCCCCGGCCTCACTGCATGGGGCTGAGAGTTGTGGGGTGCTTGGGGAGACGAAATGGCGTTGGCCTTCAGAGGGGGTGGGGTGGGGTGGGGTGGGTGGCTCCTCTCTGCGGGAGGTGGCTGCTTCCTGAGCCTGAATTAATCATGTTCTGCAACCTTTGGGGAGGGAGAGGCGCAGCCGGCTTTGATGAGCCTAATTAAAGCGAGCCAGCGCCGGGAGAGGCTGCGCGGGGCCTGATAAACAAGCTTTTGTCTGCAGAGCTGTGTCCCGGCGGGCTGGGGGTGATGTGCAGCTGGGGGAGCAGGTGGAAGAGGAGGGGGGCTGCAAGGGGCCGGTGCCCGGCACCGAGCCCTGCCCACTGCTGGACCGTGTCGGAACCGATTGCTCTCTGGAGAGGATGGGTGGGAGGGGGTGAGGATCCTCCGCTCCAGGTGAGAAGATGCTGGGGACAGGAGGTCCCTGCAGCTGGCTCTGCTCACACCACAGAGCTGCCCCGAGCATGGCAGAGATGGGACGTGGCACTAATCACAAGCACGTTCCTTGCTCCATCTGCAGGGCTGGCAGCTGGGCACAGACCCCCTTCTGGAGCGGGGCTGGGGGCAGCCATCCCTGCTGCAGGCCCAGACCGGGTCTCCCACCAGCAGGAGGGATTGTCCAGGCTCCTGGCCCCGTGTCCCCGTCCCCAGCACAGCTGCTGCCAACCTAGCTGATGGAAAGCATTAACATGCAAGGGAGCACAGCGAGCAACACACCTCGAATTAATTTTACGGGGAGGCCCTGAAGAGCGGCTGGGGCCGGCGTGTGCGGTCTTGGCACGGGCACAGCCCTCCCTGCTCCGGGCGAGGTGCTTCCATGTCACGTTTGAAGAGAGATGCTGGATTATCAGTAACGGCTTGAGATCCCTGGAGAGTCCTTCAGGCCATCTGCCAGCCTGCCCAGCCCGGTGGCACCTGCCCTGCTGGCTCCCAGCAGCCGAGCCCCGGTGCTGCTGCATCCCGGGCTCCCCTGTGTCCCGGGCACGGGGTGAGAGAGGAGCAGACAGGAAAACAAAGCAGCCCCTGTTATTGGGAATTGGGAAGGGCGTGCTGGACTCATCCCTCTTTGCACACAAGGGGTGGAATCCCCAAAGCGCTGGAGCTGGGGGCCTGGAGACCCCCGTGCTGAGCAAGGGGACAAGGACGTGCTGCCTGCCACCTGCCCTTGCACCGCACTCCATGGCCCGGTGTCCATTCCTGGGCTCCTCTGGCAAAACTCGTGTCTCCTGCAGAAACCAGAAAGGATTCAGAACTGGCACACGGGGTGAAACACTCCCGCATCAGGCTGGTTTCACTGCCTGTGTTTCACACCTCCAGGTGTTTCACATCTCCAGAGGACGGGGAGGACTTTTTCTAGGGTATCAAAGCTGGCTGTAACCCACCCACCAGCACCTAATTCCCTCAAGTGAGTAAAGCCCCCAGATCCCCCCTGCATTGCGCCAGTGACCCTCCTCTCCACACCATCATCACCATCCTTCCCTTTTCCCAGCCAGATTTTTCTCACCCCCCTGGAATATTTTTGATTGCTTCACAGCAGCTCTAGCTGATTGCACTGCTCTGCCCCAGCACCCCCCAGATTGATGAAGAAGGGAAGGAGAATGGGGCAGCCCCAAGTGTGGTTTAACCCCAGAGAAAAGTGCCATGGTGTCAGGCTGTGGGTGTGAGACCTTTCAAGATTGTTTGCCAGGACTGTACAATAAATACAGAGCGTGGAGGGGTGACATGGTGATGGGGAGAGGGACACATGGCCCTGCACAGCAACGGGAAGAATCATCTGCAAAGTGTTAAAAATTAAAACACTGGGCAAAGGATATGGTCCCCAGCATCCAAGGGAGACACCGAGAACAAAACTGGACCCAGGCAATCGCACCGTGTGGAAAAATTACTTTCCTCTTGTGTCCAGCTGTCTGGAGAGATTTGCCTCCGCCTGGAAACATTTGAAGTGAGTAATTTATGGGCTGGATTAAAACCTGCTGGCAGCTCATGACAAACACCACCTTTTGTGGGTCTGCATTTTCCTATGGGATAATTATTTCCCTTTCTCAGCATCCTGCTCATACCGATTTTTCTTTCCACAGAACATTGTGCTTTAATGATGCTTCATGTTTAATTCCCCAGATGCAATTTTACCTTCACGCCGCAGACAATGGCCCTCGCGATCCGCACAAAGGCTCAGCCCCCCCGCTGGGCAGAGCTGCCTGGGACGCGGGGACAGAAGAGCCACATCGCTTGGAGGAGTTGGGAATTGTCCTCTCTCCTGCAGATAGAGCACCATGATTTTTGAGGAGGTGGTTCCAGGGCTGCTGGTGGGAGCGGGATGCTCGGCACGAGGCAGGCGAGTGCCTCATCCCGACCTCCAGAGTGGGGCTGGTGGGGTTCAAGGGCTGGGGGTGATGAGGGGCTGGACCCCCAACACGTGGGTGGTGGTCACACTTGCTGTCTCCTTCTCTTCTGCCCTGAGCAGTGCAAGGGCCAACGCTACACCACAGAGTTTGATAAGAAACTATTACTAAGAAAAACGATGATGGCAGAAGAGGCTCCATCCCAAAGCGGAGCGACCGGTTCCAGGCCCTGGCTGTGACCAAGGCCACGGCACAGAAACCCCACGGATGTCTCAGAGGTGCCAATACCCCAATGCTGGTTGGCAGGACCCTGCCCGGGGAGGTTCCAGGAAGGCGAGCGGGTGTCCGAAGGCTGCCCCGGTGCTGGTGGTGGGGAACAGCCCAGGCAGGGGCCGTGCAGTCCAGGGGGGCATCCCAAACCCACATGGCTCCGGTGCTGCCGGGGGGAAGTCCCATCTCAGAAGGGTCCGGGGAGGCAAGGAAGGTGCCTCCGGGCAGGTGCGGGTGAAGCCTCACCAGACGGCATCGGTGTTGGGGTGCAGGGAGGGTCCCCGGGGCAGCTCGGGGTCCCTGGGGCACACGGTGCTAGGAACCCGGCCCCTCGGGGGGCTGGGGCGGGGGGCTGAGCTGGGTCTCCAGCAGCGCCCGCGTCCCCTCGGCCGACACCCTTCGCATCCGCAGCCGAACCGAGCCGTAGGTGCCCCCGGTGCGTCGGGCGTCCCGGGCTCGGCGGCGGGCGGCGGCGGCGGCCAGCAGCAGGGCGGCGAGCAGTAGCCCGCCCAGGGCCAGCAAGGCCAAGCCGGCTACGGTGCAGCGGTCGAGGCGTGCGCGGAGCCGGGCCGCCCGCTCCTCCAGCCGCTCCATCTGTCTCGCCGGTACCGCCGGGTCGGGCCGGGCCCCCCGCGGCACCGCCCCCGCCAGCACCACCAGGGCCGCGCCGCTCAGGGCGCAGCCCAGGGCCAGAGCCAGCCCCGGGCCGGCAGCGGGACCCGTCGGGACGCCCCCGACCCCCGACCCCGCCGTTGAGCTCGGGCTCCGCAGTTCCCGCGGGGACGCCATGGAGCCGCCGCCGGCCTGTGCGGGCAGAGGTGAGCGGCGGGACCGGGCCGGGATGCTCCCCCTCCCCGAAGGCGACCCGCCGGACCGGGATGCTCCCCCCTCCCCGCAGCCGGGTCCCCGAACCGCCCTGTGTCCCCTTCCCAGCAGGCGACTCCCCGGAGCGGGATGCTCTCTCCCCCCAGAGCCGGGTCTCTGGACCGGGATACTCCCCGGAGCCGACCCCCGAACCGCGCTGTGCCCCCGAACCGCAGCCGAACCCCCGCACCGCGCTGCCCTCCTTTCCCGGACTGGCTCTCCGCACCGGGCTGCTCCCCTTCTCTGGACCCGGCACCTGCCACCCGGAACCGGGCTCCCACCGCGCGACCCACTCCCCTAACCGGCCTGACACCCCTCCCCTCCTCCGGGGCCCCGTGTCCCTATGACCCACCCGGGGCTGCCCCTCCCGGTGCCGCTTCCCCCGCCGGGCTCTCCCCGCAGCGCGATGTCTCCCCGGTACCCGCACCGGGCTGGGGCCCCTTTCCCCACGCCGGGCTCGGCTCCCGTTTCTCCGCTCCCTCCTCGCTCTGCCCGCCCCGAGCTGCCCCCCGCGCCGGGCTGCCTACCCCCGCCGAGCCCCCGCTCCCGGGCCGGTGCCGGTACAGCCGCGGGGGCGGGCGGTGGGTGCCCCCCCGAGCTGCCGCCGGTGCACGCACATACGCACACGTACGGCGGCTGCCCCGGGGGGCACAGCCGTGCACACACATGCACACGCGTGCACACACGTGCACACACTCCCGGTTGCACGCTGGCACCCTCCTTGCACGCTCCACCCGCAACAGGGACCCCTCGGTGCACCCCCGGGACCCTCTGTGGGCACCCCGGGGGAGGGGGGCGAGGGGGGCAAATGCACCCCCGGGGGCCGGGGCCGGGTGGGGGGAACAAAGCGGCTCGGCAGGTTTTGCTCAGGGACACTGCCCACGGGGTGCTGGGGGGGCACCCCACAACCAGCTGTCCCCATCAGGGACCCAGGGCAGGGTTGGGCTGGGGGCACTGTGACCACACCCCGAATTCCCACATCCCCCAGCCCCCAACGCTGCAGGGAAGGCTCCAGCCTGGCTGGTGCCCACCGGGAGCTCCCACAAGCGCCCAATTGGCCCCCAAATCCCCTGAGGGAACACACTAAGGGCTTGATCTGGGTTTGGGCTAACATGAGATGCTCCAGCCTGGGACAGATGAGCCCATGGCAGTGCCAGAGCCCTTCCCTGAGCCAAGCTGCCCCCCACAGCTGCAGCCCCACTGCAGTCCCGTGGCACAGAGCCCCCCGCCTCTCACCACGGAATTTATTCCCTTTTTCTCAGGGCATTTGTGTCCAAGCCCAAGCTCCACTTTGCACTGACCTGAAACTGGATCCAGTCCTGAGCCCCAGCAGTGACCTGCTGGCAGCAGCCCTCTTTTAGCTCGTTTGTTAATAAGCCGTGTTCTATTTCTGTGTTTGGAGCTGTGCCTGGAGATGGGGCTGTGGACGTAAATCCTGAGTGATAGCGGGTGGGCTGCTGAGAGCTGCCGGGAAGACGTGTCCATCACGTTGCCTTTCCCTTCAGCACATCCACGAGCCTCAGGCACCTTCACAGCCTCACCCGTGGTTGTGTTGGATGATGCTCTGATGCAGGGTGAGCTCGTGTGGGATGGGGGGCTAATGGCCTGAGACCCCCCCCCTGCCCTTGTGCCCCTCCCCAGGGAGTCCTTCTGCAGCCATGCTGGGCTCCACGGTGCTGGGGCGTTTTCCTGCTGGGGACAACAGATGGGAATCTCCTACAAACCATCTCCTAAAACTGTCCCAGCAGGGTCAGCTTGGCTTGTGCCACTGCTGCTCAGCAGGTTAATGATGAGTGACAACACCCTCCCTCCTTAAACTCTAGTTTCTGTTAAAAATTAACCTCTGAATAATTTTTTAGCCATTTTCTCACTCGAGGTTGCCATTTTCTCATAGCAGGGCTGGAGGGCTGCAGGGCGGGCTGGATCTCCCACCACCTTTCACTGTGGCAGGGACAGGAATAAACATGATTTTATTATTTCTTATGTTTGGAGCTGTGGCTGTGCCTGCTATGACCCACCCGCTCGCTGCTCCATCTCCTCTCATTGCACTGTGTCAAAACTCAGAGGCTTCCCAGCACAGTATCCCTGGGGATGCATCCAGAAGCGGGCTGAGGAAAAAGCAGAATTAAAAATAAATGTAAGTGCATCCTGACACGTTAACCACATTTAGAGAGGCTTTAGTGCCAACCCACTCTGCAGGAAGGCAGAAGATGCTTGGAGACAAGTAGGTCACGGGACACAGATTGTCCCGAATCAGCAGGAAAAGATGGATCTGGAGCAGGCGGGCACATCCCTGTGAACAGGCGGGAGCAGGGCTGGGGGAGGAGAGAGCGCCAGCACCGGGGCTGCTGCCTCCAGCACTGCCAAATTCCCAGGGAAAACCAGAACCGGCAGTGGTCTGGTCCTGAGCAGAGCCCTCACCAAGCCCCTCGTTTCGGGGTAACTGCGGGTGCCCAGGGTGCTGGTGCCCGGATCCCAAACCCTTGGTCCTATGGGTCCAGTGGGTTTGGAGCCACAGAAGTGCTCGAGAAGATGCCTGCAGCAGGTGAGCTGGAGGGACACATCCTGCAGGCATCGCTGTGCTGGAGGGGAGATGGCTAAAGGGTGTGGGGTGAGCACCCCAAAAGCATCCCCCAGCCCCATCCTGAGCTGGCTGAGCAAGGGCTGCTCCATCCCCAGGGCCTGGCACCAAGGGAAGGGGAGGAGAGATGGAGACAGACAAGATTTATGTTGCCAGTACAGGAGCAAAGAGAGGAGGGAGACAGCCAAGGTCAGAGACAGCACTGCCAAAATTCACGATGAATCTGCAGGAATGCTGGAATGGGAAAACTGAGGGCTTGGAAAGAAATGGGAAGAGGGAAAGAGGGAAGGACCTTGGGAGACAGAGCAGAGCGGAGGAGTGGGACAGGGCTGTGGGGGACAGGGCCATGCCACTGCTTGGCTAAATGGGGATGGGATGGACAGCAGGGAGCCAGGGGAGCAGGAACAGGATGGAGCTGGAATGGCTGCAGATGTCTCTGTCCCCCTGTGCCCCTGCAGCAGAGCCCAGTTTTGGGGTGCACGCAGGTGCTGTGGCTGCCCGCTGGCAGCACTGAGCCCAACCCAGCCCTGCTGTGCAGGCAAAATTTCATCCCTGCCTCCTTAATATTCACAATATCCCACGGCAGAGCAACACCCGCAGCTGGCACGGCTCAAGGTGACTTGGAGGTCAGGGACAAAGCAGCCTGGAAGCTGAGGAGCCAGATACTGGCAGCACATCAGCGGGGAGATCCAGAGGTTGGGAAGGACTAGAGGTGCCTGGCACATCGTGGCCTCCCCTGGGTGCCACAGCCGTGTCACCCCGCTGCTCCCCGAGCACACGAGGATGCACACGCAGTACCAGCTGCCCCTGGGCTCTCTGATCCTGCAAACCACCCCCTGGAACACAGCTCAGCTCCAGGGAGGGGTGAATTGTGTCCCTCTTGCTGGGTGCCAGGGCAGGCTCAGTGGATTCCTGCTTTAGGGCTCCTCCATGTCCCTGTTGGGGATGCATCACTCCGAGGCTGTTTGATAGCAGGAAAGCCTTTTCCCTCCCCAAACAGCCACATCCCAGCTGCTCACAGACAGAGCATGGCTGTCCACTTATTGCAGAGCTGCACTGGGAGGAGGAACAAAACTTTCCTGGTGCTAGCTGAGCTCTAATTATCTTCAGCTAACACGGGGCCGGCGGGGAGCCCGGGAAACCACAGGTGCCCCGTGATACGGCAGCAGCTGATGTGCCGGGCTGGGGCTCGGCAGCACCGGGAGACTTTGTTGTGTTCTGCCAGAATATAAAGCAGAGCGGGGAAAGCATGAAAGGGAGGGCTGATAAATTGGGGGTGGTTTTGTGTTTTTTTTTCTGGATGGTGGCACCCGGGTGTGCCAGCACGCTGCCTTTTCCTCTGGGTGGTGGCTATGGCTGACGGTGGAGGGGTGACTGCACACCTTTACCCTTATCCCCCCTGCAGAGAGAAGGGATCTAAAGCTTTTTTCCTTTTCCTTCCGTCACCGAGGACCCGCTCGACAGCAGAGCTGGGGCAATGAATCCCCGAGAGGGCTCGTATCGTGCCAAGGTCCAAAGATGTGAGGAGGAGCCTGTTGGGGAGGTGCCCTCTCTTCCCAGGAGCCTACACCGAGATGAGCAGCATCGTGCTGCTGGCGGGGCGTGCCCGCATCTCCCCGCCAGCCCCGGTTCGGAATGGTGATTTATTTACCCCAGCCCGGGAGCCCCTGGGGGCGGCCCCCACGCAGCTCCGCAGTTCTGTGCCAAACCCAACCGCAGCGCCCGAGGATGAGCTGCTTCGGCGGACACAGCAGGACAGGGGAGCCGGGACCCGACCACCCCCTCCCCGGGACCCTCCTCGGGCTTCGGATTTGCCGCGGGCTCCCGACCGGGGCTCCCGACCGGGGCTCCATGCGCGCTCCCGATGCCCCCGCCCCGTTTTGGCGGGAGCGCGCGGGGAGGCGGCCGCGTGCAGGGCCTGAGGGAGCCCGCGCGCCAGGCGCTGAGCCCTCAGCACCTCAGACCCCTGAGCCCCCTCTGCTCCCTCAGCCCCCTCATTGCCTCAGCTCCCTCAGACCCCTCAGACCCTGATCCCCACAGCCCCGCAGCCCCTCAGCCCCACTCCATCCCCCCGGCCCCTCTGCTCCCACTAATCCCTCTCCAATCCCCTCAGTGCCCTCCGGGTCCCTTCATCCCCTCAGGGACCCTCGGGTTCCTCTGCGCTTGGCAAGGTCACCCCAGTCCCTTCAGGATCCTGCTAAATCCCCACCACCACCCCTCCTGCCCCATCACCTCAGCAGCTCCCTGGGTCCCCCCATCCCCTCAGATCCCGTTAAATCCCCCTTGTCCCCTCAGCCACCCCGGGCTATGCCACCCCAGCTCCTCGGGTCCTGCTAAATCCCTCCTGTGCCCTCAGGGCCAACCTGGATCCCACCATTCCTTCAGGCCACATTAAATCCCCCCTCTCTGTCCCCTCAGGGTCCCACTAAATCCTCTCGTCCCCTCAGGGGACCCAACCTGGGTCCCCCCGTCCCCTCAGTGCCTGGCTGGGTCCCCCCTTTCCCTCAGGTCCTCTTTAATCCCCCTCATCCTCTCAGCACCCAGCTGGGTTCCCCCATCCCCTCAGTGTCCTGCTAAATCCCCCCATCCCCTCAGCACCCAACTGCCTCCTTCCATCCCTCTAAATCCCTCTTCCCTGCTTCATGCCCGAGGACCCTTTTCCCATTGGAAGGAGAACGTCCCGAGGAGGTGGCAGCCTCAGCCCAGGCGCCATGTTTTACATGCATTTGTTGGTCAACAAGCGTGGGCCCTTGGCTAAGATATGGCTCGCAGCCCACTGGGAGAAGAAACTCACCAAAGCTCATATATTTGAGTGCAATTTAGAGGCTACCATTGCAAAAATCATGTCGCCAAAGGTATGGTGTTACATGATGAGATCTGGTAAGCTCGGGGGCCGGGGCGATTGCAGTCGTTGAGGCTGACCTGGTAGGACAAATGTGTGGCTGTTTCAAAACCAGTGTGAGGTAAACTCCTACTGATTTTATTCAGTTCTCACATGGTTACATAAATATTTTACTCCTGGCATACGTTTATGTGCAGTGTTAAGAAAATGTTACCACAATATATCCAAATGTGTTTTTCTGCACACTGATGGGGCTCCAGGGAGGGCTTTGTGGGCATCGCTGGCTCAGAGGTCACTGCACATGGGTCTGAAGGCGATGGGGTAGCTCTGCTCTTTCTTTGGAGACTCTGATCACCAGCTCCAGGTATTTTTCAGCAGAATTTGGGAATTGTCTCAAAAAGGCTGACAAGTCAGCTGCTTAACCAATGTCAGGGGACTAAGAAAACTGCTGTGAGATGGTGCACAAACTATTTGAGGTGAACGCTTGTGCTGATCTTGTAGTAAATAACTTTTGAGATAGTGTGACAATCCCTCCAGTGTCAGTGGACTTTTTCCAGGTCTCCCATTCTAAGCTGGTTGGCATCACCACAACCACCTTGAGTTTGCTTGGTGCAGGAGGACTTTGCATAAATAAGGGCGTAGTTATGGCCTCGATTTGCATTACTGAGGCCAAAGCTGGTGTAGCTTAAATTACCAAAGTGTCAAATACTGGGATATGTGCAGCTACTTGCTCTTTCAGGGTGTCTTAACACTGTCCACAGCCAGCTGAGATGTTTTAGATACCCTAAGAGCACCAGTTCAGGACTTGTGCTTTGGATGGTAACATTTAAGAACAGAAGCAACTTAGTTCATAGCTCTGGAAATTTCTGTTTGCGAAGCTCTGTACCAGTGTTAATTCACTGAATTAGTGAATTTCATCAAGCTCTGTAGTGGTGTATTTTAGAACAACTCTGTTACTGCTGTGTAATAATTTCATTTTAATGTTTGGGGGTTTTTTTGGGTTTTTTTTGCCAACAATACCAACTACTAACTCCTGAACAACTTCTTAAATCCTCCAAGTTTACAATAGCTCTGCGAACCACTGGACACTTATTGCTGGGAGTGGTGAGGATTTACCACAGAAAAGCAAAATACCTCTTGGCAGACTGTAGTGAAGCTTTGACAAAAATGAAGACAGCCTTTAGGCCAGGTATGGACAGAAATCTGCATTTTTCCTTCTGTGTCCTTGTCATAGTTTGAGTACAAGGAAGAGAGTCCTTTACACCTCACTGTAAAAATAAATGTTAGGTATTTCTGTTAAATACACATTTTTGATCCCAAAGGGTGTCGAACTTTTATTAGTTCCTCTGTTCAATCTGGCTTAATTTAATTCCATTTCAGGCCTTTGACTGCTTTCAAAGAAGCAGTGTCTTCTGAGGAGAAGCTTGAATTCAGCCTCCATTGCTAGATAATTAATTTTAATTTCCGATGACACCAACAACATGTCTAGCAGTGTGCTGGTGCCAGAGCTGGCAGTGAGCTTTGGGCTCCAGCCACGCAGGCAGTGGGAAGGCAGGAGAGATGGTGGGATCCTTTCCAGTGGGCTGTGCATTTGTGGTACTTCAGCACCAAACGGGGAGGCACTGTTGTCTAAAAAAAGGCTAAGAATGGGACACCAGTGTCTATTGCCAGCCTGCAACTGCTCTGTGACCTGGTCTGCTTGCAGAATGCCTACTCTACAGTAATCTCAGGAATAAGATTGGGATTGGTTAGTTCTTATTTGTAAATATTTAGAAGTCTCTTGAAGAAACACTTAAAAATAAGTACATTGTACTGTCTGTTGTTAATGACACTGCAGTAGCTTAGAGAGGGCTTCACAAGAACAGGGGGCAACAGCCACAACTCTGGTAAGAGAGGCTCCAACTTGATATAAAGGGGGGAAAAAGTTCTTTCAGCTGCTGAAACAGACTGTCCAGGGATGCTGTGGAATCTGCATCAGCAGAAATAGTCAAAAGTTACCTGACTTAGAAATTAATTCTTCTCTGAGCAAAAGTTTGGACTAGATGACCTTCAGAAATCCCTTCTCATCCCAGTTGTTCCAGGATCCTCTGATTACCAAATATTTGCACTCTCACTTCATAATAATTTGAAGCTGGGGAATAGCATTATGCAGCCACTGCAGAGAAAAAGGAAATGCAGCCATTTGGAGTGGAGTGAGAAACCTCAGTGTCAGCTGTGAGAACCTTGCAGGGACTTGAGGTGAACCTGATGGATTTACAGCAGTTCAGGTCCTGCAGCAGCAGCACTCTCCTGGAGCTGTGTGTAATAACATGCCTGCTAGAGCACATGCAAATGAAGGACTTTAATTCCACTCTGGAGTCCTGTTGGCAAAGGGCCTGAGCTTCACCTTTTCTGACGTAGGCTCCCAGCAAACCTTCCTGACAGCTTTGTGGTCTTCTCATGCACACCTGGGAGAACGTTACTCTTCTTTGCTGACTGCTTTTCTTGCCATGCTCTCTGTTTCCTTTAGGACGTGTTGACCTTCCAGAAGAGAACTTTGAGGCTGCTTACCAGTCCATCACATTACCTGAAGAATTTCATGATTTTGAAACGTCACTACCTGATCTGAAGTAAATGCTTCCCTATTTTTTATTCTTTATTTTAGTATTTAGAAGTAAAAGATGTCCTTGCTATTATCTGGCTGAAACTTGGGTGGAATTGTTTTGATTTGATAACTGAATTCTCCTAAGCTGCAGGTCAGCCTTGCAAAGCTACAGGCACAGGAGCTGTGCTGCTGTGGAGCTCAAAGCCCATTTAATCAACAGATCTTTCCAGTGAAACAGTGTTGAACTTGAATTTCAGGATTTTCTCATTTCAAATCGTCTGAGTGAAGCCTGCAAATAACTTCCTGACCTCAAGAGCTGACACAGAAGTTGGTACAAGGCCTGTTGCCAGACCAAGGCAGCCCTGGCCTCACGAGGCTGCACTGCTCCATTGTGTGACTGCACTGAACTTCTGCTCTGCTGCTCTTTGGGCCTGGGTATTTCATCAGCAGTGGTCAGCTTGGCTCCTGATGAAAAGCCAGCACAATTTTTGTAGCTTTTCAGCCACGAGTCAGCATTAATGTAGAAAGCTGGCAAAAAGCAGGAGGGTGAGACACGTTTCTGATGGCTCTGATGCCCCCAAAGGCCCTCTGAGTCTTGCCCTGTACCCGATCACAGCTTGGTGGGATCTGTGCCTCGTGTGGAGGAGCATTGGGCAGCAAAGAAAGCAGCTGCCTCCTTCCCTAGAGATAGAAATGTTAATGAACACAGAGCACCTGTTTTCCACATGCTTATTTTTAGCTTTCAGGGGAAATGGAAAGCAGTGAATTCTACCAATAAAACCTTAAATAGCTTGAATGGGAACAGCTTTGGGAAACACTCGTTCTCTCTCCACAGACTTGAGGATCAACCAGGGCACTTTCAGTGCCACAGAGAACAGAAGCTGTTTTTGGGGAGCTTACAGTAAAACATCAGGATTAAAGACTGTTCAGAAACACGTTTTCATATTCCAGCTAAATGTCAATGGGTTTCAGCTCACCCCAGATTTTGTATAATGTTTTTTTTTTATCAGTGCCATTGATGTTGCTGAACATTTCACCTTGAATCGGAGCAGAGCTGAGGACATCACGCTGGCAGAGGATTATGAAGGCAACCTGCTTCTCTGTGACAGAGCCTTTGGTGAGAAAAGTTGAGAAATTAGAAATATTCCATAAGGAAAAGTGGTTTGTGCAACATTTTGTACAGAGTCTTTCCCACATGTGAAAAAGCAATTATTAAAAGTTCATTAGCTTCGTGCTGGTGTCTTATACTTGAATTTTTGTGTAAGTACTTTGCCCAAGGAATGTATCAGACACTGGGAATCAAACTCAACACCTCCTGCTTTTTACTAAACCAGCTAAAATTGTTTATTATTAATTCCACTCGAGGTATGAAATATCTCACGACAATTTAACAATTATTTGAAAAATTAGGAAGTGGGTAAACATTTCAAAAATCCATGCAGATGAAGCATCAGAAATTTTTTTTCTGTTTGCTCAGATGAAGAACCAGAAGCAGTAAGGAAACAGAGCTCCTTTGACAGCAGCTTCTTAACGAGCAGCAACAGCCTGGTGGCTGCTCCCAACTCTGCCAGCCTGAGTGGGGACAGGTCTGCCCTGCACGAGGACACCTTCTGCTTGGAGCACGACTGCTTTGGAGATGAAGAGGATGCTGCAGATATGATTGGTAGGGTCTGACACAGATAAAGGGTTAGTTTCTTCCAAAATACTTTTTATTTGCACAGGAAAACAAACAAGACAGGGTGAAAGGGGTTGCTTTCAAACGTAAACCCTCTGTGTCTTGTTTTATTCATATTTCCTTTCTTTTTCTCTCTACTTGTCACTTAATCTAAAATCACTTAGACATTGTCAAGTAAATTTGTTTTAAAGATTTTTTTTCAATTAAAGCCATTGCATTCATACATACTGTTTAACAATTAAATTTACATTTTCAAAGGTGAAATACCACAGTGGGTTTTTTCTTTAGTGCTGTAATAAAAAAGGCAGCAGAGTACCCTCTACATCCTTATGCTTTAGAGTATTTATAGATGTACCCCTTCTAAACAGAATCAATATCATACTTCTCAAAGAAAAGGTGGAAATCTCAAAATGAAGACCAGTGTTCTCCCTTTTGTACCACTGAGGACAGACCTGTCACTGGCAGCCAGCTGGGGAAGCTGAGCTTTTCCTTGTTTGTGCAGAATTTACCTTAAATAAGCAACGTGAGGTTACTTCATGGCTACAAAGGCTTAGAATGATTAAACCCATGTATTTTGTATTTAAGAAATCCTGTTGAGGGATGAGCAGAATGGCCTGGAGAAAGATATTCTTAATATGGAGGAAGAATGTCCTTTGTCACAGGACCTGCCAGAGAAAAGTGAGTCCATGGTGTCTGTTCATGAGCCCTCTGATCCTGTACTGTTGTTCCCACTCAGCTTTGTAGATACCCCCTTGGCAGAAAGTCCACATTGCTGTGCAGCTGCCTGGAAGTGGGAACAGCTCTCTGGTGAAACTCAACACTTTCACCCCAAAACACGTTTCTGTCAGGAGGGGTCTTGCCCCAGCTCAGCTCTTCAGTCCTTTCACCACCTGCCCATTTGGGGTCTGGTGTCAGCAGAGACGTGGGCAGTGTCAGCACCAGTGACCACTGGTTAAGACAAAAATCAACATTTTCTAATTCTGGCCCTTTTTCTCTGATACCATTCTATATGTCCTGAGATTGAGATGTGATTCCCTCTTGTAAACCTTTTTTAATTTGGGTTAATTGTTGGGCTTTCTTACAGCTGGGTCCCACTGTGCAGACACCCCCAGGAGGGAAGCCAGTCAGGTAGCAGCTGAAACCAGGCACTTCCTAAAGGAGGAAGAAGGGTTTGTGCTGGAGCCTGTTGATGATACAGGTCAGAACTTGATCACTTTCTTACTGAATGTTTGTGTTAAGTATGTTTGGTTTTCTTCTTGTTAGTCAAAATATTTGCAAAACAGATTATTCTCACTTTAGATTTTCACCTGCTCCTACTGTCAGGGTTCTATTTTGTGGTGACTGTCATAGAAACCCAGTTTTGAATTATTAATCCAATCTACCCAAACTTCTGCTTACAGTTTTTTCCACATCCCAAATCAAGTTGTGTTGCTCTGCAGCTCCAGCAGCAGAGCCTGGCCTGTTCAGGAGTGTAACTGACATTTCAGCTTTATTGCTGGTGACAGGTCTGTGATTTTTCTGTGTAAAATAATAATCTTAAAACTTTCAGGCCTCTGCAAAATTCTGGTTTGCTAACTTTTAATTTTAATAAGACCCCAAAACAGAAAAATGTTTCAGTTTTTCTGGGGGTAAGTCTAAATGCCCCCTGTCATTGTTAGGAAATAAAGAAGTTCATGTTGAATTTGGAATACTGGAATTTTGTATCCTGCCAAAGTGATATTTGGGAAGTTCTGGCACTATAACCAATCCATGCCTCTCTTTTCTGTGTACTGTGTACATCTTAATTAAATCCCTGCATGATTAAACTGAGAAGTGCAGATATTAATTATGAGGTAATGAAACCTGTTGAGTAAATCAGCACTTCTTGGAACAATTAACTTCCTGATGGATTAAAGATAGCTTCAGTCTTGTTGGCATATCATGTGTCCTCATTAAGCCCTCCTGTTCCTGGTTCTTTAGTGCACAACTCATATGTTTTGTGTAGTCAAACAGATGTGAATTTCCTGTACAAGGTTACAAGTTGGCTTTAGGAAAACATTTGGAGAAACAGCCTGTGCACTTGTACTTTGATTTTCAAGCCTGTGCAGTGCTCCAGGAGGTTAGCAGCCTGTCCCTTTGATTCACAGGGATTATTCTGTGCCAAAATGGTCCATGAATAGACTATATTAGGCTTTTCTTTTTTTTTTTTTTTAATACTCCATTTAGCTCTCACCCAGAGGAAAAAGAATAAAAGAAAGAGGAAGTTGCTCGTGGATGTAGAGAAGGAACTCAGCTGCTTTGCTATATACAACCAACTTAACAACTGCAGGGACATCCTTGCTACCTTAGACCTTGCACCCCCAACCAAAAAAACAATGATGTGGAAGAAATCAGGAGGGGTGGATAAGCTGCTGTCCCATGCCACACAGCCCGTGGTTCACATCAAGCTGCAAATGGTAAAGCTCAATTCCTTCTCCCTTTCTCTGCCACTGTCCCAATCACAGGAGTGCTGCACAGCCAGGATCTGACTGTGAGAGATTTTTCAGGTTTGGTTTTACTTGGACTTCCAGCAAACTGCAGGTGTGTAGTGTCACTGAAAGTGGTGGTTTGCAGCACAGTTTGTGTCCTCCCCACTAACTGCTTCACCAGAAACAACATTTCTAGAGGCCTTGATCTTCACAAGTGAAAAATTGCAAATAAACCTGAGAGCTGATGTTGCATTTCACCTGACTGATTCTACACTAATGCACAATTTTTAAAGTTTCTGTCAGTTTCTTCCCTACTTTCTACTTTGTTTTATTGTTTTCTGGTTTATTTCTGCTCTGTCATCATGATGAGACCATGTCTTTCTCCTGCATATACTTCAAAGCTACACAAGGCTTAAACTTTATTATTGTAATATTGTTAATAGCTTTGGAAAGGTGGAATGCCAATTTCTTTTGTACTTTTCCAACTGAAGCTGAAGCTTCCAGCTGGAGAGGAGGCAGGGACTTGGCTTTCAGAGGACCAGGACGTTCCTGATCTGTTTTTGGCTACTTTTGGGTGGTCCAGCCCACCTTCCCCTCTGGCTCTGAACCTTCCTGCTCTTTTTCCCTAAGAAGAATGTTTTGTTTCACGGAAATATGATCCCTCAAAGCCCCTCGTGTCCCCACACAGCCCCTGATGGATCATTCAGAGCTGGTAATGAGCTCAAGAAGGGATCAAGGTGTATACAAGGTGATAATCAAAGCCAGGGTGTAAACTCCGCGCAGCAGCCTGGTGTTATCTGCACCGTGCGTGCTCTGGGTGTAGCTCCGAGAGGCAGAGCTGCAGGAAACAGCTCAGCTGGCTCCTTCCTTACAGCAGCACAGCCTCACCACTTAGAGTCGAGGTGCAGAACTGCAACTTGCTCTTTAGGAGGATGAAAAGCTCTCACACACCAGTGCAGGGGGCAAGAAATCCACGCAGACAACTGCAGATGTTTCTTTCTTCCATCCTTCCTTACTGGCTGACTCCAAGGAAAAACGATCCAAGCTGTTCCTAAGGTGTTTCCTCATGAAGTTCACTGCCAAGGTTGAAGCTGCAGAAAGAAATCACTTTTTCCAAATAAATTGCAGGTTTTTGTGCTGACCTAATAGAAATATCTAAATTCTGGGTTGCAGTAATTATTTCACAGCTCATATTCCTGCCTCTGTGTTGATACCTGTCATGATATTCTGAAAGCAAACAAATAAAAATAATTCTTTTCAGTTGTTTGCAAAATGCTTCAAGAGTTACGAATTCAAGATGAGAAGAAATGGAATCCAGAAGGAGTCTGAAGTGCAAGAAACAAGAGAGGAGCAAGATGCCACAGGTAGTATTTTAATTCTGTTGTTAGAAAATATTTTCTAGTTTACATTAGAGAGAGATGTGCATGGTGTTTGTGTGTTATACAAATTAAAGGCCAGAACACTTACACATTAAGGAAATCAGTGGCTAATGTTTTTTCACATGTTTTGTTTTTAGAAGTACCTTGCTGTTCTTTTGTTCCTTAGCTCACAAATGAAATACAAGTCTTTTTCTTCCTTGTGGCATAAAGAGGTATTTTTGGTTTCACCTTTGGTTTCTCTAATTGTCTACAAAACCAGAGATTTAATTGGTTTGCTTCTTTTTTCTTTTTCTTTTTTTAAAAAAAAAAGCTTCCCACTTATTCTGAGTTTAATCAAACCACTCACTAAATTTGTGTCAATAACTTCTATTGGCATCTTGGAAATTGTGAGTTGGTTAATATCAATCCAAAAGAAATGTTTCATTTTAGATCCTCTGAGAAAGTGATGGCTGTACTTTCCCTCCTTTGCTCTGCTAGACACACAACCTGCATGGCTGCTGCAGAGGTTAATTGGCAAAAACACCTCCTGCCAGTCCATGAAGGTCAACTTTTAGAAAAGAAAAAACTCTCTTGGAAGGTTCCTTTTCTCCCCTGGTCCTATTGGAAATGATGTTCCTGTTATTCTATGGTTACTCCTTCTGGCTTCTGCTCTCAAGGACTGTGCTGCACTGGAGTGTGATTTTTCTCTTTCAATGTTTTATTAAGGACAGCAATTCACAGTAATTCCCTCTTAAACCTTGGGGTTTTTTTATTTTTATTTTTTTTATCAATACAGAGATGCTGATAGTAGAAGAGCCAAGTTACCTGCAGGAGGCAGCTCCTTTGGAGACTGGGATTAGAAATAGGAATGGTTCCTTTATCTTGACATCCCAGAATAAAAGACAAGAAACTGATGACAACTGTGGTGAAAATCCAGTGAGCAGCTTCCATAGTTTTAGAGACCCCAGTTTATTGATTTCATTTTGTGATAGGGTTCCTTTTAAAACAACTTAAAAAAATTGCAAATGTACCTTTGAAAAGGATGTTAAGAGACAGCTGATAAAGTGCTGAGCAGCTTGTGTCGTGAGAGTTTATTTATAGGCACTGTGGAAGATTCTCACCATGAATCCAGCTATTAATTAAAATGTCTATTAATCAGTATAGATTACAGCCTAATCACTAAAGTATAAAGGGAACATTAATATGAAATGCAGCCTCTTTGTACTGAAGAGATAATCATCTTTGTAAAGGATAAAAATTATCTTTTGTGTCTCAAATTGAGGAAATACTCCAAACAATAACAAATTATCTATTTCTGCTGTCTTAATTTAGGGTAACGTGCAAGGGGATTCTTTAGAGAACATGAGGCTCATTAAAGTTGAAAAACAATGACAAAATGGGATGTAACAGCAGCAGAAAACGTAGGCTCTGTGTCTGGGCTGAGCCCAGCCTGGATCCAGCTGTGGGAGAAACACCACGAGCAAGGGCCTTCCTCTGTGGGAAGAACTGTGGTAGAAATATCAGCTAGGAAATAATTTTGGGGAATGTTTCTTGCAGTGAACTCTTAGAGCAGGTTTCTGGAATTGGGAATGCCACTGTATGTAGGATGGTGCCCACTGATCCTCCTCTCTGCCCCAGCAGCAGGATGGAACTGCTTTCTCCGAGAGCTCCTCGCTGGCAAACAATTCCTTGGGCCCAGAAGCTGAACCCCAGCAAGCCAAGTTCCCAAATGTACGTGTGCTTGAAGCTGACAGCTCCAGATCAGCTGAGAACAGAACACTGTTCTTTCTTAGACATATTTAAAGATTATTTTTCCAGTCTGTAATGAGGGATAGGTGTATGCCAGTACTCACAGCCTGCACTCTGTGAGAAACTCACTGGCTGTGGAAGTGCTCAGACACTCTGAAACAAGAGCAGTCTTCTCCTCTCAGCTTCTCCTTCAGTTACCCAAGAATCCTTGTCCTTTTTCTCATCGTGGAGTGCTACTTTTTACACCTTATCTAACTTCCTGTTCTGTTTTCTCTCAAGGAGTTAACAAGGAACCAGAAAGACCGTGAAGAAACAAGAAGAAAAAGTACCCTTCAGTTATTGAAAACTTTACAGGTACCAGTGCTGGATTTTGTGTTGAGGTGCCAAAGCCAGGTGTTGATTTCAGTTGGACCATGTGGGAAAATCTCTTATTTAGACTGTTGCTCACATTGCTGCCTCTCACACCTGTGTGTAACTGTGCTTTTGGGGTATTCATGTGGGAAATCAGGATTCTGAGTGTCTGGCGTGGTGTTGTCTCCCAGAGCTGCTGGATTCACCAGAATTTTTTATGTTTGCTGCAATGCTAAGCCCTTGATATCTTCCTCCTATGAAGTATGAATATCTCTACAAAACCCACCTCCCAAAAACGTTTGTTTTTTAAAAAAAATATTTTGTGTGAGCCTATTTCAAGGGTTCTGTGCAACTCCCCCAAAGAAATACTGACATACAGGTGTAGCCAGGAAAAAACAAGCAATGGCAACACTCAGTCAGCTGTGACTGACAGGGCCTGTGGTAGGGCTGGGGCTGAGCACCCACAGAACAGGGTCCAGAGTGGGTTTTATTCCTTTGAACTGTGAAAGGAGGTGCAAGCAGTGCCATGAAATGGTAAGAAATGGTAATGAACTGGTAAGAGCCATTTATATCCAAGCAGATGCCAAGACAAGACCCTGCTGAAGGTGTTCAAGCAGAAAATAGTCTGGGCAGCACTGTCTCTTGGTGGGAGCTGGTTTCACTGGCAGTGGTGCTGACCTGACTGACTTTGTTGCTTCCCTTGTGCAGCACCTGAAGAGCTCTGGGGTTTGTTCCTTCAGCTTACGGGAGCTCTGCTGGAAAAGCAACCGGAAAGAAGCTTCAGCCAAGTTTTACACCTTCCTCGTCCTAAAGAAGCAGCTGGTGATTGAGCTGAGGCAGAGTGCTCCCTTTGCTGACATCACAGCCACCCCTGGCCCCATGTTCAGCACTCTCTGAAGCCGTGTGCTGTGAGGGTCAGCTGGTAAAATTCGACCTTATCTTTATTTTTGCAGAAAATACATAAAAAAAGATTGAAAGTCTTGTCAAAGTGTGGTAGCTGAGCAGAGCTCTCTTTCCCTCAGGCCACTGCCAGGTGCAGCCATGCTGCTTCAGTACTGGTCCCCAAGGTGTTCACTAGCATGTTTATTTTTAATGTGAGTAGTTCCTTATTCTGTTCATAAAATAGAGCTAAAATACATATTCTGCATAAGAAATTGTGAGGGATTTTATGAAAGTCCTTCAAAAGCTTTCTTAGAGTCCAGCTTTGGAGGTTAAACTAATTTTAATGAGGCTTGTGTGCATTAATTACCTAACACCATCAGTAACAGGAATCTCTTAAGCTCCCTTCATGGAAAACTTTATTCTATTTGAAATTATTCCTTTCAACAATCGTTCAGTCATTGGTATTTTCAGGTCTAGGAAGCTGCTGCCTCTGGCACTGCTTTCCTGTGTTCAGAGGGAAGTGAAGCCACCCTTAGAAGAGCCATGTAAGCTTCAGATAGAAATCCTCTTTCCTTGAAACCCTGAAGGTTTAGATGTCATGGAGCACATTTATTTAAACTCCAACCCTTTTATTTATGTGCAGACCTATTTAAAAAAAAAAAAAAAGTTTAACTGAAATATTATTAGTTCTTCCCTCTCTCAGCTAATTTATGATATGTTTTAAGGCTTTTTACTGCCATTTTGTAAAGGCAGTGTGTTCCAGTTGCCTCAAACCTGCGAGGCAGGGGAGAGCTGTGTGTGCTCAGCCCTCCAGACTGCTCCAGTGCTGACGTCTCTTAATAGGAAATCAATAAAAATCATAAGATGAGGTTTCCTTTGCTCGGTGGTGTTTGTTCTGAAGGATCAAAACTGGCAGCTGCCAAAGCTTTCCTCTGTGTTTTTCCTGCTCAGAGTTGGTGGTTTTTGGCAATCCTCTCAACATCTGAAAGGCTGAGTGAGACTCCCTCACCTTAGTTGCACCCTGGTGCTTCATGTCCTGCCAATGGGGTGTTGATTTATTGTGTGTGCAGGGTTTAGGGAAGGTGAGGGGTGGATTTTGAGGGTTCTGCTCAGGGCAAAAATGCTTTAAAATAGCAGGTGGCCCTGTGCTGGCAGGAGTTGGGGTTGGCTGGCTGTGGGGGTGATTTCAGTTGATTTTCCTTTTTTTTACACAAGAATATTTGATAAAACAAGTAATCCTTGAGCAGCCTGCCTTTGCCACTGTTCTCTGAGGAGCTTCTTTTCTGGGTGTGTGATAAAAGTGACCCTTTTTGGTGAAAATTATCTCAAAAATAAATGGTATTTTCCTTTTCTGAGGAGGAGAGGAGTGATGCTCTCCCAGCACAGGCTGCAGCTGAGAGCTGCTGGCTTCCCTCTCCCCTTTTGGCCAGGCCTGGCAGTTTTGTTCCCGAGCTGAGCATCCCTCAGGGCTGAGGAAGGGGTTTGGTTCTCCACACTCGGAGTCTGGGGAGTGAAAACCTCTCCCTTGCCCCCCTAACACCAGGGAGCCCCTGCTCAGGGGGGGTCTGGGTGCTGTGCCAGGAGGGGCTTGGGAAGCTGAGCACCGCAGGCCTGGGAGGGGAGGAGAAATCCTTGTTTTTCCCCCCAAAACCATGGGAGATGACTCTGCATCTCGGTGCCTGCACTGGTGTCTGCAACTGCCACACGGCAAGAGCCGCTCCAGCGGGAACTCATTAGTTTTCCTTTCAAGGAGAGAGGCTGTGCCTTGGATTCACCAGGAAAGAGGGAAACAAAAGGAGGCTGGAGGCGGGCAGGAATAAATCAGAGGCAGGAGATATATATATATTTATATTGAAAACAGTCTGTGTATCAGAATCAATGAAGTACAAATCTTTTAGGAAATAGTCCTGAGGGAAGACTCGTGAGCATTTCAGAGTTTGTGACATACCCAGGGGGGAGCTGCAGGGAGGGCAGGGGAAGCACAGTGAGGTGCTGAGGCAGGAATTCCTGAGGCAGGGGACAAGCTTAAACCAAACCAGGAGTTCCTGAGGCAGGGGACAGGCTCAAACCAAACCAGGAGCAGGTTCTGCTCCAGCCAGGCTGAGGTGTGGACACATTTGCACCCCCCCTCCCCCATGCTCTTCCAGGGTGATGTCCCCATCCGTGACCCCAGCAGAGCTGGAGCTGAAGCCCAGCTGCTCCCCTCATGGGCCACAGCACGGGGTGTGGTGACTCCCAGTGGGTGCCTCACCTGAGACCTTCCCTCATTAAATAATCTGGGAAGGTCACACTCGATCCCTCCAGCAGGAGGGGTGCAGGTGGCAGCTCCACGAGTGACCGGCTGAGTCCTGCAGGTGATGACCAGCACCCACCGGCACCCCGCTCCCTGCTGGTTTTCGCTGGGTGCTGCCACCACCGGGCTCACCCGGAAGAACTGAAAATCGGACGGCGACGATCTTTAGTTGTTTATTTATTTATTTGTTTATTTCGCTTAATAAATGTGCGTCGTTAATTAGGCGCGCCGGTGTCCTCCGAATTTGGGAGTTAGTGGGGTGAAAATTACAGCGGCGGGAAGGGAGGCGGAGGGGAAGCTCCAAGGGTCGCAGCGAGGGGGCTGCCCCGGCTCCCCCCTTCCTCTTGCGGGGTTACGCGGGGAGAGGAGCCAAACGCGACCCGCCGCCGGGCCCGGGAGCACCGAGGGGGATGGGACCTCCCAGACCCGCTTTTGGGGTTTTTTGGGGGGCGCTGCGCCCGGGCAGAAAGGAGTTGCCATAGAAACGGGGGGAAACCCGGCGGGGGGGGCGTGTCACCCGCGCCGCCGCCGTCGCTTTAAGAGCGCAGAGGAGGGAGGTAAATTACGCAGCTGCGAGGCTCATCCCTCCCTCCCTGCCTCCATCCCTCCATCTCTCCATCCCTCCGTCCGTCGCCGCGCTCCCCGGCCGCCCCCCGCACCCATGGAGGCCGGCGCAGGTGAAGGAGCGGGGATGGGCGAGGGTGGGGGGTTGGGAGTCCTGAGGGTGCCCCGCGCAGCCCCCGCTCACCGCCCGTTCTCTCCCTTCCCTGCCAGGTCGCTGAGCCCCCCCCCGCCGGCGCCGCCGCCGCCCCCGGACATCGGCGGGGCCCCGCAAAGGTGAGCGGGGGGCGGGCGGGGGGCGACGGGACCCCGCGGCCACCGTGACTCAGCCCTTTGTGGCTGCGGGCTCCGGGAGGGGGGAGCAAAGGGGAGGGGACACGCAGAACGGGGGTGCCAGAGCCGCTGCACATCGGGGGGTGAGGGAAGGGGCCAAAGGACAGGGGATGCTTGGGGCGGGGTCACACGTCAGGCCCGCAGCGCACACGCATTGCATGCACCGGACCCCCGTGCCACGCACCAGAGCCTTGTCACGCTCACCGGCCCCATGCTGCATGCACCCAGACACACAGCATGCACCAGCGGCCCTGCACCACGGGCACCGAACCCACACAGCACGCAGCGGGCACACGCGATGCTCCTCAGAGCTGCAGTGCATGCACCAGACCCCCCTCACATGCACCGGACCCTCCCTGCATGCACCGGACCCGCATCACATGCACCAGCCCCGCATCTGCTCATGCACCATCCAAACGTCTCTCCTGGCACCCTGGGGCGTTGCAGGAGCTTTTGTGCAACTGAGGTTTTATTATTTAATGGCTTAACTCTCCGGCTCGGGAGGGCCACGGAAAATCCCGGCGCTGGGTGATGAGCCGGGTGCTCCTTCCCTCTCCTCCCGCAAGGTCAGTGCTGCGGGCCCGGCACAGGAACCCGCTGCTGCGCTTATAAAATCCCTGCCCCCCCTCGGGAATGGGTGTGCCCTGCCGTGACCTTGTGCGGGAAGGTGCAAATCCTGGTTCCCAGAGGTGCCTGGTTGGGGAGGGGGCGATGCTGGAGGTTTTGGCAGGTTGGTTGGAACAGGCCATTGGTTCATCCTCCCTCGCCACCATCTTTTCCTTCAAGGTGGATGGTAGAGAGGGGAGACCCCCTTGTGTGGGGAAGGGGCTGCTCGGCTGGAAATGGGATTTATCTTCCATGGTTTTGCCTCTGTATCCTGACACTGCTGCTCACAGGTCCCCAGCACTGCAGGTGTAACCTCACAGGCATCCTGACCTTCCCAGCCCTGGGTACAGCTGCAGGGGCCATGTCCTGGGTATCCTGCTCCTAATCTTGTGGCTGCTTTCATGCTGCTGCTACAGCATCTGCCATGAACCTCTTTTCTGTTTTTTTCCTTCCCATTTTCCCTTCTCCTTCAGAGGCCCCAGCAAGAGACCAGCCTGTTCCCTTTGGTCCAGCACCTATTTTTTTAGCTAACCAGGGCCAGGAATTGCCCCCTCCCCACTGGGCACTGCAGCCAGGTCAGCTGGAAAAGTGATGAGCTGCATAACCCGATCTTTCTGAATGGTCTCCCTTTTCCTGTTAATCTCTGGGTGTCAACTCAGCATTTTGTAACAAACAGGAGGATAAAAGGAGATGCTCCTGTGCTTCATTACGTGATACAACAACTCTTAGCAAAACTGATTTTTCTGGGGGTGTTGCATAAACATTCTGTGCCTTTTGTCCCTGCTCTTGCCCCAAGCACTTTGCTCTGGTCTGGAACTGGAGCATCTCCCTCTGTCCAGGACCCAGGAGAAGCTCTGCCTGCTTTAGGATGAGCCCATCTCTGCTGGAACAGAGCTGAGTTTCTCAGCCCCAGGAGATCTCGCTGGTCCCTGGGACACTCCCTGCTCTCAGAACATCCCTGGTGGCAGCAGGAGGAGCACGGACATGGTCCGTGCAGCCCTTGTTTGCCTCCAGCAGCTCTGATGGTGCCTGTGGCACTCTGACCCTTCCCATCACCACCCAACTGCATCCCAGTCCCTTTTCAAACACTGATCCAGGCCTTGCTGCTGTTTGGGAGATGCAGTGCTCGGTCCTGCGCCAGGTTGCTGTGTGTTTGCCCTGTTCAGCACTTTGCATATTTTTAGTGTGAAGAAAAAGCAGGGCCCGTGTCAGAAAGGCAGGAGGGGGTGGTGGTGGTGGGTGGTCCTCAGGAGCCTCTTTTGTTCCCTGGGAGAAGGAAGCTGTGCTTTCCCTCCCCTCGTTGCCCTCTGCTTTTAATCTTGTTAGTCCTGGAAGGCTGGAAATCTCCCAGCCCGATGGGGAGGGACCCGCCTGGAGGGCACCGTTCCTCTCCCGAGGATTCTGCGGACTCGGTAAAGCCGCTCAGAGGCACTTGGGCTCGGTGCCACCCTCGCAAATTGTTCCTGACGCCGGATGCGCCAAAGCAAACAAGGGAATCCGGGAGCGGGCAGGGTGGTGGGATCCCTGACAAAAGAAGCAGTGAGCGAGAAATCCTTGGAAAACCGGCGGCCGGGGTGGGTGCGTGCTGGGGGCTGGGGCTGCCAGACAAACCCAGCGGCTCTCCCACCTTCTCTGTGTGTTCCCTGGGGGACAGGAGGAGCTGGAGGGGCTGCTCGGGCCAGTGCTGGAGCTGGAGCCTTCTGAATGCTGCAGAAGTCCAGCAGAGAGGGGGTCTCCTGGGAAATGAGAGCTCACAGTGGCAAAACCTCTGAGGAGTGGGCTGAAAAATCGTCACTGAGCCAATGGTGAGGGTTTCTTGTGTCCTGTGGCCTTGTTTTCCATGCAGGAAGCTTCTAAGAGGAGCAATACCTCTCCAGCCCCACCTCCATCACTGGCATGGTGTGGGATGTGGTGGCATTCAAGCCAAAGAGGTGTTTCTATGGGGCAGCAATCCCAAAATGTTGGTTATGCTGCAGTTCTTGGAGAAATGCTCCCCTGGGTGCTGAGCTGAGCCTCGGGGTGCTCTGTCACCCCTGTGTCACCTGCCTGGCTTTCTGTCATCATGGTGGTGTGATCTGTGGGGCTGTGGTACCCCAGATCCCCTCTGTGGCTGGCAGGATCTTGTGGGCCCACCCCCCACAGCATCACCCACCCCAGGTGGTGGCAGCGTGGTGGGCTTGTCCCTGGGGGATGTGCTGAGGTTGAGTGACCCGTGCTGCTGGGGACAGTACATGCCATGCCTGGGGGGGTCAGATGCCATTAGTGGTGTGGCAGTGGCTGCCTGAGCCCTGCTGGGAGCTGCTGACAGCAGCAGGAAAGTGCTCGGGGAGCAGCTCCGAGCTGTGCTTCTGAGGAGGGGTCTCTGCGTGTGCCCCCTGTGCTCCATCCCACCCTGGGGGGCTTTCAGCTTTTTGTGAGGTGACTCTGGCTGTCTCCTTACCAAGGGCCAGCACTTTTATTCAGCCTGGATTCCCCAGGCTGGCTCCACAGAATAAGCACTGCTTTGTGCTCTTGTTTTTCCAGGAGCTGCCTTTCTGTTCCACGATGGGCTGGATCACAGAGTTTTGCTGTGGGTGGCTCCAGAAGGGAGTGTTAAACCTTGCAAAGGGCAATGTTCATCCTGCCTGGCCCCTGGGTTGTGTTTTGGGCTTAGGGATGGGTTAACAGTATGGGGATGAACTCTTTGAATGCAGGGATCAGGGCTTGCAATTTGTGTCACTGGTTTCAGTTCCTGGCTCGTTTCTGAGGCCGAGTTATTGCTGCTCAGGGTCCCTTCCAGAGCCTGGGCTGAGGACACGTTCCCTCTCCTGGGGCACAAAATGTCTTCATCAGGAACATCCCACAAGAATAGGATTCTTCTGCATTTCTTCTCTGTCCTGCGAGATGTCCCAATGCATTTCTTGTTCTACAGAGATGAAAATAAGGTGGAGGAATTCTCTCCCTTTCACTGTCTCAGCTGGCACAAGAGTCTTGGCTTGATCTCATCCACCCTTTGCATGACTTGGGGTTTGCAGACTGGGAATCACTGGCCTGGCACATTGTCCTCTGGCTCTGTGAATTTCCTCTCTTGCTGCTGAGGTTCCTGATGTTAATTTTTGGTGTTTTGCCCCCATGCTGCTTTTTCAGGTGGGTCTTGCTGTGGGCAGCTCCTCTGCCCCCCATCCCTGATGCTTCTGACCCAAAGCAGTGAACCTCCCAGCTCGGCTTGCTTCCTACCCACAGGTTTTTATGAGATTTCTTCTTTCCTCCTTGCCCTCAAGGCTTTGCCCTGACTCCTGCCCCACAGTTAGATGGTTTTTACATTTTAGTGGTGAGAGAATCTTGGGTTTCCTCTTGCTTTCGTGGTCAGGGTCCCTTTACACTGTTGCTGCAGATCCTGGTCCATGCCACAGTGATAATTCTGAGTGCAAGGACACAAAACAGCCATGAACTGGGAAGGTGTGTGCTTTGGTGGTACCTCTGCCCAGCCTGCCTGTGGTGGGGCTATGGGCATGGCAAAGCTTTTGGGGAGACCAAAATGGCCCAGTGATTCTTTGGGAGTAAAGACAGTGATAATTTATTACTGGTGATTAAACTCCAGCCCCCCTGGAGAAGCCTGGCTGCCCAGCACCTTTGGGGATGGGGACCTGGGCAGGGTGCAGGACGGTGCTCCCACTTCCACAGGATTTTGGGGCCCTCTGGCAGCCCCTGGCCAAGCTCCCTGCAGCAGCAGCAGCAGCACAGGGCTGCTCTGAGGCTTCTTAATCCCTAAACCTGCTGGTGCTGGGAGAAGCATCAAGCCTTGGGATGGGTGCCAGGGCGGTCTGCAGCAGTGGGAGGAAGAACTGAGCTTCCCAGGGGTGAGGCTGAATCCAGGCCTCCTGGATTCTGGGGGATGCTGGTGCATCCGGCTGCGGGTGCTGGGGTGGGCGGGTGATAACGGAGCGGTTTGGTGAGCAGGCTGAGGAAAAGGAGAGGCAGCAATGCCGGGTACCGCCAGGCTGTGTCGGGCCAGGGCAGGGGCTTGAGGCTGCGAGAGGGCGAGGATTTAACCCCTGTGGCTGAGAATGTCCCAGGAAAAAAACCAAACCAAATCAAACCAAACACTACCAAAAACCCCCCCGAATCTGAGAGCACCTCTGGGCAGGACCCCGTGGCATGAGGAGTTAACCCCCGGAGGCCCCGCATGGCGCTGCCGGGGCTGCTCCCACCGGTGCGGGGCCGCGCTCGGCTCTGCTGCGGGATGCTGATTCACGCTGCTGCAGTAGCAGAGCCCGCAGCCGCCCAGCCACGCAGGCTGTCGGCTCAGGAGATATTGGAAGAGCTCCCTCTGCCCAGGCCTTTCACTGACAAATCCATCCCGGCGGGGAGCAGCAGGACCCCCCGAGCCAGCTCGCTGTATCCCGGGGATGCTGGCAGCCCCCTCCCCTGCACACTGCTGTTCCTCTGCTCCACCTCTCCAGGCTCTTCCATGCCCTGGTTTGGGGAGCTGGGAGTGGTAAATCCTGGGCAGAGGGGAGGCCTGGGCTGGTCCTTGTGGGCTAGGAGCATTAGGCAGGAGGTAGCCTGGAAAAAAATGGCCCTGGGGTGGCAGATGCAGGAGGCTGCACGGGGGGGAGCTGTCCCTGCTCCCTCCTCTCCTGCCTCCCCCCCTTTCCCGCTTCTCTCCTTATCCTGGAGCAGGGCCAAGCAGCACTTGGCATTTCCAGATCGATTGATTATCAGCTGCCTGGTCCCATCACTCGTGGTGCTTTGGGCTGGAGCTGCTAAAATCTGGGACAATATACCAGCATCGGGAATGTGCTCAGGGATGGGGAGGGAGCCTGCAGGGTGCCCTCAGCCCGGGCATTCCTGGCCACCCGTGAGCATCGCAGCAGCCCCATGGGATGCTCGGCAGGATGGAGGTGCTGAGCAGATGCTTTCTGTAGCTCCCCCCACTGCAGCAGTTCACGTCCCCACTGCTGCCTCTTCCAGCAGCTCCTGCCATTTGCTACAAGCCTCTGGATCTGGCCTATTTATTTACAGGAAAATGGGTTCTGTGCTTCCCCAGGGATTAGCAGCTGCTGCCGCATCACGCAGGGATCTTTTCCTCCTCACCTGGTGTCACTGATGTACGGGGCATTCTGACTTAATTAAAGCAAAGCAAGTGCCCAGCCCGCAGCGTGCCCTGCTGGGGCAGGATCCCGGCGTTCCTGGGCAGCGGGAGGCAGGCAGGGAGCACAGCCCAGATGTGCAGGGGATGCAGTTCACATCTGTCCCCTTAGCGGGGTCTAAACTGCTGCCCTGGCTGAGGGGCTGACCCCTACTTTCACCTCCTCTCTCTGTCGCTTTTAATCCGCAGTTCCCCCCGCCCCGGACCCGCGGCGATGTCTCTGCCGGGGAGCAGACGCTCGTCCACCGGATCCCGAAGGTGAATATGCTGCAGCCTCTGCCCCCCGGCACCGGGCGGGCGCCGGGCCTGCCCGGTGCTGCTTCTGACTGGAGGGAACGAGCCCCACCTACACCACCACCACCACCACCAGCTCCCACTTGGCAGCACCAACCCCCCAGCCCGGCTTTCGGGGGGCTTTGCATGTCACTGCCCACCGCACAGCGCTGCCCCGCCCGTGCACGCAGCCCCCCGAGCGCTGCACCCCTCGTCCCTCTGTCCGTCTGCCGGGACCGAGCCCTCTGTCCGCCCGGGCAAAGGCAGGTGATGGGTGAGAGGGGGGGATCCTGGGCAGTGGTGCAGGTTGGGGTCGGGGCGAGCTGGGAGGTGTGTGAGCCCTTGGAAAGGCTCCTTGAGCTGCAGTGATATAGAGAGGAAAAAGAGGAGGTGGGGGGGAAAGCGTTTATTCCCCCCAAAACATCTCCACGCCCTGAGCCGCTGTTATTTTAGGAACTGTGCCACCAGGCAGAGAGAGAAGGCAAACACCCGGTCTGGGTGCTGAGCTGGCAATGGGTGGCTTGAGCTCCCCAGGGGCTCCTGATCCTCAGGGTGCAGGGATGCCACGCCGAGGGGGGAAAGCGGGTGGGCAGCCCTCCCCCCCGCCCCCCAAGCCCTGCCTTTGCACCCGTGTCCGTGCCATTTTGATCCCTGCTGTTTGTTTTGTCCTTTTGTCTTGTGTGTTCTCGGTGTGGTGGTTGGCAGTCGCGGGTTTTATGGACGGAGTGGCTTTGCCTCCTTCTTTAAGTCTTCAGCGCCCTCAGCCACTCGGCCTGAGACACAGCCTCTTCTCCCTGCCTCCAGGCGCCCCTCGCCCCCCGGGAGGGACACCTACGGCACCTCCTCGCTGAGCAGCAGCAGCAATTCGGGCTCCTACAAGGGCAGCGACAGCAGCCCCACCCCAAGGTAACCCATCACCCGTGGCCCCGGGTGGCTGCTGGGTGGCCCCCTGGACAGTGGGGACCGGGACACCCGTGGTGCCCGTGCCCAGCAGGGCAGAGCCCAGTGGAGTGAGGCTGTGTGCTTGGTGGCTGGGGGAGCCAGAGGAGCTGCTGGTGTGTCTCACCAAGACCCCCACCATCTTCCTCCATCGCCGTTGTCGTGTCTTCTCCCTCCCTGTGCCCTCCCTGCCAGCCTGGCACCCCCTTCCTTCTTGCTGTGGCCGTGGCTTGCACGCTGCACGTGTCCCTCCCTCCGCTCCCGCGCCCCGAGGGACACCCGGGGTCCTCTGGGACCAAGGGCATGGTGGACAAGAGCTTCGTTTCCATCCCCTCCTGCTGCCTGCTGGATGTTTGGCAAGAGAGGTGGCAGCCTGGTTTGTCATCGGGGGGCCTGAGGGTGAGCTGGGAACATCCCACACCCCCCATGGCAGGGAGCAGTGGCTCTCCTGAGGCCACGGTCCTGCCTGGCTGCTCCCAGTGTGATGCTCATGTCTCTGGCTGGAGGTTACTGGTGCTGCTGGGCTGCCTGACACCACACACAGGGGCTCAGGACTGCCCCACTGCCATGTGCAGAGTCTCCATCATCCTGCTGCCATGCCCAGGGGTGCTGGTGCACCCCACTGTGCTATGCTGGAGCATCTCATGCTGTGCCCAGCTCCCTGCGTTCCTCCCTGTCCCCTTCCCTTGGCCAGCCCTCGCTCTCCATGTCACCCTGGGCTCTTTGGACCAGGGATGTCACCTCATCCACCCCAGTGGTGGCACAAGAAGGGTCCAGACGTGCCA
This sequence comes from Heliangelus exortis, assembly GCF_036169615.1. Taxonomy (NCBI): domain Eukaryota; kingdom Metazoa; phylum Chordata; class Aves; order Apodiformes; family Trochilidae; genus Heliangelus; species Heliangelus exortis. The sequence goes on from NC_092437.1 coordinate 2,323,794, forward strand.
CTGTCCCAGTTTGGTGCAGGTGACGGATGCCCCAGAATTCCACAGGCAGGTCAACCACCAGCTCCAGACTTGCTCCATCCCACACCCTCTCACTACCCACTTCCCGACTCCATCTCTGATGGGGCTGATCCCACCAGAGGGCTCCATCCACATCTGTCATTCCCCAGAAAACTTGCTCTGGGCACATGGAGACCTCAGCACCCACTGCTCATGGGCCCACCACCCCGGGTGGGTGGGCTGCAGAGGGCTTCAGAGACCATGGGCAGCACTGGCAGGGTTGGGAGCCCTCCCTGCTCCTCCCACCCACAGGGCTCCTTTGGGATGCAGCCCCTGCACCCCAGGAGCATCCCTTGGGGCCCCTCTGCCGTGCCCGTGCCGGCACAAGCCCCGGTGAGTGGGTGACAGCCGTGTCCCCGCAGGCGCTCGTCCAAGTACAACCTCTGCAGTGACAACCATGGGATAAAGCCACCCACACCCGAGCAGTACCTGACACCCCTGCAGCAGAAGGAGGTTTGCATCCGGCACCTCAAGGCTCGCCTGAAGGACACGCAGGAGAGGCTGCAGGACAGGTGAGTGGGGGGACAGCGGGCACAGACCCCCCCCCCCCAGAACAAGAGAAGCTGAGAAGGGTCCCAGCTCACACCACCCATGGTGGCAGCTCCTGTTGGCGACTGGTCCTCAGTCCCCAGTGCCACATCTGGTCCTTGGAGTCATGCCCAGGTTTGTGGCTCTGCAGTGGCTTTTTCAGCACGTGGGCACCCAGCATCACTGCTCCTGGGTTTGGGGTCTGTGGAGCCCACGTGTCCCACCTGGGGTGGCCGTGCTCTCCCCTGAGCCCCTGGTTAAGTCTTTGCCACGCTTTTTCCTGAATTTCAGCGTCAGAGGGTAGCTAATCCCCATCTGCTCCTCTCAGGCTTAGGCACGTCCTCCATGGCGTGCCAGCTGCCACGTGCCCTCCCGGGGCACCTGCCTGTCCCCACACAGCCCTGGGCTCTGCAGCCCCTCCAGGGAGGGGACGAGCATCACTCCCGAGGGTCCCCAAGCATCCCTCCTGAGGGCCCCTGAATATCCCTCCCGAGGGTCCTGAGCACCCCTCCCAAAGGTTCCCAAGCCCCTGGATCCATCCCTAGGTCCCAGTTGTGGGTTTTGCTGGATGCTCCAACTCAGTGTGGGGCAGGTGAGGACGGAGGTGGCCCCGCAGCCCCCTCAGTGCCGTGGCGGTGCCCTCCCCATCTCTCACAGGGATGCTGAGATCGAGGACCTGAAGACTCAGCTGTCTCGGATGCAGGAGGACTGGATCGAGGAGGAATGTCACCGTGTGGAAGCCCAGCTGGCGCTGAAGGAAGCCCGCAAGGAGATCAAGCAGCTGAAGCAGGTCATCGACACGGTGAAGAACAACCTGCTGGAGAAGGACAAAGGGCTTCAGAAGTATTTCGTGGACATCAACATCCAGAACAAGAAGCTGGAGACGCTGCTGCACAGCATGGAGGTGGCGCAGAACGGGGCGCAGAAGGAGGAGGGGGCTGGCGAGTCGGCCGGGGGGTCTCCAGCCCGGTCCCTCACCCGCAGCTCCACCTACACCAAGCTGAGCGACCAGGGGGCCGGGGACCGCAACGTGGGGGGCTCGCAGACCATCTCGCTGGACGAGGGGGCTGACAGCGGCTTCGCGGGGGCGGAGGAGGCTCCCGGCCACACGGACCCACTGGAGGCGGGGGGGGAGCCGGGCACCCGCCTGCCCCCCAGTTCCACCTACGAGAAGCTGCTGGGGCTGCGGTGCGGCGTGGAGGCGGGGGTGCAGGCGAGCTGCATGCAGGAACGCGCCATCCAGACGGACTTCGTGCCCTGCCAGCCCGACCTGGACGCCATCCTGGAGAAGGTGATGAAGTCCCAGGTTTGCAGCCTGGGCAGCCCCACCTCCGCCTGGGTCTCGGAAATGGAAGACGTCATCCCCGGCCCCGAGTTCTCCAACCCCACCGGGGCCACGGACCTGCCGGCCGGCGAGCCCCACGCCGCGACGGCGAGCGCCGGGGCCGAGGCGGGGACCACCCGCAACCCCGCGGTGCGGCAGCCGCCCAGCGCCAGCCCCTCGGTGGCCATCGCCTGCGTGGCGGAGGAGGAGGTGATGGCTCCGGAGGCTCCGGGCTGCGAGGCCGCTCCTTCTAAGAGCTACTGGAGCCGCCATTTCATCGTGGATCTGCTGGCCGTGGTGGTGCCCGCCGTGCCCACGGTGGCCTGGCTGTGCCGCTCGCAGCGCCGGCAGGACCAGCCCATCTACAACATCAGCTCCCTGCTGCGGGGCTGCTGCACCGTCGCCCTCCACTCCATCCGCAGGATCGGCTGTCGCCCCGTCGCCAGCCACGGGGGCAGCGCTCAGCCCTGACACCCACCCACCCCGAACCCCCCCGGACCGCCCCCCACGGACCCGACTGCTGATTGTAAAGCCCCGGCGTGTCCCCGCTGCCCTGGGGTTCGGCATCGGCCCCGGCTTGTTATGCAGACCCCGGGGGGTGTTTGGGGGGTCTGTGGGTGCATCGGGGGGTGCTCTCCCCTCTCTGCCCTGTGCTGGAGGAGGAGGGGAAGGACTGCTGCTGGACGTGGTGATGCGGGATGTGGCACCCGAGCATCACGCTGTGACCCCTCCCCACCTGATGGACACCCCTGCACGGTGCTACGGGCTGGGGGGGGGGGGTTTGGGGGGGTGCACCCCGCCGGGTGGGCTCACCCCTCATTGCTGTCGCTTGCCCGGTGTCCTTGGAGCCAGAGCAGACGATGGCGAGGAGCCGACCCGGCCATGCGGAGAGCGGGGGGAGACCACAGCGTTACCCCCCGGGTGCGTGTCCTGCCCTACAAGGGCAAATTCTGGGCGTGGGCGGGAGGCGGGGGGAGCCAGACCCTGGCCCAACCCCCAGCTGCGGTGTTTGCCCCACTCGGCCCCTCCTCAGCCGCTCCTGGTTCCGGAGATGCCTCCCGGCACCGCGCCGGAACCGGCGGTCCGAGAAAGCCTCGGACCCTCCTTCCCTTTGCTTTGCACTATATTCAATTTTTTTTTTTTTTTTTTTTTTTTTTTTTTTTTTTTTTTTTTTTTTTTTTTTTTCTTTCGGTACAGACTGCAGCCAGGCTGCTGCGGGTGCCCAGGTGGCGGGGGGAGACCCCCAGCCCTTGCTGTGGCCACCCCGGAGCAGGTCTGGGGCTCTCCTGGTTCGTTTGGGGCTCTCCTGGTTCCAGCTGTGGTGCTGCTGGGGATCCTGCCAGGTCCAGCAGCGGGAGAAGGGGCTGACCCTGCCCTGTGCTGGAGCTCGGGGCTCTCTGTCCCAAGGGGGGGTGGCAGCGATGGGGTGCAGGCAGGGCCACGCAGGCAGAGCCGAGCACCTTTGTCTGCTCCCCTTCACCCCAGCCCCATTCCCTTTTGCTGGTGGCCTCCAGATTTAAAAGAAAAAAAAAAAAAAAGAAAGAAAGAAAAAAAAGGTTTTTTTTTTTGTTTTTTTTTTTTGTTTTTTTTTTTAATTTTGAAAAGCAAAGACAGCGACGATTGCTCAGTGGGGGCTGGTGAGGTGCCAGGCTTGGGGTTCCCCCACCCCAGGTCCTTGGTGTTCCCACCACCCCTCCTCCTCACGAATGTCTGTGGCTTCTTCGTGACTTGAACTAATGGTGTTTCCCCCACCCCATCCCCTCCATCACCCATGGATGCTCCACGTGGATGCCCGTGGGGGCACATCCCACACCCCCCACCCGGGGCTCGGGGGGGGGGACGGGACAGCCCAGGGTGCTGGGGGAAGGATTTGGGGGAAAAAACGGCAGCCGGGGCGGGCGATGGGATCTACGCCTCTTGTGCAATGTATTTGTGGATCTGTGTACACGTCTGTTAGACTATCCAAAGCTTTGCCAAGAAATAAATGTAACGATTATATTTGAAAGACAAATCTATATAATATATTTTTTAAATGCAGAAGTGAAAAAAAGCTGTAACCCCCTGGTTTTCTGGTTTCCCCTGTCCTGTACACGCTGTCTGTGGTGGATGTAATAAATGTCACTGGGTCTGTGTCTGCTTTGGCTGGAGCCGGCCTCGAGGGACACAAGGGGACACAGGGGCCCCAGGATGGGAAGAGGCACGTGCCCCATCCCTGCTGACCAAAGGGAGGAGAGGACCAGGGGGACTCAGGGGACACCACAAGCCAGCAGTCCCCTGCCCCACTCTGCAGCCACCAGCCGCTCCAGGGATGAGGGTTTTGGGGCTAAACCAGCTTCTTTTGGGGTTGCTGTGTAGGTTACATCCAGTGGCCCCTCCAAACTTCTGGAAGCATGCACAGGCTCGGCCACAAGGGCTGCCCGTGCTGGTGACAGCCCCCAGGACAGTGGGATGGCAGCGATGGCATCAGAGGTCAGGGATGGAGTGGTCCATGGATGACTTCACCTGCCCCGCCGAGAGCCTGGGCACAGGGACGGGAGTTCAGTGGGGGGACCCAGGGAGAGTCACATGGGGTGGGGGTGGGCTCCAGGGCCCCTCAGACTCACCGTTTGACCATGTGCTCATAGATGACAGTGGGGATGATGGTCAGGGTGACCACGTTCCCAGCCCCTGCCAGCACCTCCATGAGCTGCTTATCCTGCAGGAGAGATTGGTGGGTGCCCAGCTCTGCCCCCCCCATCCCACTGCAGCCCCCCAGAGCTGGATCCAGGACACCCCCAGGAGGTTCTGCACCCCGGGGTCTCACAGCCCCTACCTTCATGCCGATGACGTTCTGGCCATTGACCTCACAGATGCAGTGGTGGGTGAGGAGACCGTTGCGGGCGGCAGAGCTGTCCTTGGCCAGCGACACGATTTTCCCCTTCTTCACCACGACACCAATGTGCCCGGTGCTGTCCTTGTGCAGGGTGACAGTGCGCTGGAAGGGCCTGCAGGGACGGCCTGGTCAGTGCCACCATCACCAACCACCGGTGTCACCCACCCCGCTGCCCGCTCACCTGTCCCTCACCACCATGACAATCTTCTCCGGGGACGCCTTCTTCAGCACCCGCTGTGCCTTGTCGCTGCTCCAGCCCGTGCAGTTCTTGCCATCGATCTGCAGGACCTGGTCACCAAAGCGCAGCCCCACCAGTGCTGCTGGGGAGTTGGCTTTCACCAGCTGCACGAAGATGCCCTGGGGACAAGAGGGGATGGCACCAGGGGGCTGCACAGGGACTCGGTGGCTGTGCCGTGCCACACCGTGCTGTGCCAGGCTGCCCTGGGGCGTGACGAGCCACTTCGTGTCACACGTTGCCACATCACGCTGTGGTGCCACGCTGTGCCGTGGAATGTCACCCCACGCTGCACCGTGCCAGCTGTGCATCACTCCGTCTTGTGACACGCCATGGTCACCCACGCTGTGCCACCCCATGCAATGTCACAGCCACACGCTCTGTGCCATGCCACAGTCACCCACCTTGTGCCACCCCATGCCACGCCACAGTCACACTGTGCCATGTCATGGTCACCCACGCTGTGCCACCCCATGCCATGCCACAGTCACACTCTCTGTGCCATGCCATGCCATGCCACCATACCAGTGTCACCCATGTTATGCCACACCGTGCTGTGACACCCAGTGCTGTGCCATACCATGCTGTGACACTCAGTGCTGTGCCATACCATGCTGTGCCACTCAGTGCCATGCCACACCGTGCTGTGCCACTCAGTGCTATGCCACTCAGTGCCGTGCCCCAGGCCAGCCCAGCCCCTCACCTGGTCAACATTTTTGAGCTGCAGCCCCGTCTTGCCCCGCTCATCCTTGCAGAGATGAATCTCCCTCACCCCAGGTTTGATCTCTGCCCGCCGCAGCCCCGCGTTGTTCCCGCTCAGGGGGGCCACGACGTGTCCCGGGAGGGGCCCGACGGGGGTCAGTGCCTGTGACAGAGCCAGGGGTCAACGGGGCTGCCGGGGACCTGCACACATCAGCCCTCATGGGGTGCTGGGCCCCATCCCAGGCAGGATGCAGCCCCGCAGAGACCCCTCCAGAGGTGATGCTGTGACCTGGGGACCCCCCCCCCAGCTGGGGTACTTACGGTGCTGCCTTCTGGGTTCAGGTTCTTCTGGATCTCCTCGCTGGACAGAGCGAGCCCCATGTAGTTCTCCAGCTCAGCCAGGTTGGGGTACAGCACGGGCGGAGCTGGGGGACACACCAAGGGTGGCCTCAGCTGGCGGGGTCCCCCCAACCCACAGAAGCCCCCCCAGGACCGTGAGCCAGCAACTGGCACGAGGGACGTGGCAGGGGATGGGCCCAGGGAAGGAAACCCCCAAATTCCATCCCCACCCCATGCACTGAGCTGTGGGTGGGCTCAGCTGGGCACCCCCCCGCAGTGACCGTCACCCCCCACCCCAGACAGCCCCTCCACGGGGACAGCTGATGGCACCCACGTTACCGGTGCCTGGGATGAGCTTTGGCTTCTCGGTGGCCACCGTCGTGGGAGGGGTCCCCACCCCAGCAGATGCCTGTGCCTGCCGAGAGATGGGGGGGAAGGGGTGCTCATGGCTCTGTTCCTGCCCCTGGGGACCCTCCGAGGGTGAGAGGGAGGGTCACCCCCCTAACCCTGCCGTGCTGCCACTGACCTGCAAGATTTGGTGGCCCTTCATGTCCTCCAAGGAAGGGTAGAGCGTTGCCATGGCTGCTGCTGCTCTGCCTGGGGACAGGGTGGTTCAGGGACAGGACACCTCCCCCCTGAGCATCCCGCCCGACCCGTGTGCCTGTCCCCGTGTGCCTCAGGCTGTCACCTGAGGTCTGGTGTAACTCAGGGCTGTGTCACCAGGGCCACTATCTCTGCCACTTCCTGGTAGCTGGGACACGGCTGTCCCTGTGCCGGGCTGGGACAGGACCCCTCCCCACAGCCACCGGCTCAGTGGAGCCGTTCCAGCACCACCCAAACCGAGGAGTGGGATGTCCCATGGGATCAGCCCCTCCATATGGTCCTCACAGGTCCCCGTGCTCCCCATGTGCCCCCCAATGCACCCCACGCTGTGCCCACCCAAGGCAGTGCCACCCCCCCCTGCCCCACGCCATCACCCACCCCAAAAAGCATCAAACCCCGGGGTGTGGGGGTCAAATCCAGACTCAGCTCCCGTGGGAACCGGGCAGGATCCCACACACAGCCTGGGGATCTCAGCACCCCCCTCCCCAGCAGCAGCATCCCCAGGGGGGTGACCCCCCCAGAACCCAGCCCTGGCACCCCCAGACTCACCTGCCAGCACCTCCCGGCTCTCTGTGCCTCCCTCTGCCTGGCCCCCGGGTTTTATCTGGTGCCCAGCCCAGGGAGGGGCCAGGCGGGCTCAGCCACCCCCACCGGGCAGGGCACAGGTGAGGAAGAGGAAGAGGAAGCTCGGGATCAAGATGCCCAGGATGATGTGGGGCTGGGGGTGGGCTCAGGGAGGGCTTTCAATGGGTTTGGGCATCCTGGGGGAGCAGAGATGGAGCTGTGCCCCTCCCCACAGCATCACCTCTCCTCTTGGGGGGCCAGGGGGAAGTGGGGTGCCCCACTGTCAGCAGCCCTGCCAAGGTGACACCTTGCTCCCGTGGGGCTGACACAGCTGTCACTGGGATGTCCCCACACCTTGTCACTCACCGGTGGCCCTGGAGCACGTGCCAGGCACGATGGCCCCGTGGGAGTCCCGAGCTCCAGGTGGAAAAACTGAGTCAGGGCACAGGGAGGACACTGCTGGGGGACATCACCCTTTGATCCAACCTTCCAGCACCCACCGGGGACATCCTGCTGCCAGCACCAGGGGTCCCAGAGGCCACCGTGTCCCCAGGAGTGGGGTTCTGCTGGCACCAGCCCAGGATGGAGCCAGGATTGAGCCAGCCCTCCTGTGGAGCTGCAGTCGGGCACATCCCAGTTCCCTTCACGTCCACTCCTCCTGCCAGGCCAGAAGGAAGTGTTTTATTTAGCTTTCTATTTATTTGTTATTTTTAGCCCAATGGTGCCCAGCTGCCTCAGCCAGTCCGGGAAGGAGCAGTCTGACCACCAATAAACACAGCCAGGAGCACCATGTCCTGCAGCAGCCAGAGAAGGATGGTTCTGGGGGGTCTGTGCCTGCCCCCATCCCCCCCATCCCTGCCAAACCACGGCTGGAAGGACCCAAACCCCATCGGCACTGGTGGGTGCTATGAGAGCCACCCCAGGGGGCTGCAAGCCCTGGGCAGGAGGGCAACCACTGGCCCTGGGCTCCTCCCAGCCCTGGCTTAGCTTCAGGCAGCAGCCACAGCACTGCCTGGCACTGGTTAATAATTAAAGCAGAAAGGTTTGCAGGAAGAGAAAGCCCAGCTCACCTCGAGCTTCTCCCTGGAAGGGGTTGCAGCAAAGGGCAGAGCGTGGTGCTGGCAGCCCAGCAGCTCCTTCTTCTGTTTCACTGCATCAGCAATTAAGGGCAGTGCTAATACCTGCACAGCTTGGTGGCCCCAAGAAGCCTGGGGGAGCACTGCTGCCTCTGGCCCCCAGCCCCTGCTCCCTGGCCCTCTGAAACACAAACTTTGCCCTCACCAAACCCAGGCAGGAGCCAGGACTCCCTGGGTTATTGATCCCAGCAAACGGAGCACAGGCTGATGTGGAGCTGGGTGCTGGCTCACCATGGTGCCTGGGTCACCTCTGAGGGCACCAAAAATCCCCCAAGAAGACTTTTGGGTCCATGATCTGGCTTTCCAATACCAGCTGCTGGACACGCCATGTCCCACCTTGCCACCTCCAACCACACCTTGTCCCCTCCAGCCACCAAAAAGACCAAAACAAATACACAGAGATCCAGCACTGGGCTTTCCCCACGGCAGAAGGGTCCCTGGGAGCAGGATCCAAATTCCCAGGGTGCTCCCAGTCCAGGCTGAGTCACAGCCACGAGAGGCTTCGAGGGCAATGCTGCAGAGGTTATGGGAAGGCAATTAATGGTGCAAATTCCAGCGAGGCCACCATCACCTCCCCACAGCACACAGCCAGCCCCAGGCATCCCTCTGTGCTCCCACGGCCAAGCACCTGGAGCACCAAAGCCAGCACAGCCAGAGGCCAGCCTTGCCTGCACCCACAGCACCCCGTGAGCCCAGTTCAGCACCCTGTGAGCCCAGCCCAGCACCCAGTGAGCCCAATTCAGCACCCAGTGAGCCCAGCTCAGCACCCACTGTGCTGAGTGACAGACAGGCAAGGGAAGAAACCTCCAAGACACAGGGCTGAGAAAAGCCAGCATAAAGCGGTTTTTTATTGCAATAATAAAACTTGATACCTTTATGCAGTGGAGAAGGAAGTGAGGGGTGGCAGTTTCTCTTACCAAGTCGCTAGCAGGGGGAGGGAGGGAGGGAGGGGGCAGAGAGGACAGCAGCGGGGGCAGCGATGCATCCTATGAGCCCAGACAAGCAGTGATGACCAGCATCAGGTGTCAGGAGAGAACACTTGGGTGTGCTCAGACCTCAACTCAGGTCTGATGTTTCCTTTCCCAGGGGGATGGGAGGGGGACGGGGGCGTTTCCTTTGAGCTGACCCCACCAGCCCCACCACCTCCCCTCTAGACAGCACCTTCTGTTTGTCTGCTGTTTGCCTTTCAAGAAGTCAACAAGCGAATGCTCGGGGTGTGGTGCAGCTCTGATGAAAACCCAAACAAATCCCCATCAACCCAAAAGCAGGCTGGGGAGGGGAGGGAGGGAAGGTCCACCGTGAGGTGGCAGAGTGAAGCAGGGGCAGAGCAGCACCCCCTGCCCAGGAGCAAACCCACGGTGCCCACAGGGATGCTGCAACCTTCCTGGGGTGCTCCTGGGCAAGGCCACGCTGCTCCCTCCCCACCCCAGATCCAGGCAGGGTTCCTACACACACAGTCCCAGTGCTACTTTGCTCTCTGCATCCATCCAGCCTCGACAGCCTCACTCTGCTATGGCTTTTACAGCAGCAGCAATAATTTCTGGGTTTGAAAAAAAAAACCAAAAACCACCATTAAGAGATCTGGCACCAAAAGGAGTAACTAAGAGGTTTCCTTTTGTTCAAATGACTACCTAGCTAAGGTCAGCCCATCTGCGTGCTACTGGTAAAACGTAATCTACACCTGGAACAAAAAAATAAGATTAAGAGTTTGACCCAAAAAGAGTTGAGGTTTATGGCATACAGTTTAAAAAGACGTAAAAACACGATACAAGGAGGAAGAGTCAGACGCAAAGCTTAGTGACCAAAGGCATTCAATCAAGGTGTAAGGTTATACAATGAGTGTAGTGGACTATCAGGAAAAGCTCCATACAAAGTCATGTGCACTCTTCTTGAAGCTGAGATTCTGGGTTCCTCCATGTGCCAAACCTGCCGGGAGAGAGGAGAGGCAGGGTGACAAAGCTGCCCACCCACTGCCTGCCCAGGGACCCCGCCAGGGGAGGCAGCTTGTGGAACACTGGGCTCATCATCCACCACCCCGAGTGCTCAAAGCCAAAATCAAACCCCGATTATGGAAGGGGAGCACGGCCCCATCCTGCCCACACTGCCAGCAGGAAGCACTCGACTCCGAGCCCCAACACTCCCCCCAGCAGCTGCCCCTCCTTACCCGAGGCCGGGTGCTGGGGGAGCTCATTCCAATTTCATGAGCTCCACGTCGAAAATTAGAGTGGCGTTTGGGGGGATGATCCCTGGGTGGCCAGTAGAGCCATAGGCATAATCTGGAGAGATGGTCATCTTTGCCCGTTGCCCAACACTCATCTGGGGGCAGAAAAGAAAGACAGGGATGTCAGGAGATGGGCACAAACATCGGGTGAATGACAACAAGAGGGACACAGACCTGTCCCCACTACACTAGGCAAGAGCAAGGATCCAGGGTGGACAAACCAAGGGGATAAGAAGAGGAATGGGAAGAACATCAGAAGGGTCTGGAGCACAAATCATGAGGAGCAGATGAAAGGAGGTTGGAGCTGAGGGGGTTGGTCCCTTCTGCTAAGGAACAAGCAATAGGAAAAGAGGAAATGGCCTCAAGTTACACCAGGGAAGGTTTAGATAGGAGCTGGGGAACAATTTCTCCCAGGAAAGGGTTGTCAGGGCCTGGCCCAGGCTGCCCCGGGCAGGGGGGAGTCCCCATCATCCCTGGAGGGATTTCAGAGCCCTGGAGATGTGGGGATGAGGGACATGGAGTGGGGGTGGCCTGGGCAGTGCTGTGTTACAGATGGACTGGATGCTCTTAGAGGGCTTTTCCAACCAAAACAATCCTCTGATTCTCTAAAAGGTTGGCAGCAGAGGCTGGAAAAGGAGCAGAACTTGAGATGTCCTTCCTTGTTTCCAGCCACCAGCAGCCTGGTGCCACATCCCCATCTGTCTGCAGTCACAGAAGGAGGAGCCGGGGCTGTGCTGTGCCCACCCCCCTGCGTGGGCTCCGCAGCTCCGGAGCCGTCCCCGTGGGGCTGAGGGTTCCGAGCGCCGTGTGCCTCCAGAGCTGACTCAGTGGGGAAATGTCACCAGTGAGTCACCCCACGGGCTGTAGGTGTTCCTGGGAGCCAGCCCTGCTCCATTCCTGCCATCTGGCAGGTGGCAGTGCAGAAGGTGATATTCACACCCACGCCTCCCAGCGCCGAGGGGGCGGAGGGGTGGGAAACACGAGAGGAACGAAATAAAATAAAAAAATAAAATAAAGAAAATAATAAAATAGAGAACGAGCTGCACGCAGTGACTGCTGCCCACGCTCTGCACCAGCCCTGCCAGGGAGAGAGAGAAAAGCAGCAGGCACCTGAGCAACTCCTTCCTCCCAGCCACGGATCACCTCCTGCTTGCCCATCACGAACTTGAAGGGTTTGTTCCTGTCACGGGAGGAATCAAACTTCTTCCCATCCTCCAGCATACCTGGGGAGAGAGGGAGGGAGATGATGGTGATGCAGGGATGGAGCCACACACACACACACAGCGTGCTGGCTGTGACCTGGCAGCCTGGGCGGGTGACAGTCACCCCTGGGAGGGCTCACGTGGCCCTGAGTCAAGGACGTTTTGCAGCTCAGCACCTTTCCCGTGGGGAAACACCTGCATGGGGAGGGGAAACCCCCACCAGCACCCCCAGGGGCATCATCCAGCCCGGCAGGAGCAGGGTGGGATTGTTCCTGGCTGCTCTGACCCAGAGGGAAGCACTCCTCTGGGATGGGGCTGAGGACAAACAAAGGGAGCAGATGGAGGAAGGGGGTAAAAAACTTTTCCCCACCTCACAGCTTGACTCCCAACCATCCCACAGGCAGCAGGATCAGCCCTGGTGCTTCCCATCCCACCAGCAAACACACCTCACCACGGGTCAGCTTCCATCTTTGAGCACCCAAAACAGAGTCAGGGCTCCAGTGTCCCACCTCGGGTGCTGCTGGCTTCCAGCCCACCCTGTGCCCAGCTGCATCCCACTGATCCCAGCCAAATCCCTCCTGTACCCAGGAATGACAACAGGGAAAGAGGCAGCACCAAAAGCTGGACACACACACCCAGGGCAGCCCTTGCTCCCCCAGCACGTGCTGCCCCTTGAGCTGATATCCCCAGGGCTAAATATAACATCCCCAACAGGAGCCAAGGAGGAATTTCCTCCCCTCCCTTGCTCCCTGCCTGACCTTCTTGGGGAATCTCAGAGCTGGAGCTGCCTTATAGGAGCAGCAACTCCAGCTCTGCATTAGCACAGCCCTCCAAACACTTCTTACTTCCCAAAACAGCCCTAAAAGCTGTTTGCCTGGCTGGAAACTGCTCTGTGAGCTGGAAAAGTTAACTTTGCCCAGCAAGGCTTGTGGGGCAAGCAGTGATTTCCCTTCACCCATGGGCAAGAGAAAAATCCATCCGTGCAAAAAATGGGATGGGGAATCTCAGCCCCAGCTCACCCCATGATGGTGCAAGGGCAGCCATGGGGATGGGAGACACTGAACAGAAAGAAGGGCATGGGGAAAAAAATACATCATCTTTGCAGGGATAGCGAGCAACAAAGCCTCTGGGCTGCAGGAAGGTTCTGGGGGTGGGGGCCAGCAGCCCACCTCCCTCTCAGGGAGTAGAATGAAGCTTTTAATTTCACAGAAAGCAACAAAAAATCCCTTCCCCAGGGCTTTGAGCATCAGCTCAGCCGGGCAGGCTGCAGCCCTGGACTTTGGAATAGTAAATCTGGACTTGTTTCATTTCCTCCTTCCAGGATAAATCTCTTTGTGGCTGGACCTGCTTCCAACCCTGTCTGGCACCACTCCCCCCCTCCTGTTCCCTGGCCTTCCTCCCAGCTGGCAGGGATGCTGGCAGCAGGGACACAGGGCAGGACACAGGGCAGGACACACTGGCTGGCACTGGCAGCACTGCTTGGCTGTGACACGAGCTGACCCCAAGCTCAGCTCTGAGCCCTGGGGCACAGCAATGAGGTGGGGTGGCTGGCAGCAGAAGGGACATCTCCTGCCTGCCACCCTTTCCCTGGGAAAAACCCTGGGGCCACACAGCATGACCCCCCTGCTCCTCCCGGGAAACCTGCTGGGCACGGGAGCTCATCCCAAAAAGTGTCCTGGCCAGGGGAACAGAAAGGCCCCATCGGGGGGCATGGGAGATGCTGCAGAGCTTCTGCAGGAGCAGAGGGCACTGCCTGCCTGACCACTGAGCTCACCTGGCTCAATCCAGCCTCAGGAAGCATTCTGGAGCTGGCAGAACCCTGGTTGTGGGAAAAAGGGATTAATGGACTAAGCCGGTGCAGCAGCCATGGGGGGATGGATTGCTTGGGCTGCCCCCCAGCCCAGGAAGGCACAGATCACACAAAGGAGCTCATCCCTGCCATGTTCCCCCCCAGGCCAGTGGGGAAAACAGTTTTTTCGGAGACAACATCCTCATCTTTGGCACTTCTTTGCCCATGAGGTTCCCAGGAGATTTCTCCAGCCCTGACAAACAATCATTTCCTCATCCTTCCCATCCCTCAGCAAGGAGATAACGAGATGTTAAAGCCACACAGAGGCAAAGCATCCCCTGGCAAAAGCAGGTGCCCCAGCAGAGCCCCAGGAGCAGCAGGCAGCCCCCAGCAGAGCTCCCTGCTCACCACCACCGGTCCCACGAGGAGCACAGAGCCCAGCAGAGGTGGGTTCTGGAAACCCACCTGCCCCAGCTCCATCCCGAGCCAAAGATTCTACCCCCTGGGGTCTTGACTGGATTCTCTGGACAGCAGGGAGGTACCAGAGCAAGGAAGAGACAGAGGACGGGGTGAGGGGGTTCCAGAAAGCAGCCCCAGCTCTGTCCAGGCTGGCAGCAGGGCCCTGCCAGGTCTCTGCCACACTTGGCAGGCAGCAGTCGGCTGCAACGTGGGACTTGGCTGCGGTCCCCTGCGGGCGGGCAGAGGCGGTGCAGGAGCAGGCAGAGGCAGCCCCGAGAGAAACCTGCAGGGTCGGGTTCTGCCGGCGGGACAGGGAGCTCCACCCGCAGCCCTGAGCCCTGAGCCCGGGCATGGCCATTGCCCGGGGGCACGGAGCTGCCTTCCCCGGGAGAGACCGGAGCAGCTGGAGGGAGAGACAGCCTGGGAAACCCTTCCCAAAAACCCTGGAATGCCCCTGCACCCAGGACAGGGCTGCCCAGCAGAGGTTAAATCCTGACCCCAACCAGCAACCAGATGCTTTGATATCCCAGGGCCAGAGCTGCCTGCACCAGTGTCCCCATCACCCATCCCACCCACAGCTGGACACGGGAGGGGAGAAGGCACCAAACACCCACTGCCCATCACTCACACACCTGGGTAGGTGACATCCTCCAAGTGCAGAGTGATGGCTGCTGCTGCCATGGAGCGTGGCGGTGCTGGGAGATGGTGGGCAGGGACACAACCCCCCTCCCCGTGCTGGGCAGACAGCAGGAAGAGCAGCTGGGGCTGTGCCCATCCTGCGTGGTGATGCTTGGCTACTGGGGGGACAGCAGAACCCCCTGTGCTATCCCACCCGAGCCACCAAGTGTTCTCCAGCATCCTCCCAGCATTTCCATCCCTCCCAGCATTTCCATCCCTCCCAGCATTTCCATCCCTCCAAGCTCAGCAAACTTTTCTGCTCAGGGAAGACCCAGCCAGACTCGGTCCTGTCCCCATACCCCCCAGCATGGCCACAGGACCCCATTTACCGTCCCAAAGCCAGGGGGGGTGGCTGTGGTCCGTGCACTCAGACAGCATCTCCCCCCTTCCACCAGTTCTCTTCACCCCCAGCCAGATCCTGGAGAACAAAATCCCCGGCCCTGGGGCAGCCCTACCCGTGCCAGCACAGCATCCTGCTCTGCCCTGCCTCCTCCCCCAGCAGCCAGACCCAGGGGGCTCAGAAACTACCTCCCCTCCCCCTCCCCTCACTCCTACGCAGCCCCCATGCCAAGGAGCAGTCCCCAAAACACCGGGGAACTTTTATCCCTGATTTTACTCCCCTAGCAACCCTTTGTAGCATATTTCACATCAAAAGCTGTTTCGGAGCCCCTGCTGACTGCAGGCACGACCTCCTGCAAAGAATGGGGACCCCTGGGACTAAGGGAGGGGGAAAGGGTCCAATTCCCAAAGCTCCCTCCATGTGCCTTCGCCTCCACAAGCAACCAACATCTCCGGAGCTGCCTGCCCCTCACCCCTGGGGTGAAATGGCTGCTCCCAGTGGGGCCTGGACCCATGGGGCTTGGGGCTTGGTCCCTGGCAGACACCGAGTGGCTGAACAAGGCACCTCCCTATACTCCTCCGAGCCTTGGATCATCGTGTGGGTTGTTATTTTTTTTTCCAGAACAGTTTTTAACCGAGTCACTGTGCATCCACAAGCCTAGGGAGCAGGAGCTGCTTCACCACAGCCATGGAGCACAAGGGGATGGATCTCCCCAGCACCCAAGCAAAGGGCATCTGGGGACGGGGCTCTGGAAGGAGCCTGGGAGCGTGGCACATCCTACCCCGCACATCAGCACGGTGCTCCGGGCTGGGTCGGCACCACGGTGGGGTCAGGGAACCAAAAGGTTTCTAACGTTTTCCCCAAAGCCAAAGCCCACGCTGGGCTCTGGCCGGGCAGCGTTCAGCAAGGAGTACGGCATCAGAGCCTGGAGGTGTTTGATTTCTGCTGCCTGCTGAGGAGGGGGGTGGGGGGCAGAAGCTGCCTGCAGAGAACCGAGGGGATAAAGGACAAAAGGAGACAATAACAACAACAACAACAAAAAAAAAAAAGGAAATCAGAGCACCGCTCCCAGGCGCAGCAGCAGCGCGGTGCCGGGGAGGGTCCGTCGGGAAGAAGCCACCACGCACGCAGCCCCGTTCCCGAGGCGTGGGGGGGGGACACGGAGCTGGGGACCCTGCAGAGCAGCTTTGCCGGGGTGGGGGTCAGAGCTGGAGAAGCAGCAGAGCTCCGTGAGCACGGCGGGAGCCGGGACGGCTGGCAGGGAGCAGGGCTCGGCCCACCGGGAGCCACTTGACCGCCTGCCAACCTCCCTTTGTTCTTCCACCGGCGGAGGAAACGGGGCGGCCCGGGGAGACCGAGCTGTTTCCTCTCCTTCCTCTTGACGGGAGGAACGGGAAGGACGGGAGACGGAGGAGAAGAAGCAGATGGGTTGGATGCCCGCCGAGCCCTCCCGCCCGCCCGGCCCTGCGGGGCACCCCCGGTGCGGGTGAGGGGAGGGCGGAAAGAGCCGGGGCAGGAAGAGGAATCATTTTTAAGCATAAACAGCCACAAATGGGTCGGTGTTACACTCTGGAGCACAGCGACCACCCCCAGTGAGCTGCAGCTGTTCAAAAGGTGCCCAAGGGGGGAAGGAGACCCCCCAAGCATGAGCAGCAAAGTATTTTTGGGGGGGTCTCAAGGGTGGTTTCTTTCTCCCCATGCAGACTCTGACCATCCCCAGCTGAGGGGCAGCCCCTCACCAGAGACCACCCAGCATTACCCACCCTGCGTCCCCCCCAGGACCGGTGCCCCTTAAAACACCCCGGAGGGGGGCTGTGGGTCTGGGTTTGCCCGACGGGCACCCCATGTGTCACCCCACAAAGGGCTGGGGCAGTAAGGACGATATCGGGGAGGGGGCTGCAGCCCTGGAAGGGGGGACCCCACTCCGACCCAAACCCCAAAGCTCCCGGGGGAGCTGTGTGACTCACTGGTGTCCCACGGGAGACCCCAAGCTTGGCTGTTCACGGCCCGAAGGGCTCTGCAGCCCTGGGACCCCCCCAGCACTTCCCGGGGTGCCCCTGCCCGCGCCCCCCGGGGCGTTTCCCGGTGCACCCCAAAAGGAGGGCAGGATGGGGGTGGGAAAGCTCCCTCCCTCCGTCAATGGGCCCGCGGGACCCACGGCGACCACCGGGGCTTCGCGGGACAAACCAGGACCCCCCCTCCCCGGGGCACGGCCACCCCACCCTGCCCGGGGAAGGCCGGGACCCCCCCATTCCACGGACCGGGCTCTGAGGAGCGTGCGGGGGGCATCCTCGGATCTCCCACCCTCGGTCACCGGTCCGGACCGAGGCGAGCGTCCCCCGGTACCGGCGGGGCAGCCCCGCCCTGCAGGCCCGGTACCGGGCGGTACTCACCCGTGTAATGCACCACGCAGGTCTGGCCGCGCTTGGGGAACGTCCGCCCTGAGGGGAAAAGACACGTACCGTCAGCCTACCGGGATCCGGACCGGGACCCACACCAGGACGGGACCGGCCCAGCAGGGAAAAGGGATGGAGGAGAAGGGAAGGATACACGGCGGCTCACCGTCGCCGGGGGCGATGGTCTCCACATGCACGCCCATGCCGGTGCCGGTGCCGGTGCCGTTCGCGCACCCGCCGCGCCCGCAGCCCGAGGGAGGAGGGGCCACGTGTGCGCAGCCTCCGCCGCCGCCATAGAGCCCGCCCGCCGCCGCCATCACCGGCACCGCCCCCGCCCGCCGCCATCTTCCCGCTCCCCCTCAGCCCCCGCCCCGGCTCCTTCCTGCCCGGCCCCGGCCGCCATCTTGGCACCGCGCGGTTGCCGGGGAAACGCGGCGGTTCCGGCCCAGATGGGCCCGGCCTCCCGCCCGCCACGGTGTCACCGCGGAGCCCTGGGGGTGCGGGAGGGTGCGGGGTTGGCTCCATCCTGCGCCATTTCAAGCGCAGCAGCGAGCCCGGGCGGCCCCGGGTGTTGTGTCTCCAGAGCACATCGGCCTCACCCCCAGCCCCAGAAAAAGAGTTTTAATTATTTCCACAGTTCCCAAGACTCCGTAGAGGATGCTGTGTAAGAGTAGTAGTAATAGGGCAAGGGGGGATGGGTTCAGGATGAAATGGGGAAGATTGAGATGGGATATTAGGGAGAAATTCCTCACTGTGAGGGTGCGGAGCGCCCAGGAGCTGTGGCTGCCCCATCCCTGGCAGTGTCCAAGGTTGGATGAGGCTTGGAGCACCTTAGGTTGGAGGAGGGGTCCCTGACCATGGCAGGGGTGGCACTGGGGGAGCTTTAAGGTCCTTTCCAACCCAAACCATTCCCCAATTCTGTGATTTAAATGTCTGTCCTAATGCTGCTCCTCACGGTGCTGGTGGAGGTCAGCGTGGGCCCCATGTTACTGGGACAGGGTCAAGAAAAGACAGAGGTTTGAACAACCCCACGTTCAAAAGGACTTTATTCTGGGAATAACAGCAACTACTTTATTTTTTGGCTAAAAAAAAAAAAACAGCCAACAATTGCTTCAGGCACAAGATTTTTGCCTCAAAGCGTCCTATTTCCCTACTTCAAGGAGATGAACTTGAGCGTCCACAGGGGAACAGAGAAGTTCCAAGGACAGCCAAGAGACTAATAAAAAGCCAGTATGCACAGCAAGTGTGTTAAAATGGGACACAGGGGGAGGAGACTCTTAAAATAACAGATAATAGGATGAAGCAAGTTTTAATTGCTTCTGTTCCTTACTTGCATCTTTTAAACACTGAAATACCAAGGGGGTATCTTTTCCTGCTTGATGTCTAAGCATTTTTTTGTTTTTAATGTTAAAGCTGCAAGACCCAGAGGGTGCCCGTGGTCCTCAGCTTTCCACAAACACTCCCATCAGCAGGGCAGATGTGTGAGGCCCAAAGTCAAGATGAAAAATAACTGGGGAGGAGAAGGGGCACGCTCCCAGCCCTCCTGATCAAGGCTGTCCTGCTGAGGAGTTGGGTCTGCAATAAACAAGGATCTGACAGAGCAAAACTGCTCAGTGCGTGGCCACGGCAGAGCCCTGGCCCTGCTGGCAGGCTTGCACAAGTCAGGCACTCTGGCTCTTGCCCCAGGGGGTGTTTGGATTTGTTTTTAACTCCCTGCACATCTTAGCAGCAAGCAAGGTCACTGCAACAACCCCAGGGATGAGGAGCTCAGCCAGGTTTGACCACCCCTCATTGCTCAGGGTTCAGCTGGTCGAGACCCAGGAACGGTTCAGGGCAGATTCTGGTGTCTGGAAAAAAAACAGAGGCTTTAAAAACCAGTGAATTTTGCCCAAACCCTTCCCTGCTCTCTGCATGGCATGATCTGCTGGCACTACTCACAAAACAAGGAATACCAAGAGGGCAAAGCGTGACCATTCAGATTTAATACTGTCAGAAATAAATGGGATATGATTTGATGTACAGAGCACCACGCTGCTCCCTGCTCCTCGTGCCTCAGCTCCTGTTCTGAGGCTCCCTGGGGCCCGTTCACAGCCCAGGCTGCAGGTTGGGAGCTCTGGATCAAGCCCACTCCTCTGTCCCACGGAACCTTTGAGGATAATTCCTGCTTTCTGCAGGAACTGAAACTCTCAGTGATCATCAGAGTGTTTCTCTACTTCTTGTCTGGAAATCCATGTGCAGCCAAGGATGAAGCCAGCACAGTGGCAGAGGGCAGAGCATCCCAACACCTGACTGTGGGCTCAGCACCATGCTCCATGCTCCAGGAAATAAAACAAACAAACAAGATAAAAAAAAGGAGGGGGGGAAAAAGGATCTGCTTTCTGTATCTGAGAAACCGTTCTGAATCTGAGCTGCCAGTGCCCTGACACAGCTCTAAAACACAATCCCCCCCATTGATCACAAAGTTGCACCACAAGACTTAAGGCTTCAAATTAATTCAGCACACAACTGGGGAGTAATTTGCTCAGATTCTCCCCATGTGCACCAGACCAGAGAGCTGCAAGGTCACCCCATGGTCAGATCCAGCTCCAGCCCTAAAAATAACCATCCTCACCCTCTGCCTCTGCACCAGACTGAACACAGCTCTGTTCCCAGCCACAAGACAGCTGATTTCTCCTCTCTTCCCTCCCCACTGCCTCCTCACCGTTGCCAGGAGAGATGTGGGGGTACCAAGCAAGCTCCTGCAGGAATCTGCTGTGGGGGTTTTTCCTCTGGGCCACGATTTCAAAGCAACTCAACTCTTCCTGACATCCATCTGACACTTCAGCCACAACCTCCCAGCCTGGCAAAAACCAAGCTGCCAGAATCCCCCCATCCAGAGGGCTGACCCCAGGCACTGCAGCCCCATTCTCCCAGCCTCTTGCATGGAACAGCTCCTGGTTTTCCAGATGTGACTCAGGTAGCAAGGCCCAGATGGATGGAGATGGTTCTCACCACCCAGGTGATGGTTTCACCTGCCAGGTGTCAGTGCTTCTGCACAATCTTTAAAACACTCAACCCTTGTTCAAGGAAATTCTAAACCTTTCCCTCTGAAAGGGCAGTCTAAGCACAAAGACATGTACTCTCTTGGCAACATTTATCCTAAAAAAAAAATAAATGGGATGACAGGAACTTTGTTGTCACGGTACCAGGGAGCATCTTCTGAAACCAAGGCACAATCCCAACAAGCAGCACTCCAGGAGGCACCAGGCATGTTCCCCTCAAGCACTGCTGAGCAGCAACTCCTCCACAGCCCACGCCAAGCAAAAAGCACCAACACTGCTGTGCCCAGCAGGCTGGAGGACCCAGCTGCTTCCTGCAGACCCAGGGGAGCAGAACACCCACTCCCCCCATGCCAAGTCACTGCTCCCAGTTTGTTTTCTGCCTTTTGCAGCACCCAGTGAGTCAGGTCCCTTGTATTCCAGACTGCAAACCAACCTTGTCCTGCAGGGAGAGCTGGAGCATGAGGCTCACCCCAGCACTGAGGAGCACTTAATCCTGCAACATCTTGCTTCCCCCAGCAGCTCTGTTTCTAAAATTACACAGGCATTGCTCTCTGCTGGAGGGGGTTTTGTGGCAGCTTTTGTTCCTTTCCTGCTCTCAGCAGGTAGGCCAGGGCTCTGCACAGCTCTGCCCATTTCAACTTGAGATTCAGACAACAAAAAAAAACCCAACCCGTGGGGCCTCTCTTTAACAATGTGTTCTCCTCCAGTTTGAGTCAGAAAGGCTTCAGAACACCCCCACAGCCCTGGGCTCTGCCTGCACCCGTGGCAGGGAAAGCAGCACCCTGGGACACTGACCTCACCTCTCTGCTGACCCTGGGAAAGCTCCTGCTGGGGTTCACCTGGGCAGCTCAGCATCTCCGGGACCACCTGGAAGCAAGAGTGGAGCCCGTGGGCATGGGGTGAGCAAGCAGAAGCTTCCTCAGCCAGGGCAAAGAATGCACCCGAGGCAGGGATCAGAGAGAGATGGAGGTTTGACAAGTGAAGATACAACATCTGTGGGGCACCGTGGGGAGCTGGTGGAGGGGAAATGAGCAGCCCTGAGGGAGGAGCATGGCCAGATCCTGCCCATGGAGGCAGGAAAGCTGGCAGGGCTCTGCACAGCAGGCACTCAGGGTGTAGCTCCCTGAGAAGTGGAGAAATCTGGTGCTCTTCAAAGGTCAAGCTAGGTCTGGCACTTCTAATCCTGCAGCTGCTGCCACACTAAGATCTTAGGGGTGCAGAGACATCCACTGCCTGAGCTCCAGAGCATCGCAGGAGGATGCTGGAGCCATGCCAGGACCCTGCCTGGGCACCAGGTACCACCAGCTGCAAAGAATGGGTGTGCAAAACCCAGAACAGGCAACCAGAGTGGCTGAAGCAGCCAGGGAGAGGAAGGTTCTTTCCCCAGGTCCCTCTCCAGCTAAGCTCCTCTCTCCCAACGAAGTCCAGGAGCCCAGTTCTGGCTCCTTATCTGGGGCTTTGGACCCTCCCTGCCCCTTTGCTTTGTCCTCTCCTTAATGGGTGCAAGGTGTTGGCACTGCCCTAGCCCAGGACAACATCACTGAGAGCAGGAGGCCTGGGACTCACTTTTCTTTCTGCCATTACCAACCTCTTTCAGTCTGTGAGCTCCTGAGCAATCTCCCATGGCAATGCAGACCCCAGAAATGTGCTTGTCTTTGTTCCCATTTCACAGCCCCCCCACTGCCTGGAGACCCCAGCAGTCTCAGTACCACAAACCAAAAAATTACCCTGACATTAAGAGCTGTAGGATCCCAGTTGTTTGTTACTCAGCACTGGCTGTGTGGGAGCAGCTGAGCTCCCAGGGCACTGGTGCTGGCAGCACCCAGCCCAGCACCCATTCCAGCACTTGGCAGAGCAAAAGCAGAAGAAAGAATGGGCGTCAGAGGACAGAAGGCACCCAGCAAAAGGCTGGCAAGGAAAGGGATGACACTGCCACTCTGCCTCTAGTCATCTGTTTGGCACATCCAGGCTCAGACAGTTCCTCAAAACCAGGCTCCTCTATCTTAAACTCTGAGCTTAAATGCAGCAGCTGGGGCAGAACAAGAGAGGCAAAACCCTCTCCCTGCTCCCCTCCCCGGGTACCAAGAGGGATGTTAAGTTGGTGTTGGTGTCTCTGTACCACACCCAAGCACCCGTCCTGCAGGGTTCAGCTAGAAAAATGTCTGTGTCACCTTCAGCTCAGCCTTGCCTTGTCTAAGAACCCTGAACTTCAGAGGCTGAGTCAGAACTTGGTTTATAAGCTACAGCACAACTGAGTCAGCAGCATCTCTCCTCACTGCTGTCTCACTGACATCCCAGATAACAAATATCACTTGTGCTGGACCACAGCCAGAGCAGTGGGAGCCAAATCCCTGTCTCCCACCAGCATATTAAAGCATACATCTCTGTAAGAAAGCAAATACATCTCTCCCCACCCAAGAGGAAAGGAAAAACTCAAAAGGAAATAAAAAAAACTGTTTCTTTTTTTTTTCCTAGGCCATTTTGTGCCCACTCACCACACACAATTACATTTGGACCTCAGGAAATTGTATTCAGCACTTAATCCTCTGGCTTTTTGGCACTCATTTACTCCCCAGGTGCAAATAGCTGCATTTTCTGCTCACAGACCAGAAAGCCAACAGATGACCAAGAGTTACCTCCCTGAGTGGCTGTGGAGCTCTCACTCCCTGGCTGCTTCAGTGCACAATTATCTCCAGTGCAGGAAAGCTTTGTTTCTGTCCTGCTCAGATCCTCCCCAAGCCTTTTGTGGTGTTGCTCAGTGCCTTACAGGAGACAGCATCACCCGTTGGGTTTAGACACAAAGTCAGGATGGGGAGAGCAGCATGAGGAGCTCTCAGCCTGCCCCTGCCTGGCAGCAGGGCTCAGCTTTGTGGTGGAAAGGCAGATTTTGGTGAAAAGCCCCAATCTCCCTGCTAATCACTGCTGTACACGGGGCTACTTGCTGCAAGCAATGAGCTCTCTAACAGTGCTGTGTGCCAGGGCCTGAAATCTCATCAAACCAGCTCACCAAGGGCCTGGAGCAAACCCACACTGCCTCTTCCATGCTGCTCTTTTGCTACCAGGTGCTTAGAAATAGGTTTAGAAAGAACAGGGGAAAGCACTCAGCAACCCAGCAGCTCCACCCGTTTGTCTGTCACACAAACACTCAGCAAAAGGCTCAGAGGAGCCCCAGCTCTGCAGGTTAAGACACAAGGTCAGGTAGGAGCTTACCCACTGTGAGAGGAAGGTTCTGTACCCAGAACTCCCTTCTCCACTGCATCACCAGGAGGTCTTCTCTCCCAGGGCAGCCCAGGGCCCAGGAATGC
This sequence comes from Heliangelus exortis, assembly GCF_036169615.1. Lineage (NCBI taxonomy): Eukaryota > Metazoa > Chordata > Aves > Apodiformes > Trochilidae > Heliangelus > Heliangelus exortis. The sequence goes on from NC_092437.1 coordinate 2,347,585, forward strand.
AGCTCCAACCCCAGCCATGCTCGGGGTACAACCTGGAGACGAGCTGCACAGGCAGGGGAAAAAAGAAAATAAAATCAGTCTAATGCCAGCAAATGAGATTTTCTTGGAAGGGAAGCAAGTGGCAGCATTTGGAAATGTTCCAGCTACAAAGCCTCCGAGGGTTTAACCCTCCTTGAGTGCTGGGACACGGCCAGGGGCACAGCTGCCTTCTCCTGGTGCAAGTTGTGACTTCCACGGCCACAAAGACGGATGAGACAGGAGGGGAAGGGCTGTGGCTGCCATGGGCCCCCCCAGGCAATAAAGAGTTAATGTCAGGAGGAGTCACGGATCCTACCTGAGTAAATAAGAACATCTGGAATCCATTCAGGAACTCCCAGCACTGGGACAGACAGGCTCAGTGCAGACAAGACAGAACAGCAAGTAAGATAAGCTATTAGGAATGTAGGAAACAGGTCAGAAAACAACAAATCAGTAAATCAAGAGGGGCTTCATACAGGAGCTGCTTAAGTGCCAAAGCTGTGGGCCTGCTGCATGGTTACTTTGGTGCCACTGTCTCTGGAATTGTGTCACTGGGAAGCGTGGGACTCATTTGGAAAAACTTCTAGCTGGGAAGCAGGAAGGATTTCTCTTCCTGTTCCTGTTGACCTTGCAGGATCCCCACTGCCAGCTGGCCCATCACCTGCAAGCACCAGCTCCCCTGGGGCAGACTGTGGCAAAAAAAATGTCAAAGTGAAAACACTGCTTTGGGCAGAGAAAAAATAAAAAAAAGACACTTTTTCTTGAGTGTAAATATCAGCTCTAGGAAAGCCCAGTCTCAGGCTATGGCTCTGTTAGAACAAAGAGATGGAATGATAAAGGAAGGAGATTTTACTAGAGAAAAAGTCAAATAAATTCACTAACAGCCATCACAAACTGTCAGAAATGAGCATTTACCTTCCTGCAGGAGCACATCAAACAACAAAAAGCTGCACCAGTGACAAGGAAGATTATTTTCTTCACAAAATCAAGGTGTCTCCTTCCATCACCTCCTTTTTTTCCTGTTCCATTTTTTTCTCCCTTCCCCATTAATTAGCCTGGCTGTCGTTTCTACTTCAGAGCTTATTTGATAGTGAATCATTCCCCCAGCTCACAGACTGAGACTGTTTCATACAGGAGATCTCAGGTGTGTTGCTTGCAGTTTGTTCCACAGCTCTTTTGTCAGCTCTGATGGAAGCTTCCCTGGTCTGGGGTGCTCTGCTGGGGCACTGCAGAGAGCCTGGGAGCTGGGCAGAGCCGATCCTGCTGCTCGGGACTCACAAAAACAGAAACCAAGAAGAGAATGAGAGGAGGAAGGAGTCGGCAGCAGCGTCCCGGAGGGGCTCCCAGACCCGCAGGAGGAGCCTTGGAGGAGGCTCCTGAGCTGCTCTCTGCAGCACTGCCACCCTCTGGCTCTGGGGAAAAAACGCTTCTCTTGGCCAAGAAGCCCCAAACTCCTCGGAACTCAGCACCTCTGGCAAGGAGAGAGAGGAGAGGAGACCTGGGTATGAGACAGCCCATCGGGGAGCACAGCCTGAGCAAACAACCCCTTGGGCTCAGCCACTACAGGGGGTGCTGGAACACCCCCAACCCTGATTTAATTTGGGGGAACCAGCACACCCAGCTCTTTGGTCCCCAGAATGCCAGGTGTGGGGCTCAGGATTCCAGAACACCTCCAGTGAACAACTCAATCCCAGTGACCTCCCCCAAGGCAGCTGTGAGTGTATTTAGCTCCGAGGGAAATTCCCTTCCTGAATTCTCCCTGTGCTGGTTCCTGCAGCTGACTGAGGGGTGAGAACATCCAGCACCAAGTGATGCAGGAGAACCCCAAGTTCACCCCCCCAGAAGGAGGGTTAAATGTGCTGCTGAGGTTTTTAACTGAGGGCAGCTCAGGCCTGGGAAGCCTGCTCACTGTGCAACCCAAAGCAGTGAGAGCTGGCACCACATGCACATCATCCAAAACATGAAGACAGAGGAGGCATCACTATAGAAAGGGTCAAACACTCTTTTCCTATTTTGCTGGCTTTTAATGGTAGTTTTTTTCCACAATAATTTACAAATTTTGCTGTTACGCACATTATGTATCCATTTAGTGATGAAAGATGTTAATTCAGCTGCTCTCAGTCAGGAAACTGGTGTAAAAATGCCCTTGCTGAGGTCTGGGATCTCCTCCCACAGTTTGGTGTTACTTGGGGCAGCCAAGCAGGTACCTCATGCTGAACCTGTCTGACCTGCTGGCCCTTCCCTGCCTGCACATCCCTGGGATTTCTGGCACCAAGGTGAGGACCTGGAAGCTCCAGAGCACTGAGTGGGGGGAAACAGAGCACAGGGCTCCAGCGTGACCGAGGCAGGAAGGGGACAGCACGCCAAGAGCAGGGCAACCCAACCTCTCCCAAAGGGATCCCCCTGGGTTCAGCACAGCTCCAAGTTCTGCTCCAAAGCCCAGGGCTGGGAGGGCAGTTGGTGCCAAGACCCCTGGCACATTGCTAGACACCAACTGGTGTGTGTGATGCCACACCAGTGCTTCCAGTCCCTCAAGTCTAGGCAGGAGGAATTGCCCTGCAGGATTCTGTTCAAAGGAAAGAAAGATACAGAGACCTGAGCCCAAAACACAAACACAGACCAGAGCTGGAGAATTCCAGGTGTTCAGCTACATTAGTCCTCAGCAGAGGAAACAACCAAAGGGTACTACAGCCTCAAGTTTTCCACCTGAGCTGCTCCCATCATCTCCTTCACCTCTTAAAATAAAACTTGCTTTCCAGTAAGATAAACTCTGTTTGCCCTTTACTTTCAGTCACTTCAAGCTGAATCAGCTTTGTGCCTTCCTGGAAAGAAAAAGTCAGCAGCAGGGTTTCTCAGAGAAATGCAATCCAGCAAATGAAACCTGGAGGCAGTCAGAGTGCTGGGCAGAGCAGGGGGTGCTGCAGTGACCGCCCTGAGAGTTCTGCTGGGGGAAGGAAAGTCAGGACTTTCTCCCCAAAAAAAGCCCAAGAGAGTTAAACCTTGCACCTGTACAGACACGATGGAGTTTTCCCCACACTGAGCAATGGCTGTTTGACAGAATCTTCCTCCACAGAGCTTTTACAGGTTACATTATGCTGCCAATCAGATCTCCCATTCTCGTGCAGTTTGTATTTAATGTGCAGAATTCAAGGGAGGACTTTGCAGTGGTCCCTGGAGGAGAGGGAAGAGTAAAAAAAGATTGTGATGAGCAGTCAGTCAGCACGGATGGAAACTGCTCCTGGGAGCTCCCTTCCCCCTGACCTTCCTCCCCTCTAAAGAGCTCAGTAACACAATCCACAGTGGTAACTGAACTCTCCTGGGAGAACTGGTGGCACAATAGGCTGCAGCTCCTTTCAAAATGGATTTGTTTCATTTATTTATTTTAGAGTCCACTGATCATCACAAAAAAAAAAAAATAACCAGGGAAAATTCAACTAAAGAGAAAAAAAAAAAAAAAAAAAAAGTCCAACCAAGACTTAAGAACCCAGAGCTATGAGTAGATGTGAGCCTGTGCTGCAGGCTGTGGTGCAGGCAGGCTGGGGCAGAGCTGGGTTCCTTTATGTCAGCCTCTGAACGATGACAGCATTGAGCAGGTTGGCTTCCTTCAGGGTCTGGTTCTCATCAGCCAGCTCTGTGTTGGGGAAGGTGGTCATCAGGACAAAGCTGGTGGCAGCCATTGCTGGCCTGGCATCCACGATGAAGAGTCGGATATCCCGGATCCTGCCCCAGGGATCAAACACAGGAGGGAGCTCCCGTTACTCAGCAGCCTGGAAAAGCTCCTGGAACAGCAGCAGCCTGGCCTGACCCCTCCAGAGCCCTTCCACAGCCCTGCAGTCACTCTGCTTGCTGTGCAGCTGGCAGAGGCCACAGCCACACAGCTCCCCTTTAACCTCCTCCTCCCTCTGCTCCTGTGGAGCAGAACAGCACCAGCTGCTTCCCAGGCTGAACACTTTCAGCTCAGTGTTCCCTCACACTGCCCAGCCAGGACTGTGCTGCCAGGAGGCTCTTTGGAACTGAAGGTCCTGAACCCTTCAGGATGGACAGAGCAACAAATTGCTCAACACTGCTCTAAGTGACAGAGCTCATCACACACAGCAGAACCTGGATGGTCTCACTGGCCCAGAGCAGCCACAACAAGGAGGCTGGATCTGTTTCCTGCACCTGATCAGAAAAGGTTTTTGTCACTTTTTGCACGGTGCTTGAATCTTTTATGGAAACTGGAGGAATGAGTACAAACTGTCTCTGAGTATAAATGAGTATAAGTGGTCTCTGAGACCAGGTAGGAGAGAAGGATTTCAGGAGGGAAGTCTAACAAAGCAGCAGGGCATAAAAGTCACCTCTGCTTGTCCAAGGGAACTGAACTAAAAGCACTCCTTGGTGCTCCATCCACCAGGAGGAAAGTCTGGCCTGAGCATTACAATACCTGACCAGAGTTCCTAATTATCTAAAGCCCTTAGAAGATTCAGGTTTTTATAAATATTAAAGGAAGTTCTGCTGATAACACTGAAGCTCCCAGGTAAAGAATCAGTGGCCATAACCCATCACTATTGGGAAAGCAAATCCTATCCTTCCAACAGTTAGCAACTGCTTTCAACCTCCATGATGATTTTATTCCTCTTCACCTATACAGAAGCATCCCCAGAGCCCCCTACCACAGCCTAGCCAGAGCTTTAACCCTGCTCCATCTGTGCAGAGCTGGCAGCATCAGTCAGCAACCTGTGTTTCTTGTTGTGTTTGTACCTGTGACTGTGGTTGAACTTCTGGACCAGCCTCCCCCCGTCAGCGAGCCGGATCTGGATGTTGGTGATGGGCTCTGACTCATCAATAGCAATGGCAGAACTGGCTTTGGCTTCATTCTCAGCCTGCTGGGCTGGTGAGCTGGTGCCCATCACCTGGGGCACAGTGCTGAGAGCAGGGAGACAGGAGGGGAGTGGTTACAAACCAAGGACTCATCTGCCCACAGGGTGCTGGGCAGTGAGCGTGTCACCCGCTGGGCCCCACTGCAGGGTTCTGGCTCAAGGGACACCAAAGTGGCTGTTTAGGAGTCAACCAGCCAGCAGGAACCTGGCTAAAACTTCACCTCTCCCTTTGAAGTACCACCCCATGGGTCTTCCCACATCCACAGGAACAGGGGAACCTGGAAAGAGTTTCTCTGGGACATACCATGGTGGTTCCAAACTAGGGACCCACCCCCGTCCCACGGTGCCTTTTCCTCAGGAAGCAAAACTCCCCAGTGCCTCTGCCACCAAACACCCAGCAAACCAGCACTGCTGTCTTCTCACCTGCCCAGCTTCTGTCCCTCTCCAGTAAAGGCTCTGAAGACACTTTTGGGTTTCACATACTCCTCATCACGGTGATCCTCCATATCCAGGTTCACTTGTCCGCCCCGCGCTAACCTGCGCAGCTCTGCCGGGACCTCCCTGCAAAGAGAAGGTCCTGAGGCAGCTGAAGAAGTGAGGAAAGCACAGAGAAAAGTGCCAGCCACAAACCCCAGGACTGTCAGGAATCACAGCAAGGCCTCGCTGAATTAACAGGGCAGACACACACTCCCTGTCACCAGGCACAAATCTTGTCCCCGGAGTGACGCGATGCGTCAGAAATTTTTAGAAAAAATTAAAATTTCTGCTTGTTCACTTCAGACTCCCAAGGCCTCACACAAACCAAAGCCATCCCCCCCCTTTATCTGAAGTAAACATTCAACTCTGCCCTCCTATGGTTTCCACATTAAGACTTTAGCTCTTACAAGAAAGCTCAGGTGAAATGTGCTGTTGGTTCAGCCTCCCATGTCCCACAGGCTCCCGTGTTTCAGGACACAGGAGCTGTTTCTCCCCCTCTTGCTACATACCCTCTGCGGATATCATCAAGAAACTGAGCATTGGATGGGTCCTGGTAGCTCCTCAGTTCTCCACTGTCCAGACTGAACCCACTCTTCCAGAGCTTCAGCACAACGTGCACCTGCAGCAGCCCCAAACAACAATCAGCCTGGTGGAGCACCTCGGCAAGAACAATAACCACAGGCTGAGGGAGAAGCTCCTGCCTGGCCTGGCAGAGGAATTCCAAGGTGCAGAAAACATTCCAGACAGATTCCTCTGGGCTGAGGGAAAATCCCAAAGCACTGGCTATGTAGCAGTCATGCTTCAGTGGCACCACAGACCCTTTTCTGATAAATACAGTTGAAGAGACAAGTGTGTGCCAGGTGAGGAGCCTACACCCAGCTCCTGCCATGGCCTAGGTGACATGATCTGGTGACAAACCATGCTGTGAGCTCCACATCTCTTCCACGGGTACACAAGTCCCTCTCCCAGAGCTCTTTACCCACTATTTTTCACAATCTGCACGTCTAGGGAATGCTCAGATTCTTAATTAAAAGTTCACCAGAAAAACTGCTTAGCCAAGAGTACTATTTCCTAATCAGAAACCCCAGGAGATGCTGGATTCACCATCTCTCTGTCCTCTTGAATTTCTATCAAGCTTCACAACCCTCTGGGCTCACAAGCTAAGGAGCTGCAGCAGAAAAATCCCTCAGGCACCATCTACAAACCCAAAGGGAGTGATACTCACATCCTGGGCAGAGTTCTGCCTCCTCTCTCCTGCCACATAAGCAGACTCCTCCTCTGGAGTGGCCCCGAGGCGATACCCACCCCCTGCAAAGGGCTGCAAAAAGAGAGGCAGCAAAGAGGTTACAGAGACACCAACCCAGGAGAGCTGCTTCCCTCTCCTCAGCATCTTAGGGATGAGGAGGGGGCTCTGTGGCAGCAGCAAAGCTTTGGTCCTGCAGGACAGCGACCACCTTGGTAGGAAAAGCACAAAAAATCAGCTTTTCTTGCTGCTGTGAACTGTAGCTGTGCTGAGAGGAGCCCAGGCTCAGGGGGCATTTAAAGATCATCCCAGGACTCCACAGCACCAAAGAACTGTGGCAGGAGAAGCTTTGGTGGGAACAGGGAACAGCAGGAAGAAGAACTCCTCACTTTAGGCTTGCTGGTCTCCCCAGTGCTCTTGGCTGCCCGCTCCACAGCCACAGCTCCGTGTTCCTTTGCTCCTTTGAACAGATCCTCCACCAGCTCGTTGGGACTCTTCTTCCTGGGAGGGCCAACAATCTGCTGCCCACTTCTCTCTGAGCCACCAGCATAGAACCTGACAGGGAGCAGAGGCACCTGGGTCACAGTGGAGAAGTGGCAGGGGCTTCACACCTCGGGTTTGTCCAGCTGGGGTTCACCCGCAGGCTCCTGCCCTGCAGACACTTTGGGTTTGTGTCACTTTACTGCAAAATGACCCCAAAGCAGTAAAGGGAGAATTTAACTCCCTCAGAGCCAGCAGGAGAAATATTCCAAGGCTCAGTTTCAGCCCAACATGACCTCCAGGGAGCCTCTGAGCTGCCAGGGGGAAGAAGAATCTTCCTAACAGGGAAGTGCAGCAGGGCACTGCTGGGATGGGATTTCCTGTGACAGGAGCAGCAGAGCTCACACAGCCCACCCAGACACCCCACAGGACATCAGGTCCAGCCCCCCCAGAGGTGACTTTCTCCCCAGGAAGCCATATTCCCACTGGAAAGGGAACCTACATTTTCCTTTCCATCTCCAGAATCCCTTATTTACCCTTAAGCAGCAATTCTAAAAAAACCCCAGACCAAAACCAGGCAGAACAAAATCCCTGCATTATTCCCACACTTCTCTTCCCTACGGACACAGAGGATGAGCTGGGATTTTTTCTGTTTTTAGCAACATTTCTTTTTCCACACCCTTCCCTAAGCTTTCTCTCAGCAGCAGTGACAAAGCCTGGTGGGCACAGAGGACCTGCTGATGCAGGACCTGCTCTGGCCACCCCAGGCCTGGGATCTCTCTCTAGAGGAATTTCTTATCAGCTTCCAGCTGCTTTTGGGGAAAAAACCCCAAACCAAACCAAACCAACAACCCTGTGCCCAAGTGGCAAACCAGCAGAGAAGGGCAGGAACACACACACAGCCTGTAAGTCTTTAACTCACCTCTGTCCTTCCTCCTCTTCATCATCATCCTCCTGTGCATGAACAAGGTCTCTGAAGGATGTCACCCTGTGGTCACTGCAAAAATGTCACCAGAGCAGAGGATCAGCCTCAGGACACAGAGTGGGGCTGCCCCAGTTCTGCTCTCTCTGACTCCTGACCCCATTGCAGCAGGAGATCAGCTCCTGGAGCAGCTACAGCAGGAAGCAGGAGCAGGCAGAAAGCTCAGGAGCAGTGAGTCCCTCCCTCCCCTCCTCCTCTCCTGGATTTTGTTGCCTCCTTCAAAACCCAACACTTCCCAAACCCAAGTTTCTCTTCCAGGCCCCAGGACAGTCCCTCCCCCACCCTCTCCTCCCCTTCTTGTTGCTTCTGCCAAGGCTGGGACCCAAATTGGGATCTTCTGCATTCACCAGCACCACTTTTCCTTCAGGACACAGTCAAGCTCCTCCTCTTTAAAACTGGACAGTATTTCCCTGCTGCACAAGGCTTTGGTAGGGAAAAATTAACTTATTTTCTGTAAAAGGCTCCACTTGATCAGCTCTGGCACCACGCAAAATCAGTTTGTTTTTTCTTTTCTGTGGAGGAACAATCTGCAGGAACAAACACACCAGCAGCTGCTGTGAGGTCCTTCTGACCCCAAGAGACAAACTGAGTTTTCCCTGAGCAAGGAGACAAGTTCCTAACTCATCCCTGGGATAGCTGTGCAACATCCGAGCTCCTGAGGCCCAAACCCTGAGGTTTTCCCATTCCTAGAGAGCCATGCAAGGGGAAGCAGAGAGCTGTTTCTCCTGGAAATTACCACACAGCAAGGCTCCAGCCACAGCTCGTGGTTCCACACCACCAGTGCTCACTCTTGGGCTGAGGAGCCACCAAGGGACGGGCAAGAGCTGCAGGTCCCCCCTCACCTGGCTGCAGTGCCCCTGGAGACAGAGCTGGGTGCTGGCTGGGGCAGGGTCAGGATGTCCTCATCACCCCCATCCTCATAGAAACTGGCAAGTGCAATCTGGGAAGGGAAGGGAAGGAAGGGAGAGACATCAGGAGGAGAGCAAACGTGCCAGGACTGTGGAAAAACCACACCCAAGGAACACACCTTGGTCAGAGAGCTGCTGTCACCTTGCACTTCTTAGGATGCACCAACACTACAGACACTTCATAGAGCTTCCCCCTTTGGGGTGGTGGCAAAGAGGAGGCTTTGCCAACTTCCAGAGTGATGGCAGGACAGCCACTAGGACAGCCACCAGGACAGGCACCAGAACTGCCACCAGGACAGGCACCAGGACAGGCACCAGGACTGCCACCAGGACTGCCACCAGGACTGCCACCAGGACAGCCACCAGGACAGCCACCAGGACAGGCACCAGGACAGGCACCAGAACTGCCACCACAACAGGCACCAGGACAGGCACCAGGACAGGCACCAGGACAGGACAGCCTCCCTGACCCGAGGCCTTTCTTCTGCAATATTTCTACAGGGCTTCTGCTCAAATCACTCCTCTGAAACAACTGCTGTTGCGACATCCCCGAGTGGCCTCGGAGCTGATTCAAGGCTGCTGGGCGGTGGGAGGGGGGGTGGGAGGCCGGGGGGGGCCAGACTGACGGCCGATTAACCCCCCCCGGTTTGAGGGTGCCGGGACTACTGCTGGCAGAATGAGCACCAGAGCACCAAGAGCTTCGAGAGGGTTCAAAGGAAAAGCAAACCAAAGCGGCGAACTCCAGACCCGCCCGGTTCCTGGCCCCGTGCTAGAAATTATCTCAAATTAACGAGAGAAGCGGGACGGGCTCCGGCCCCGCCGCACCGGATAACGCGACCCTCGCCGCCTGGCGACGGACCGGGGACTCGGGAGCGACGGCCGGACAAAGCCGGAGCCTCCATCAGCCCGAGCTGCCGGCCCGGCGCTCCCCCCCGGCCCCGACACCGCCACGGCCTCCAGGGCCGCGGCCCCACCGCCGAACCCCTTCAGCGTGAGGAGACGGAGACGGGGAAGACGGAGGGGCAGGGGAGAGCGGCGGAATACCTGGAGGTCCCATCCGGAGGACTCCAGGAAGAATCGCGCTCGCTCCTCCTCGACGCCGGTGACGGCCACGAACTCCCTCAGCGCCTCCTCCCTGTCCGCCATCTTCCCGCCGTGCACCGCCCAAACCCCGCCGGGCACCCGCGGCACCCGCAGCCCGCCCGCTGTGCGCCGCCCACAGCGGTCCGGGCGGAAACAACCAGAGAGAGGAGCCGCTGCCTTCACCGCTGCACAGCGACCCCTGGCGGACCGGAGGAGCGAGGCACCGAGTCCCGGTGTGAGCAGAGAGAGTCCCGGTGTGAGCAGAGAGAGCCCCGGTGTGAGTCCCGGTGTGTGCAGAGAGAGTCCCGGTGTGAGCAGAGAGAGCCCCGGTGTGAGTCCCGGTGTATGCAGAGAGAGCTCCGGTGTGTGCACAGAGAGTCCCGGTGTGAGTCCCGGTGTGAGCAGAGAGAGTCCCGGTGTGAGCAGAGAGAGCCCCGGTGTGAGTCCCGGTGTGAGCAGAGAGAGTCCCGGTGTGAGCAGAGAGAGCTCCGGTGTGAGCAGAGAGAGCCCCGGTGTGAGTCCCGGTGTATGCAGAGAGAGCTCCGGTGTGTGCACAGAGAGTCCCGGTGTGAGCAGAGAGAGTCCCGGTGTGTGCACAGAGAGCCCCGGTGTGAGTCCCGGTGTGAGCAGAGAGAGTCCCAGTGTGTGCAGAGAGAGTCCCGGTGTGAGCAGAGAGAGCCCCGGTGTGTGCAGAGCCCCAGGTATGTCCAGAGCCCGTCCCCGGGATGCTCCCCTCCTGTCCCCTCTCCTCTCTTTCCCTCCCGTCCATGCCCGGTAACCGGTGGGGCTGTACTGGGCACTCTCAGCACCCCCGCCCGTTTATTTCCAGGTACACGCGACAATTCGGTCACCCGCGGCCCAGGAAACTGCGGAGAGACCCGGAGAGGGCCGGGGGCAGCGTCCCGGTGGTTCCCTCCTCACGCCATCATGCGCTTGAAGAGGAAGAGGAGGAGCCCCCCGAGGAGCCCCTTCTCCAGCAGGAGGCCGAGCCAGAGGGCAGGGCTGGACAGGAGGCTGCCACCTGAGGTGGGGACAAGAGAACGTGAGTGGCCAGGGCTCGGCGACAGCCGACACGCCGCGGGGACCCGGCGCCTCTCACACGTCACCTTGGCTCTGTCCGCCGGTGCCCTCCTGGGCTGGGGCAGTGACCCGCAGTGCAGCCAGCTCGCTGAGGGGCTCCTGCCCATCGTGCACCACTCTGCAGGTGAACACCGACCCGTTCCTCTCCACCGTGGCTTGCAGCTCCACCTGGCTCCTCAGCTCAAACAACCCCTGCCGCGTCTCCGCCGCCCGCGAGACGTTCTCCACCTTCATCTCCATCCCGTTCTCCAGCCAGGTGACGGACACCTCTCCCGGGTAAAACCCCTCCAGCTGGCAGGACAAGGTCACCGTCCCGTTGGGCTCCACGGGGCCGGGGGGCTCGGCCACCACACGCACTCTGGGGGGCACTGGGGAGAGAGGCGGCGCCTGGAGCCCGGCGTCCCGCGGCTCCGCTGCCCGCAGGGTGCCCGCTCCCTGCCCCGCGCCCCCGGCCCCGCGGGACCCGGGCACCCCTGGCCGGGCCCCCCCAGCCCTCACCTCGCAGGACCTTGCTGAGCTGGAAGGTCGCCCTCAGCGGGGCCCTCAGCGTGGGGTGCTGCACCTCGCAGACGAGCTGCGAGCGGACGTCCTCCTCCTGCAGCGTCACCGTCACCGAGCTGGACATGTTGTAGGAGGATTTTGTCCTCCCGGGGGTGACCCGGGGCTGCTGAGCGGAGATGGAGGCCGCGTCCTTCAACCACCTCACGGTGATGTTTTCGGGGTAGAACCCTCCAGACACGCAGGTGACGGACACCGACTGCCCCGGCCCCGCTCTGTGCTGGGGCCCGGACACCACCGGGGAGGTGGGCTTGGCTGTGGGGAGAAGTGTGGGACCCTCAGACCGGGCTCTGCCAGCCCTGCCCGGCCCCGGGGCCTCCCCTGGGGACCTGGATGAGCTGGGCCAGGCCAGGGTCTGCCCCCGGCTGGGCTGGTTCCCAGCAAGAGCTGCTCTGAGAGCCCCACTCACCACGGACAGACACCTCCGTGCCCTTCCCGTGCTCCAACACCTTATACACACCGATCCGTTTGCGGAACTTGACACAGTAATAGGTGCCAGCATCCTCGGGGCCAACATCCCTGAGGTAGATGCTGAAATTTGTGCAGGATCCAGGCTCTGCCCTGGTCACACGGGGGAACACGCCCTTCTTGTCATAAACAGTCTCATTCCCCATGCCCCAGCCCTTCAGCCACTTCAGGGGGCCAGTGGGACCACATCCAGATGGGGTGCAGGTCAGGGTGAGTGTCTCCCCCGCTGTCACTGACACCTTGTCCTGGGGCTGCTGCAGCTGGAATCTTGGCCTCACCTGGGCACCCACACCTGGGCACAGTGACAGGAGGGGTTGGGGCTGATGGAGCCCAGCACAGGGCAAGGGACAGACCCCAAGCCCAGCACAAGGGACAGAGGGAATTTCCTATGTCTTGCCCCCCAGGGTAGGTGACACTGCTGGGGACTGCATGATGGGGAGGGCCCAGAATGTGCCCCCAGAATGTGCTGCAGTGAAACCAACTCTTTGGCTGGGGCTAAAAGCAAACTGGAAGGGAGGAAGTGAGAGCAAAGAGCCAGATACCCACGGGCATGGGGAAGCAGAGCCCTGCCAGCCCAGGGGCGGTGGGTGCTGGGAAAGGAAAGGGACTGGGGCTGTACGGGGCTCCCACTCACCCGGGGATCTCCAGAGCAGGAGCAGCAGCAGGCTGGTGAGTTGCAGGGCCCATGGTGAAGCCATGGGGATTGGGGATGGGGATGTCCTGCTCTCCAAGGCCTTGGCTCAGCTGGACTCGGCTCAGTTTGGCTCAGCAGACACCGGGCAGTAACTCCACTGGCCAAGGGGAAGGAAGAGTTTCACTGCTGGCCCAGTTCCTCCACAGATCCCTTGCACAAATCCCAGCTGGTTTCCGCATTCTTCACGCCATCCCATGTCACAGGGCTGGTTCTTGTCAGTGATGTCTGTCCTGCTCCCCCACCCATGTGTGCCATGGCCACTGGCACCGGCTGGCCAGAGAGAAGGTCCTGATCATAGAATCATAGAATCAACTGGGTTGGAAGGGACCTCAGAGCTCATCAAGTCCAACCCTTGCTCCACTCCCCCCGTGGTTCCCAGCCCATGGCACTGAGTGCCACATCCAGGCTCTTTTGAAATATCTCCAGGGATGGAGAATCCACCCCTTCCCTGGGCAGCCCATTCCAATGCCTGATCACCCTCTCCAGAAAGAAATTCTTTCTAATGTCCAACCTAAACCTCCCCTGGCACAACTTGAGACCTCTTGTGCCCTCTTGTCTTGCTGAGAGTTGCCTGGGAAAAGAGCCCAACCCCCCCCTGGCTCCAACCTCCTTTCAGGGAGTTGGAGAGAGTGATGAGGTCTCCCCTGAGCCTCCTCTTCTCCAGCCTCAACACCCCCAGCTCCCTCAGCTTCTCCTCATAGGATCTGTGCTCGAGTCCCTTCACCAGCCCAGTTGCCTCCTTTGGACCTGCTCCAGGACCTCGATCTCCTTCCTAAACTGAGGGGCCCAGAACTGGACACAGAACTCGAGGTGTGGCCTCACCAGCGCTGAGCACAGGGGCAGATCTGGCACACTGTCCCAGGCACAGCCGAGCCGTGGCACCCCGGGGTGTCAGGGGGACACCCAGCCCCTCCCTGGGCACCGGCTGGCATCTCCAAGGGGTTCGTGGGGCAGAGAATCACAGAATCATCAAATCGTTTCCCTTGGAAAAGCCCTCTAACATCATGCAGTCCAACCATTACTCAGGCCACCTCTAAGCCCTGTCCCTCAGCATCACATCGCCACGGTTTTGAAACCCCTCCAGGGACGGGGACTCCACCACCGCCCCGGGCAGAGCTCGTCCTCAGCCCCCCCGCAGCCCACGGGGGGACAGAACCCCCTGCCCAGCGCAGCCCCCGCCGTCGGGGCGGCCCCGCAGGCGCTTGGTCCTCGGCCGATGCCCCCGGGGTCGAAGCGCAGCTGAGCTCCCCGGAGCAGGCACCACAAGTGTTAACAGCCCGCGGCCGCTCGCCTCAATTTCCTGTCCCGCTTCTCCTTTTCCTTCTCCCGCAGCCGGAGCCCAAATTTCGGGCAGTGCCGATGGCCTGGCGAGCAGCTGCGGCGGCTCGGCTCCTGCTCGGGCAGCTCAGCCTCTTCGCGCTGCGGCTCTCGGGTGAGTCCGGAGCGAAGGGGGCAGCAGCCCCCCGACTCCCCCTCTCTCCTGCCCCGCTGCTGCCCGGGGGAGCGGCGGGGAGAGGCCCGGTAGCCGCGAGCGGCAGGGCAAAGCGAACCAGGGGGGACGGGACCTTCCTCCAACCACCGCTTTTTGGGGGTGCTCGGGGGCTGCCGGGGGCAAGGAGGGAGGGATGCGCGGCGCCGGGACTCGAGAGTGCGGAGCCCCGAGGTGCGAGCACAGAGCCCCGGGGGTGCAGAGCTCAGCCCTGAGGCGTCCGATCCGCGCCGAGCGGTGCCGAAGGTAACGGGGGGCTTTGGGCAGGAGGGGTTTGGGGGTTGCATATCCCTCCTCTAAGGCACTCCTGGCCGGGAGAGCACAGCTCCGGGCTGTGAACGCCCGTTCCCGGCAGAGCCCCAGGAATCCCAGCTCCTCTCGTGCAGAGCCAGGGCGTTAATGTTTAACAGCACTTCGGAGTTTTTCCTGCCAGGAATTCCCCTTGGCTCCCTCTGTACCGCTCCGGACTCCGAACCCCCGCAGAGCCGCTGGTTAACGACACGACATGGGATGTAAATTTGTCCCTTGTTCTTTTTTAACCTGGCTCCCGCCGCTCCCAGTGCCGGGGGTTTCTCTCTGCCACATCCCGGGATATTTCTCAGCTGAGCTGCTGCAAACTGGGAGCGAGTCGGGGCCTGTGAAACGAGCTCTCGCCTGGCTCCGTGGCTCAGCCCCAACCCCTCCTGTCACTGTGCTCAGGTGTGGGTGCCCAGGTGAGGCCAAGATTCCAGCTGCAGCAGCCCCAGGACAAGGTGTCAGTGACAGCGGGGGAGACACTCACCCTGACCTGCACCTCATCTGGATCTGGTCCCGCTGGCCCCCTGAAGTGGCTGAAGGGCTGGGGCATGGGGAATGAGACTGTTTATGACCAGAGCGGCGTGTTCCCCCGTGTGACCAGGGCAGAGCCTGGATCCAACACAGATTTCAGCATCTACCTCAGGGATGTTGGCCCCGAGGATGCTGGCACCTATTACTGTGTCAAGTTCCGCAAACGGTTTGGTGGGGATGAGTTGTTCGAGCACGGGAAGGGCACAGAGGTGTCCCTGCATGGTGAGCCCAGCGGGATGATGCTCCCCAGAGCCCCCTCCCACAGCCCCCAACCTGCCCGCAGTGGGGTCCCCTGCCCCACTCCCACCACCCTCACCCTGCTCTGCCTTGGATCTCCACAGAGACAGCCCTGGTTCCTGGCATGGTGGCTGCAGTCGTAGTGCTCTGCTGCCTGCTCCTCCTCAGCCTTCTCGTTGCCTTCTACATGCACAGGAGGAAGCACCGAGGCCAGGCAGAGAGCCATTGCCTGTCTGGGCCAGCAGCCGTGGGCAGCTTCTTGCCCGTCCCTCTGAGGTGCTGTGCCCGGACCCCCAGCACCCCTCGGTTTGTACCTACCACTTCTTCCTTCTGCTCCCCTAGATGAGCAAACTGCCTTATCCCCCTGCCTTATCCCACTTTCCTCTCCTTCTGGAGCAGTGATTTTCCCCGGAAAATGTCCTCTGCCCTCAGGCACATCGCTGTGCTGCACTGCTTCTCTCTGTGTTTCGTGTGTGTGGGAAGGGAGCACCCTGCAGCCCCTCACCCCTCTGTCTGAGCCCTTGTCCCTCTCCTCTATCTTCAGCATGGGCATCGTGTTGGCCACATGCCCAAGGGCCCAGCCAAAGTTCAGGAGGGGAGTTGAGGAGAGCTGTGCTGGGTGGGAAGGGGTCCCAGTTTCCTTGAGCTCTAATGGCCACCCACGCTTCTCTCCCAGCAGCAAAGTCCCCGATGCAGAGACCTCACATCTGTCCAGCCAGGTAAGAGTGAGCCACAGGTACAGGGAAGAGCATCCTTGTGCTGATGCCCTGGCTCACAGGGGCTCTGCCAGGCTGTGGGGCTGGGGTGGGCACTGGGTAGGTGCTGGGTGGGCACTGGGGGTGGTGCAGGGCCACCCGTGCAACTGTGGCACCACCGACCCGGCTTCAGCCTGCCCTGAGGGTTCTTTCTTGCAAGATTTTTCTGGTGACAGCATTGTGTGTGTGTGTGTGTGTGTGTGTGTGTGTGTTTGTGTGTGTGTGTGTTTGTGTGTATTTTTGTGTGCATGTATTTGTCTGTGTGTGTGTATCTGTGTATCTCGGTGTGTGTCTGTGTGTGCCTGTGCCTGTGCCTGTGCCTGTGCCTGTTCCTGTGCCTGTTCTCCTGCAGCCCCACATGAAGGATGAACACGAGATCCACTATGCTGACCTCCAGCCCCTGCCCACGGCCCCGCGGCACGGCAGGACCCTCCCCCCCCCAGCCTGCTCCGAGTACGCCAGCGTGCGGGTGGCTGCCAAGTGACGTGTGGCACTGCCACCCGAGGAGCTCCTTCAGGGGAGGGAGCAGGGACACTTCTGCAGAGCACAAGAAGGAAGAACTGGATCTGCCTGCGTGGCACAGCCCGGCCCGAGCTCGGCACGCTGTGCTTCTGGAAAAGCTCCCCATAACCATTCCTGTCTCAGTGGTGGTGCTGGGTGAGGCTCTGGGATGGACCAGGACTCAGTAACCATCAGATCAGGCACAAGATCAGGCCACGGGCTGAGCACCTCTGCCCGGTGCAAGCCATGCAGTGCCAATGGCTCCAGGAGGACCCCAGCCATGCCTCTCTCCACCAGCACAGGTCACCCCCAGGCCTGTCCCAGCTCAGCAGGTCCATAAATTGTGTTATCGAGCCCGTCTTCATTAAAGCCAGCAAACAGCCCTCCGGCCCTGCTGTGTTCAGAGACAGAGAAATACTTCCAGTCCCGTGGGGTCCCGGCAGATGTGTGGCCTCCACAGCCCTGTCCCAGCTTGCCCCATCCCTGCCCACCCTGTAGCCACCAGGATCCCACCGAACCAGCACCTCCTGACCGTGCACAGGGCAGCTCTCAGGAACAGCTCGTGGACCAAAGCCCAGCCCTTGCCCAGCTCTCCCAGAGGGGCAGGTATTTGGGGGCAGGGTTCATGGTAAATGATTTAAAACCAGGGCAGCTGGCAGCAGCCAGCCTTTCCACCCCTTCTTCCCAACCTGTGCACATCTGCTCCAGACAGCCCGTGTACATCTGCTCCGTGCATCTCTGCTGTGTGCAAGTCTTCTCTGAGCTCAGCCCCTGCTCCAAGCACTTCTGCTGCAGGCACATTGCTCCATCCACATCTCGTGCTCCGTGCACATCTGCTCCGTGCACTTCTCCTGCTTGGTGCCCACCCCCGAGGGCAGGGGGCTGGTGGCTGGGGACGGATCATGGTGCCACCTGTGGTGTACTCCACGATGGGCACCCCCACAGTTCCCAGCTGCCCCCCAGCACAACGTGCACACACACACGCACACGTGCACACACACACACACACACACACGTAACAGATGCTCCCACTGCCCCGTGTGCTGGGCTGAGGGTGAAATGTGCTTTTCAGGCAGAGGAACTGGCAGTCTGGGCTGCCTGTAACTTTGAAAGCTGCTGCGGTCGGCAGGTTCCAACTTTTATCAGCTTTCTCAATCAAAAAAAAGAGAAGTGAGGGAAAACGGGGGGGAACCAGCAGCCTCTGAGTGCCCGGGGAAGCCTGGGTGCCTGGCAGAGATCCTCTGGGGGAGAGATTGGTGATGGGGGGAGAGAAGCTGTCACTGCAATTCATTTGCACTATCTCGTAAGCATCCCCCGCTGATGGGGGGAGAGGGGGTGGCAGTTTGGGGGTATTTCTTTTTTTGAGAGCAGCTCGGGGGCACTCAGCACCCTGCAGGTAGGGCAGTGGCAGGTAGGTTGCCAGGGGCTGTCCGACCTCTGCCCAGGGAGGACGCTGAAGTGGGCAGAAAGCTGAGGTCAGGATCGACAGGACAGAGGGGGTATGCAAATGAAGTATAGGACAAGTATAAGGATAGGATAAGTAGAAGGATAGACCTTGGGGGCAAGGGGAAATGAAATTCACGGGGATTTAGGTTTTTTTAAAGCACGGGGCTGAGTCAGGAGGTGGTGGTGGTGGGGAAATCCAGTCCGATAGGACCGTATGCAAAGCGAGCAGAGCACCGCGGAGTGCTCGGCACCTAGGAAAAAGCCCAGGTCTGCAGCTTACTGCCCAGGGCAGGGATTTGGTGGTTATTATAGGAAAATCCTTTAAGCCACCAGCCCCAGGGTGTGCCGGCAGTGAAAGCACAAATAAGAGTCTGAACACGGACAGAAGGTAGGAGCGTGCCGGGGAGCACCTGGCTCGGGGGGAGCAGTGCCCTGCTCGGGGGGCAAGGCTGGGCAATGCCAGGGCTGCGGATTTACTGATCGCCCGAGATGGTTTCCTGGTGCCGGCGGGAGCCACGTCCTGCTGGGTGCGGGAGGAGGGAGGAGGGAGAAGGGAGGAGGGACGAGGGTGCTTGTGCCGGGCCGAGAGCTGCAGGAGCTGCGGTGTGGGCAGGGGGTGTGGTGGTACCCACCGGGGTCCTGCCCGCAGCCGGGGACGATTAAAGGGGGCGGGGGCTGGGTGGGCAGTGAGGAGAGGCTCGGTGTCCCACTCATGGTTTGGGCTGTGTCCCAGTGCCAGATCCCATGCCTGGACACCCTGAGGGTGCAGTGGGGTGGGTGAGGTTGTGGTGCTGTGTCCCATCGAAGAGGCAAGGAGCTCGTGCTGTGTGTTTGTGTGGTGGTGGTGGGTTAGACTCATAGTATCATGGAATTGTTTTGGTTAGAAAAGACCTTTGAAGTAATCATGTCCAACTGTTAACCAAACACTACAAAAACCACCAGGGAAGTTGAGCTGGGTTTCCCCTCTGAGTGGTGTGAGCCCTGTGCTGGAACCTTGTGGAATGGAGAAGCCAAAGGGCTGGGGGAGGCTGAGCTGAGCTGCACCCTGTGCGAGGGGATTCTTGGCAGATCCCCACCCTGGGCAGAGGCAGAAAGCAGGAGCTGGGGAAGAGCCAGGGGATGCTTAGGGGAGGCACTGCCCAAGCTTCTGTTCTGGTCCTGGTCCCAAGAGGTGGGAAATAGCTTCTGGAGGTGGCAAAAAGGGTTGTTGGGGCTTGCTGGGCTGGTGGTACTGTGCTGTGCCATGCTGTGCCATGCCAGGGAGCCAGTGTGGGACACGTGGGCTGTGTCAAGACCCAAGGAGAAGTATGAGTCTCTGATGGAAAACATGGAATAAGAGAGTCCTGAGAGTGTCCCTGCTGGAGGATGCCAGCCCTGGCAGCAAGGAGAGGGGGAGCAAAAGGTTGAATTAACGCTGAGGAAGAGCATGGTCTCATCTGGCACATGGGGCTGGCTGAAACGAGGGGACATGGGCATCTCCCTGGTGTCCTAGGGGACAGGAGGGGTCTGGCAGCACTCGCAGGGGAGCAGGACAAAGCTGAGCTTGTGCTGGAGCCAGGGCTGAGAGAGGGGAAAAGGGGAGAGATGGGAATAAACTCCTCATGCCCTGCCCGGGGATGCTCCAGCTCTGCAGGGAGGAGCAGAGCTCCCCCCGTGCTGGCAGAGCCCTGGCAGGGGTTTCCCCAGGGGCCATCGTGTCTCCTGGGAGCCAGCACGGCTCCAGCCTGTCCCCTCCAGTGGCTGATGGGGCAGTGGCTCCAGCCAAGGCCCTGGTTTGTGTCTGTCTCTGTCCAAGACACGCTGGTGTTCCAGCTCTGTCCCCATCACTGTCCTTGACACTGTCAGATCATGATGGTCACAAGCCCACCCAGGGAAGAGCATCTGATGCTACAGGGACCCCACAGGGCCCCCCTAATGCCACAGAAACCTTATGAGGCCACAGGAGACCCCATGAGGCCATGGGCACCAGGGGATGCCATGGGGATGCTGTGCTGGGACATGGACAGGAAGCAGCACGAGGAGCTGGAGGGGGCTGGAAAGGGCAAGAGGGTCTCAGAGATACTCTGATTGTTCCCAAAAAAAGGCCACATGTGCCTGAGGCCTCTGACTGCCTCGGGCTGCATTCCCGCCGGGAGAGGGAACAGCCCTGGGATGATCCCAGTCCAAACCCTCCTCCTCTCCCCCTTTGCACCTCCCAGTTTCTCAGGGTTTTCCTCAGAAAGCAGAGAACGAAGCTGAAGCAAAAGGGTGACAAGCTGCTTTACACTGCTCCTGATTTATTCCCCGTTTTACTTATTGAATCTCATTCCCCGGTTTCACGGTTATTGTGGATTTATATTAAAGGGGATAAACAGGTCCGGGATTTGGGGTTGTCATAGGAACTGGTTCGGTGCTGCAGCCTCATCCTGCCCCCGGGCTCCTGATGTGCTGACAGCTCTCGCCAGCACGGCAGAGATTTCTCCAGCCTGGGGAGAGCTGCGTTCCAGGACAGCCACCACCACCCCCCCCGGCACCGGGCACCCCCGGGACCCCCGGCGTGTTCAGGGGGGAGGTGGGGTCCGGGGCTGCGGCCATGGGGAGGTGCAACAGGGACCCCCAAGGCTTTAAGCCGAGGATAGGTGGAGGTGAGGGAAGGATGCTGGTTGTCTTGGTGGATTCTCTGGTGTCTAGGAGGAGGTTGTGCTGTTGCAGCTGGTGCTCCTGGGAAGATCTCTGCCCGACCTGTCTCATTTTCGTTAAGTCCCTGGAGCTGAGGGGGCTGAGGGGCAGACCAGAAGCTGCCCTCCGGCCATTCCGATCTCTTCTATCAGGCAGAGGGGGCAGGCAGAAAAAACCCAAAGTGTCAAACCCGGCGATGAAAGGAAATCCTTCGCGCTTGACACTGCGCTGGCCCGTGCGATCCTTCACCGCAGGGTGTCAGGCCTCTGGCAAGGATTACACAGGGATTTCCAGGACCGTGGGACGAACAGGAACATCCAGTGCTTAAGAAAGACTCACTTTGTGCTTTCGGCGTTAGACATTGCTCAGGGACAATCACCCTGCCCAACCAGCACAGGGTCCGGCTGCCACACTTGGTCCTGCCAGTGCCCAAGACGGGGTCCCAGGGTGGGCAGGAGGGGTATGGACCCACTGATGGTGACACCCTGGGGTCATCCTGGTCCCCACACGTGCCCCAGGAGAGCCACACAAGCTCCTGAGGATGCTCCGGCAGTTTTGGTCTGGGGAAAAGAGCCAGAGACTGCTGCTGGGGATGGGGACACCCTTTGGGGACCTCCTCTTCCCATGGGTGGCACAGGGCATCCTCGGCCACCAGCAGGAGGAAGAGGGGGTCCCCGCTGCCCCCGGCACGGAGCGACCTTAAAGCTGAGCCGTGCTTGGCGGCAGCCCCGGCGCTGGCAGCGGCCCCGGGCCGGGCACAAATATCCCTGTGCAGGGAAAGGAAAAAATATTTCGAGAAGCAGGAGCAGGAGGGAAAAAAGCAGGCGCTGCGGGAGGGAGCAGTGAAGCAGGGTGAAAGCATGCTCTCAGCCAGCTTTTGTCCGACCCAAACGTGCCCGGAGGTGCTGCCAGCGCCAGGAGCTGTGCTGGCGCCAGAGGCTCCCGGCGTGGTGTGGCCAGGCCAGCCCGCTGCTCAAGCACCCCAGCCCGCTGCTCAGCACCCCAGCCCGCTGCTCAGCACCCCGGCCCGATGCTCAGCACCCCAGCCTGCTGCTCAGCACCCCAGACCGCTTCCCCAGTCCGTCCACGCAGGATGCGGCCCCCAAGGACCGACCCTTCCTGGGGGATGTGGGCTGGACAAGGTGCTGGTTGAAATCGGCGCCTCTGACAGACACATTTCTTCCGCGAGGTTCAGGCTTAATTTTATAATGGTATCGGTAACCATGGCAACGTGTAAAAATAACGTATCCCCGAGCCCAACGAATTCTCCGTAAACAGCTCCGGTCTCCAGGAGCAGAACGAGGCCCCGGCCGGGCTGGTGGGAGCCCCTCGGCCCTGCCATGGCCAGCAGCTAGTGCCGGGCTGGGGATGCAGGCGATGGGTAATTAACTGCGGTAACTGCTTACACCCAGGGAGGATGATTTCCTCTGCTAATCCTTCGGGCTAGGCAGAGCTCGCAGCGGCTAATTGGGTGGATATCATTAATGCCGGCGGCCAGGAGCTGCTGTTAAAAGGCTGGAGCATCCCCCGTGCGTGTGCCGGGGCAGATGCTTCGCTGCCGGCTCCTTCCCTCCCTCCCGGGCAGCTCCCGGGGCCGTGCATGGCTCAGACCCCGCGATGCCACCCACCAGTGGCACCTACACCCCCTCCCAGGTACTACGGCACACGCGTGCGTGTGTGTGCACACGTATGTGAACACATGCAGATGCGGCCACGCAAACACATGCACACGCAGGACGTGTTTCCCATGCCCGCGACCACCATCCCCCACCCTCAGCTGGTGCCGACTCTGGTCACCACGAGTCGCTAATCCCTAGGTGATAATAATATCACTCCTGAAAAAATAAATAGGAATAAAATGATTCCTAAACCCGTCCCACAGCTCCTCTTGCTCGCAGCTCCGGGCAGGCTGAGCTGCAGGGAAGGACAGAGGCATTTCACAGCTCGGATTTGCAGCTCCTTATCAGGGCCAAGCCAGACCCTGGGGACAGATGCAGTCACCAGAAGCATGGTGGATCTTCCAGAGCTTGAATTAATCCTCAAGCTTTTTGTTGCACCTCAGATAAAAAAAACCCAAAAACCACCAAAACAAAAAAAAAAAAAAACAACCCAGACATCAACACAAACCCTTTGCAGGAACATTTCTGTCCAGCTCCCAGCAGCAGGACCAGTGTGGCCTCGGCCCCGTGGGGCTGGGAGCACTGGGGCAGGCAGCATGGATGTGCCTGGTGTCAAGAGGGGAAAAGCAAACACCCCTGAGCCCCCAGCATGAGGGGACAGTGTGGGGACCACCACTTCAGGGTCAGACCAGTGTCTGGGCTGGGGAGAGCGCTGGGGGGTGGCCAGGACAGCAGCACCCCCCTCCAGGGCTGGGTTTGGGGTCTTTTGGGTGGGTGCATCCCCCCTGCATTCCAACAGCACACTCGCTGGTTGGATCTGGATCAGATAAGGGATCTCAGGTTCCACAAATCACCTCAGAAAAAGCCCTCGCTGCCAGACACGCTGTCACCTCCGGTACCCTCAGTGAAAACACTCGGTGAGGGGTGACGGGAGGGTTGTACCGGGAATCCCGCAGCCCCTCCACCCCAGCTCAGCCCTTTGCCGGGACATCCCCCAGCCGGGTACCGCCCCAAAGCATCCCATCCTCTCCGAGTTTGGGCTTCGATGTCCTGCAGCTGACCCGGAGGCTCCAGCGGGGCAGGAAGCGACGGGCTGAGCTAGCTTAACGCCATCAATCCCCCCGTGCCAGCAGTTTTTATTTTCATCTGCAGCTGCCGCAGGACTTTTATCAGGCAGCTCTGCCTGCAGCGTGCCTGGGAGCGTGCAGAGCATTATCTGCTGCTGCAGCATTGGATGCGCTTTCATGATAACAAATTGCAATCAACAAAGAACTTTGAGATGATGTAGGGAAAAAAAAAAAAAAAAAGGCAGATGAAAAGCGAGATGATATCGCTCCTCCCTTGGCCAGGCTCCTCATCCCACCACGGCACAGCCAAGGGGAGACCAAGGTCTTCTCTAGCATCACTCCACGGGCCTGCAGGACCCACTGACCCCATGGGCATCCCCACAGCCTGCAGCCATTCTCCTGGGTGCGGCCTCCAGGGTGTCCCTGCCTGGTCCCCAGCCAGCCTTGGGCATGGCACTGGCAGCCCCCAGCAGCCCCAGAGCTGGAGGAGCTCTGCCTGCATCTGATGTGGGGAGCCAGCAGCAGGGACCCGGCCAGCTGGGAAGAGCCACTGCTACAGGGGCTTGAGAAGGCTCTGAGTTTGTGTGGTGTCAGCAGGACAAGGCCTCCCGATAGCCCCTGATAGATAAATTTGGCAGTGATTTGGGAGGGGTATGCCTGGAGGGTCCTGGTACCAGCACTGCCACCACCTGCCCATGGGCCAGTGCAGAACAGAGCAAACCCCTCCGGAGCAGGGATGGAGGACTTGGGCTCAAATAGCGCCCATCAACCATTAACACCCAGCTCCAGTCTGTCCCCTGCACAGCTGGGACATCCTGGTTGCCCCTACCTGCCACTTTTCCCCCCTCGGCACGACTGCTCAGGGGACTGAGCATCCATCCCATGCCCGGGGGGATGGGGGGGAGCTGCCTGACACCCCAGTCCTGTCCCTGCGCTGGGCAGTGACCCAGGAGGCTGCGGGATGGGACAATGTGGACTTTGCACCCCCCCTGCCCCCTCCCCAGGCAGCCAGCAAACCCCGATCCAGAGGCACGGACAGGATCCTGCCCTGGAACAAAGGTCACACTGGCCCCGCCAGCTCCCTCCTCCCGCCCAGCCGGTTTTTCCCAACACGTCAGCAGTTTCACCCAAAATCATCCTCCCCTCTGCCCATCGCCTCCAGGTCAAGCGGGGCTGCTTCCAGGCCAGGCACAGGATATCAGCCACCTTTCCTGCTCTGACACAGGCAGGAGGAATTCCCCCAGTCGAAAGTGTGCAAGGCTGCATTAAGGACGCCTGACCGAGATTCCTGGTGGGTGCAGAGGGGGAGCAGCCCCGGAGCTTCCCGGGGCACTGGGAGGGCACTGGGAGGGCACTGGGAGCACCATCCCAGGCTAGCAAAGCCCAGTGTGGGGCAGGCGGAGCCAGAATCCCTCCCTCACCCTCCCTGAAAGTCGTTTTATGGGCTTGGAGGGGAGCAGGTGATGCCACCAGTGCCACTGACATGAACTGGCTGTGATTAGGAACCCGAGTCCCCGAGGAGGCCCTGGGGACAGGCAGTGAGTCTGGTGGCACATTGAGGTGGCCCCTTCAGAAAATCCCCCACAGCAGGGAGGGTTTTCCTCCTTCCTGCTTCTCCCCCTCCCCCCCCCCCCCAGCAGCATTTGAACCCTGAGGTGTTTCAGCTTAGCCCTAAATCACCCAGTAACGGGGGGGACCGAAGCAGTTTCTGGGAGCCCCCACAAAAAAAAAAAAAAAAAAAAAAAAAAAAAAAAAAAAAAAAAAAAAAAAAAAAAGTGAGAGACAAAGCCCATGCAGGGGCTGCCCCCACAGCAGCAGCCACCCAACCCCCTCCTGCCCATCCTCTGGGGATCACAGCCTTAATGAAGCACCTGCAGCTCATTAACACCCGAGGCCCCCTGCCATATAGGGGAGCACCCTGAGAACCCCCATCTCTCCCTACAAAAGGTGTCGATGGGCATGGGTGCTGCAGCAGAAGTGGGTGCTGAGCAGACAGGTATGATGCACACCTTTGGTTTTATCAAGCAGTGTTTGCAGGGCTGGGGGGAGGGTCCTGCTGGGGGGTGTTCTGCTGCCTTTGCCCCTTCCCCAGGTCACAGCTGGAGTCGTGGTGCAGCTCGGGCACCCCTGGGTGCTGCTCCTGGTAAAGAGGCTGCAGGTCACTGCTTTCCATCCTCCTGTTCCCGTAGTGCTTGTTGGAAGTTAACATCCCAGAAATTCAGCTTCTTCTGTACTGGATGTCTTGGATTAAATTGGCATGGTACCTAATGAAGCTGAAGCTCCATTTGTTGTGCTGGAAGCCCTAAATATCAGCAGTGTAATTGGTGCTACCTACTTTAGGATGCATTTGTGTGTTTTTTCTCCCAGCTAAAGGGAGAGGGGCTGATTCCCCAGCCTGAAGGGGAGGGGCAGAAGGGCTGAAAGTTGTGTCTGCCTGGCTCGTAGGCTGGAGAGGTCTTGAAATTTGGCTTTGGTGCTGGAGGATGGATGGGTGTGCACAGTCCCATGCGCATCTTGCTCTTGGGCTCAGGCAAGCTGTGCCAGCTTGTGAGCAGCAGAGCAGAGCTGGTGTGGGTGCTAGGGCTGGGCTGGATGCTCTGATGTGGTCACACTCCTCTTGTGGTGAAAGTACCAAAGCAGCAGCTTTTGTGTGCTGGGACTGAGCTGGGTTGTGTTTGGGGCTGGGCTGCCCTGGGGCAGTGAGTCCCTGTGAGTGGCTCTGTGGGGCTGAGCCCTGCATTCATTGGGTTTATCATGGGGGGTTCCCATGGGTGCTGACTCCTTCCTGGTGCTTGGGCACGGTTCTGCACCCGTGGCACTGCCGGGTGCTCGTTCCAGGGTGTTTTCTAGGATGATGTCCACAGTACTGGTGTTTTTCCTATCTTTATCTCCAAGTTTTCCCTGCTGGTTTGGGTTTTGAGGCTGAACTGAGCCCATGGCAGTCCTGGTGTGATGTGGCCAGGCTGTGGGTAACCTTTGCACAGGGCTGTATCCTGCTGGTCTGGAGCTGGGACTCCGGGGGGGAAATCCAGGGCAGGGGAAGAACCATAGTCACTGCCCTTGTTAGTGAACTGTGGCCCAAGTTTGGCACCACGGGGCAGGAACCAAAACCTCTCCCATGTCACCCCCGAGTCCCCTCCCCACAGAGCAGCTGTGAGGGGAGCAGACAGGCTGCTAATTATGGGATGAAAGAGCAGTCTGGGAAAAACCAGTGCTGCCAGATTTTTTTGGCTGGGATAGCCCTGGTGAGGCTGTAATTGCCCCCCCACCTCCCCCCCCTCGGAAGCTGCCAGGTTCAGACAAGAGGGTCTTTTTGGGTTCTTTCCAGATGTGGGGTTCTGCTGCCCCTTGTGCTGGGGGTCCCTGTGTGGGGACAAATCCCCACCTCCTCCTGGGCAGGGGAGAAGCTGCTCATGCAGCCTGGCAGCTAAAAATGGGGAAATGCAAAAAACATACCTGGTCCCTGCTGGGGGGCCAGCGACAGCTCTGCCCAGAGCCTTTTCTCCCAGGAAGAGGGACCAGAGCCCTGCCTCCCCCCAGCACCCAAACCTGGGCAGTGGGTGAGCTCAGCCAGAGCACGTGTCTTCCCCAGACGGGTGCTGGCAGCGTGCTGCAAGTTCCTCCCTGCGCCTCAAAGCTGTGAAAATCAACCTATTCTTGAAAAGCTCTCCCAAAACACCTCCCCAGCCCGCCCCAAGCTGGGTGCTGCCGGGGAGACCCGGCTCCCAAATCCCATTCCTGGGGCAGCAGCGGGTTTTGAGCTGGTGTATGAGGATGCTGTGAGAGCAGGGCTCTCGGGTGCAGACCCCTGGCGTGTCCCCAAACTCTCTCCATCTCGGATGCGTGAATGAACAGAGCTCCTCTGCCCCGGGTTTGCTGCCAGCCCGCGGGGCAGGGGCTGCCCCCCAACCTCCTGGGGTGGCTTCTCCAAACCCCCCGTGCTGGAGCAGGTCCCGGCGATGCCGAGTGGAAGGGCCGTGGGCAGGAGGGGAGGCAGCTGAGCCTGCCCATATGCTGCCTAATGGGGAGCACTCGCAGCTCTTCCCGGGAAGCTCACGCTGCACCATCTGCTCCGCCGCGGTACCTTCTCTTGCAGAGCTTTTTTTAAGCTCTCAACTTTCCTTCCTGAGCTCTCTGCGGCGGCTGCTTGCAATATGGGCTGTCTCTGCTCTGTAATCTCCCCAAAACAGGTTGTCTGAACCTTCAGTGTCGAGCGGGAGAACAGCCCAGACAGGCTGAAGTCAGCCCAGGCCTCCGGGAGCTGTGTTTCCATTTAAAAACAGCCAGGAAAGTGGCTGTGGAATGGCTGTCCCCAGCACCTTCCCCGTGCAGGGCTCCTGCTCTCTCCAAGCTGGGTGGGATGTGCTGCCCACCGTGGTGGAGCTGCAGGATTTCCTCAAGCTGCTGCTAATCCCGTGTCCCGTCCCTGTGCAAGAGGAGCGTTTACTTCCCCGCCAAGCTGCATGTGCAAAAAGCCGAAGGCCAAACCCAAGAGTTCCCCTGGGTCCCTGCTGCTGGCTCAGCCCCTCGCCAGCTCTGCAAAGGGGAAACAAACCCAAGGCTGCGCTGGACACAAATTATTTTACAGTAGGAGCAGCGCAGGGTGCAGCCCCCAGCTCCCGGGGGGGGTGCAATACAGATGCCTGGGGAAGGTTGATCCCAGCTCCCAGCAGCAAAAGGAACTAAATTAAGGCCGGATGCAACAACATGGGCGTAGCTGGGCCCGGGGGGGAGGAGGCTGGAGGGGCTGGGGCCGCGCAGGCTGAGGCTGTGTGCAGCTTGATGGTGCCAAGTCACTTCAGATATCTGTGCAGTTTGGTTGTGTGAGGCTCTAAATAAAGCCGACAGCCCCAGCGGCTGCCTGGGGAGGGAGGCAGGGGGAGCCAGCACCGGTCTCTGCCCCCTTTGGCGTAGCACAGCACCCAGTGAGAGCAGTTTGGTGTGATTTGGGATGCTACGGTGTGGGTGGGTGCTGGTGGGTGCTACCTGGGCATGCTGGGAGCCCTTTGGTCTGCAGGGTGTCTGCACCATTCCTGGGTGGGCAGAGGGGTTGGTCTGGGACCTGCCAGCAGCAGGGCTGGCTGTGGGGCACCAGGGAACAAACCGGTCCCTGTCCTGGCCTTGCTGAAGTGCCCACGGGTGGTGGGAGAAGCTGCAGCAGGCACAGACAGTGGAGGACGTGTCCTTGTGCCTCTCAGAGAAGGACTTTGTGCTGGAGAGCAAGAGGGTGGTGCAGGGACACATGTCCCCTGGATGGTCATGTCCTGACACCCTCCTCCTCCTCCCTTCACCCCCCCTCAGCCTCATGGCAGCTGCCTCAGTCTCGGGCTCTTGTTTCTCCCTGCCACGGGTCCTGCTGCAGGGACATCACAGGGGTGTCCCTTAGAGCACGTCTCCAAGCACCCCTTGCTGAGAGGTGTGCAGGTGCCTCCTCTCCCTCCCCATCCACTCCCCAATGGTCTGTCCTGCCCCCAAGTCGTCTCCTTGCACCCCATGGGTTGAGCTGCCCTGTCCCCGTGTCACCTTCACGGTGTCACTTGTGCCTCTGCCATGGGCCGATGCAGCTCAGCCACTGGCCCTGCCACAGTTCCTTGGATCCCACAAGATGTCCGGGAGCTCCCCAAGGCCTTGTGCCCCCCTCCAGCACCCCAATTCCAGGAATACCTCGCTGCGTGCCGTGGCTGTGCCCACCCTGGAAGCCTGTGGCAAGTCCACACAGCCCCGGGGCCACTGACCCATCCTTCCTCTGCCCCGGGGGTCTCCCCCAGCCCACCTTAAGGCAGCAGCACACCGCGGGGGAGGGGGGAAACTTCCCAAAAGCAACTTTCTTTATTTTTTTCTTCTTTTTTTTTCTCCGGCTCGGGTGGTGCAGGCTTCGCCTCCCGGTGCCGGGGAAACGGCCTTAAACCGGAGCCGCGGGGGGTTGGGGAGGGTGTCGGGG
The DNA here is from genome assembly GCF_036169615.1 of Heliangelus exortis. Classification (NCBI taxonomy): domain Eukaryota; kingdom Metazoa; phylum Chordata; class Aves; order Apodiformes; family Trochilidae; genus Heliangelus; species Heliangelus exortis. The sequence continues at coordinate 2,376,976 of NC_092437.1, forward strand.
CCGGCCCCATCCCGCCCCGGTGCCACGGCAACGGCGGCGGGAGGGAGGGAGGGAGGCGGGAGGCGGGCGCGGCTCCGCTCCGCTCGCACCGGGGCATGCGCCCGCCCGGGGCCCCGCCGCGGCGGAGCCCGAGCCCGGGGCCCGGCCAGCTCGGTGCCCACGGGGGATGGTGTGAGGTGTGTGTGTGGGGGAAGCAGGGGGGGCTCCACGCGTGTGTCCGCCCGCGTGTTCTCCGCCCGCAGCCTGGGGGGTAGAGGGGGGCAGGAGCCCAACCCTCCTTCCTCATTTCAGGGCTGAGAAGAGCGATTTCCTTCTCCAGCTGCAATTCTGGTGTTCTTTTTTTTTTTTTTCCTCTTATTTAAAAAAAAAAAAAACAAACCAAAAAAACAAAAAAAACAGCGAAGCCCGGAGCCGCGCTCTGCAGCCGTTTCCCCCCCCCTCCCGTCTCTGCTCCCCAGAAGCTGCCGAGGATGGAGCCCGTTCCCCGCAGCCCCGGCCCTGCCTGGCCGCTGACCTGGTTGGTGCTGTTCTCCTTGCCAGGTAAGCCACGAACACTCCCCCCCTACCCCCCTCCTGCTGCCCCCTCCCCTCCTGCGGGGGGTTGGCTTTTTTATCTTTTTTTTTTTTTTTTTTTTTTTCCGTTCCCCCGGCTCCATTCTCGCCTCTCCCTGGGTGCCCCTCTGCCGCACACCTCCCCAAGGCGACATGATGCCTCCTGGCCACGCACGGCTGGGTTTGACCTTTGGAGGAGATGACCTAGAACGTGGCGGTGGCAGAGGGGACAGGGCCCTGGGCTCCTCCAGAAGCAACTTCCAAGGCAAACATTCCCCTTCCCAGCGAGACGAGGGAGTTAGGCAGGGGCATGAAGAGGCATGTCCATTCCACCCCTTTGCCAGCCTCCCCCCACACACCCCCCCCCGCCAGCTATGCGAGAGGCAAATCTCTGCAAGAAGCTGAAATTTTCACTTTTGGAGCCTGGCTGGAGATGGGGAGGATGGGGGAGCAGCGGGCATGGGGAGGCCCTGGGGAGGGGAGGGGGGAGCTGCCCACCTCCTCTGCTGGGAACTTGTTTTTCTTGCTCCCCTTCTGCTCTAACCCCTGACTCCGTGCAGGGGTTGTGGCTCTACCCAACTGTTGAGCCCCAAAGTGGTGGGATTGCACCACCCAGCCCTGCTCTGAGCACTGGTCCTGGGGCACCTCGGGCTCCCCCAGCCCCCCTTGGGGCTTGTGGCTCCATCAGCCTCCTAAAACCTTGGGGATGCACCTGGGAAGGGATGAGGGGGTGTGCTGCTCCCAGGCTGTTTCCCTTCCCTCGCTGGCGGTGGGAAGTTTCTCACCCCACCAGGAACAAAGCCCTGTGGTGGTTGCTGCTTTCCAGGATGTTTCGCTTCTAGGATGTTTAGTTTTGGTGCTCTTCATCTCGGTGAACACTACTAAGGAGTGGTTCTCCTTCCCTGCCTGCGGGAAGGGAGAGGGCTTTTTGTGGAACCTTCTGGGGGCAATAGCAGTGCGTGTTCAGGAGCACCTCGCTGCTGAGCTTTTTGGCTGATCCTTCCAAATTTCCCACCTTCCAGATGGATCCCACCACTAATAGCCCAGCCCAGGCTCCCTCCTGGGTGAACCACCATCCTGCGTGGGGGAACACCACATTCTCCCAAGCCCTTTGGAAATATTTACCATCAAAGCTTTACTCGGGCGGGGAGTTGAGCACAAACTTGAGCAGAAAGCAAATGCTTTCAGCACAACACTCCTTGCTTTGAGTTGCCTGATCACAACTGAGAAGAGTTGGCCCCAAGCTGAAAACCCCCAGTTGCTGGAAGCCAAGAAGGCTTTGGCTGTGAGTGCAGCTTCTCAGCAAACTGCTGTGATTTCCTGCCATGAGAGAATGGCTCCAGCAAAGCTCTTGAGTTTCATTAACATGGCCTTGGAGTAAGAACCCCGTTTTTCCAAGACAAAGAAAAAAAGAACCACCCCGGGGCAGAAAGCCCTGTGTTGCGAGGTGGTTTGTGTCCCTGATTTCAGGGACAACACCATGCAAATTTTTTTTTTTTTTCTTTTTTTTCAATGTGGTAGAGACTCTGTGGTGAACCCTCTGGGCCAGAGCTCAAGCTGAGCCTGAGCTCCAGAAGAGTTGGTCCAGGCTCCTGCTGCTCCCACAGAGCTCGTGCAGAAGTAGAAGGGAAAAGGGAAGGTCGTGCAGGAGATCTTCCTGTAGGGGAAAAGGAAAGGTCCTGCAGGAGATCTTCCTGTAGGGCAAAGAGGAGCGGGATGCTGGGAAGCCAAATTGCAAAGCCCTGTTGAAAAATCTGCCATGCAGAACCCTTGGTGTGGGAGTTTCTCCATGGAAGGTTTCGGCTGCGCTTCCCGGAGCCTCCTCTGAAGAGGAAATGTGTTTGGTGGGGGGGGCGCTGGCTTCCAAGCTGAATTTGGGCTCATGCTGTAGGAGGGAAGCTCACAAATGGTGGCTGCATGTGATCCAAGGCTTCCTCTGCTATCACATGTGTACAGAACAGCCTTTACTATAACTGTCCCCAGCCCTGGGATCTGCATCCTGCTCGGCGGGGTCTCTTTGCTTGTCTTCCCTGGATTGCAGATTCCAGGCCCTTTTTATAGGCAGCACCTGTTAGTTTCCCCCACTGCAGGTGAAATTCCAGCAGGATTATTTTTAAGGCTTCTCTTGCCCGTCGGGCCCGTTCCTTCAGTGAGTGACCGTGGGGCTCTGGATGCCAGGGACCAGCTGCACGTTGCTTCTGGGGCAAGCAGCCCTCCCCTTGCTGTCCCAGAGCTCCTTCCCTGGCTCCTTTGGAAGAAAAAAAAAAATAGAAAAAAAAAATCTATTTTTATCAGGAAGCATCCAAGCAGCCTCTCCTGAATTAAACCCCGGCCTCTTGCAATCTGTTCGGTATCAAATACTTCAAAAGGGGGAATACAGGGGAAAAAATGTGTCACCAAGATAGAAAAGTTGCACAGCAGCAGGAGAGCTGTGGATGACTTTGTCCTCAGATGAAACCACCCTGCAGGAGGGAGGCTCTGCCAGGGCAGGCACAGCACCACGCCTGTGCTTCCGCCTCTTTTTCCAGGCTGGAAGGGCTTTGGGTCCGTGTCATGAGGGTGCTCCCATCTACGTGGCAGCTGTCAGGTGGTGACTTTCAGGGCTTGAAAACCCTTTGCTAATCCCAGAGTGTAGGCTGGAGCAGATTACCAGGGCAGAGCACCTAAACTCCCCTTCTTCTTGGTGGTGAAAGGATCGTGCTCCTGCTCCAGGTGGTTTGAGGTCTAAGGACACAGTGTCATGGGGTGGCACTGGGGGTGTGGAGGGGGGACACAGGTTTGCACTGTCCTGGTGAGAAATTGTGCTGTATCCCATGTGCAAATACCTCCTTGTGTGTGTGTGGGGGGGGGTCTCAGCTCATCTCCTGCTCCCACCACTCCTTGGGGTGAGCAGCCAGAAAAGGGAAGGAGGAGAGATATCTGCTGGGTGCAAGGAGAAGCTGTGTTCAGGGGGAAGGGAGGGAAGGAGCTTCAGTGGAAACTTCGCATTTTCTCACTTGCATATTCTGGGGTTTGCTATCAACTTCCCCTTTGTGCTTTCCCATGGTGGGGGCTGGGGCCTCGCTCTGCCTCTCTTGTCCCTGCTCTTGTCCCTGCTGGAGTCTGAAGGTGTTTGGGGACTGGGGCTGGTCCTGGCACGGGGCTGGCTGCAGGGTAGGCAGGGGGAGAAGTGAGGAGGTGTGAGCTGGGCTTGGTGAGGAGATGTGGTGCTAAGGTGGGTGAAGCTCATGGTTAACAGAGCTCCTGCAACCCCTGAGCGGGGTGATCTGGAGAGGGAGCATCGGCCAAGCAGAGCTAAAGCAGCATGGTGGCCCTGACCATCCTCTGGGACCCCAAAGCAGGCGGTTCCCCAGGCTCTGTGCTGTGGCATGGCACGTGCCTGGTGGGCAGAGGGACAGATGGAGAGAGGGAGGAGGAAAGGAAGCACTGGGCTGACTGCAGGGTGGTGCTGGCCCCTTCCATCCAGGCAGCTTCCCCAGCACAGGGGACAAGGGGGTCACCACCCCATAGAAGTCACTTTTACCAAGGGGCCGGGGGGGGCTGTGCAGTGGGTGGCTGGGTGTGCCTGTGCCCAGAGCAGCCCTGTCCCCTGCCTGTGTCATGTCCCCACGCAGGGACTTGGCAAGAGGTGGGTGTTGAGGTGTGGATGGTGCTTCTGAGCTTTCAAACTTCTCTGTGCATTTCTCAGCCAGTTCTTGTGAAAGCTCTGGGGGCAGCAGGCAGGGCAGGAGCTCAGATGATGTCACAGCAGCAGTGCCAGTGGCGTGTGCCCTGTGTCACCTCCCTGTGCTGCACATGGGGTGCAGTGCCCAGAGCTGCCCCACCTGATTTGGGGTCACCCAAGAAACATGGGGTCACCTCGTAGAGGTCCTGACCACTCTCTTGGATGCAAGACCCAGGCTCAGCCTGAACAACGTGACCTAAACTGGGTTTCCACCCTTCTGTGCTTGTTTTATGGGGCAAACTTGTTCTGGTGTCCCAGTGCTGTGTTAGTCTCGACGTGGCTTTGAAGGGAAATGCCAAGGGCTGGAAATTTTGGCTACGGGCATCAGCCCTTGTTGGGGAGACAGTGGATTTGTGCCCTGGGCAAAAAGCCTTTAACTTGGGGAGTCTGGAGAATCTGCTGCTGGGAGCTCTGGCCATAGAGGTGGAGGAATTGTGCAGACAGTGAGAACATCTGTGGGTGCGTCAGCCACCACTGGAAGTCAGAAGGGATTGACAGCTGCCAAAACTCCTCCCCAGGCTCTGTGGTAGCCAGCTGTGGCTTGGAGGGGTCAGAGCAGCTCGTCCTGCAGCAGGTCCTCCTGGGACCATCCAGCCAAGGAGCTTGTCCCATCCTGGGGGGTCCCAATGGTGAGACGTGGGGTGCAGCTGCAGCTCTCCAACCCATCCTGTAGAGCTCCCACCCCACTGGGATGCTGGTCCACGAGCTCCCAGGACTGTTCAGCTGTGGCAGGAGTTACCTGCTCAGACGTGGCTGTTTCTGCACCACTGTGACACCGTTTCCGTGTGCCACGTGCCAGCCCCAGGGCTGCAGCAGTTCCTGGCCCCTGGGATCAGCAGGCAGATGTAAAGGGTTCTCCCACCTCTCACGTTGCTCAAAAACGTTCCTTTAAGCAGTGACCTGTATGGGAAACTCCCTCAACCCAGTTGCAAAAATTATCTTGGCTGTGGCCAACCCTCGCCAGAATTAACCCTTGCCTCCCTGCCTGCTGGTGCCTGCGGGAAGGTGCCTTGGCACCCATGGGTGCACAGGCGGGGGGCACTCGGGAGGGTGAGGAGGGCTAAAGCATTCTGCTGGATTAGGGAATGTCACTCTTGAGATGCTCGGAAGGAAGGGGACGGCTCTCCTCTGTCGGTGACACCGGGAATGGCGCCTGTGTGACCGGCACTGGCGACAGCTAATGGCTGTGTGCCGCGCGAGTCACAGCTCGCATCCAGCTCAGAAATAGGACAGATTCCCTGCAGAAAACGCATCGGCTGAAGGGGAGCTTGCTTTTTGGAGCACTTCACGCTGGGTGCCCTTGCTTGTGCCGGAGCAGAGCGGCCGTGGGGGCAGCAGAGCGTGGGGCAGACACGGGTGGACGGGTTCAGCTCCACAGAGCAGGACACGGGGACACTGGGCCAGCACAGCTCCGGCTGCCTCTGCTCTGAGACCCCTGGGCAAGGCTCTGGGGGGTTCCCCCAACCACAGCTGCTCCCCGGGGCTCCCTGGTGCCGCGGTTCCTGGTCAGCGCCCACCGGAGCAATGTGCTCAGCCAGGGCTGGGCAGGACGGGAGGGGGGTCGGGGTGTGGTGCCAGGTGGGACTTGTTCTGTTTATTCCCCAGGTGTGGGTGCCCAGGTGAGTCCAAGCGTCCAGCTGCAGCAGCCCCAGGACAAGGTGTCAGTGACAGCGGGGGAGACACTCAACCTGACCTGCACCTCATCTGGATCTGGTCCCGCTGGCCCCCTGAAGTGGCTGAAGGGCTGGGGCATGGGGAATGAGACTGTTTATGACCAGAATGGCGTGTTCCCCCGTGTGACCAGGGCAGAGCCTGGATCCAACACAGATTTCAGCATCTACCTCAGGGATGTTGGCCCCGAGGATGCTGGCACCTATTACTGTGTCAAGTTCCGCAGACGGATCGGTGTGGATGAGGTGTTGGAGCACGGGAAGGGCACGGAGGTGTCTGTCCGTGGTGAGTGGGGCTCTCAGAGCAGCTCCTGCTGGGAACCAGCCCAGCTGGGGGCAGACCCTGGCCTGGCCCAGCTCATCCAGGTCCCCAGGGGAGGCCCCGGGGCCGGGCAGGGCTGGCAGAGCCCGGTCTGAGGGTCCCACACTTCTCCCCACAGCCAAGCCCACCCCCCCGGTGGTGTCCGGGCCCCAGCACAGAGCGGGGCCGGGGCAGTCGGTGTCCGTCACCTGCGTGTCTGGAGGGTTCTACCCCGAAAACATCACCGTGAGGTGGTTGAAGGACGCGGCCTCCATCTCCGCTCAGCAGCCCCGGGTCACCCCCGGGAGGACAAAATCCTCCTACAACATGTCCAGCTCGGTGACGGTGACGCTGCAGGAGGAGGACGTCCGCTCGCAGCTCGTCTGCGAGGTGCAGCACCCCACGCTGAGGGCCCCGCTGAGGGCGACCTTCCAGCTCAGCAAGGTCCTGCGAGGTGAGGGCTGGGGGGGCCCGGCCAGGGGTGCCCGGGTGCCGCGGGGCCGGGGGCGCGGGGCAGGGAGCGGGCACCCTGCGGGCAGCGGAGCCGCGGGACGCCGGGCTCCAGGCGCCGCCTCTCTCCCCAGTGCCCCCCAGAGTGCGTGTGGTGGCCGAGCCCCCCGGCCCCGTGGAGCCCAACGGGACGGTGACCTTGTCCTGCCAGCTGGAGGGGTTTTACCCGGGAGAGGTGTCCGTCACCTGGCTGGAGAACGGGATGGAGATGAAGGTGGAGAACGTCTCGCGGGCGGCGGAGACGCGGCAGGGGTTGTTTGAGCTGAGGAGCCAGGTGGAGCTGCAAGCCACGGTGGAGAGGAACGGGTCGGTGTTCACCTGCAGAGTGGTGCACGATGGGCAGGAGCCCCTCAGCGAGCTGGCTGCACTGCGGGTCACTGCCCCAGCCCAGGAGGGCACCGGCGGACAGAGCCAGGGAGAGGATGGTGCGTGAGAGGCACTGGGATACAGGGGGTATCTCAAGATGTCATCCCCTTGAGAATGATCGTTGTCCCACCAGAACCTGGGTCAAGGACAAAATCTTCATCCTGGGGAGCAGGGGGTGATGCTGCCAATTACTGAGTTGTTGTCCCCGGTGCTTCAGTTGTCACCAAGACAAGTCTGGGTGTAAGGCTGCAGGGACTTGGTTGCTTTTGGTGTTTTCAGGCCCCCGCTCACCATCTTCATTCATGTTTCAGAAAAGTTGCGCCTCATCTATATCGTGGTGGGAGTGATCTGCACTGTGCTGGCACTGCTGGTGGCTGCAACTCTTTACCTCATCCGGGCAAAGCAGAGCAAGGGTAAGAGAACCAGGGAAGCAGCTGCTCCCAGCCCTTTTCTCTTCCTGAGACAATTCGTCTGTACTTGGGAAAGGGAGGATGGAGCAGGGCTGGTGGGGCTCTTTGCAGGCTGCAGGGAAAGCTCTGCCTGGCTGCCACCACGTGCCCATGCCAGCCAGGAGCAGGGACTAACGTGGTTGTTATCCCTTGTACCTGAAACATCTGGCACCCCTCTGCCAGATGCAGTCCTGGAGTGAGACTGCAGCCACTTGTCTCTGGGAAAAGAAGTGTGTCAGCTCTTGCAGCCATCTCTGCACGTGCCTAGGGAAGAGGGAGGTTAACTTACTTACCAAACTATTTCTTTCCTAAACTATTTCTCTTCTGGCAGGTAAAAGCTCACCGTCTGCTAGGTAAGTGCTGATTCCCTCTGGTCACCAAATCTGTGGGGACTGAGCTGGACACCTTCAGCCTGCAAAGGGGGTCCCTTGGGATGGGGGTGGAGCTGGAGCCCCAAGAGCTTGTGACAGGGAAGGCAGGACCACAGGCAACTCCCTGCTTGTGGTTCTGCCCCCACTGTCATCTTTCCCCAAATACTTGGCTTTTGGGTGGGAGCTGGGTCTCCAGCCTACAGAGATGTAGCTGGACCAGCACAAATGCTCATGGGTGAGGACTCATCCTGCTTGGGGCTGTGGCAAGGACCTTGTTTTTGCATCTGAACCCCCCCAGCAGCTCCATCACTGGGCAAGAGGCAAGAAGGCGCTTGATCTGACCTGCTGTGTTCCCTCTTTCAGGTTACATGAGCCTGAGAAAAGCAGCGAGGCCACTACCCAGGTGTGTTGCTCAGCCCTGGGACACCTTGGTGTGTTTCCAGAGGTTCCTCTGTGAAACATCTCAGTGTCTCCAGTGGAGGGTGGTGGTTCCCCCGTGAAACATCTCAGTGTCTCCACGCTGTGGCTGGAGAGGGAAGAGAAGCTGCCCCAGGGGTAGCCACTTCCCAGCATCTTTTCTGCCTTTGCCCTCTCCTCCTCCCAGGACAGACAGGGTGTGAGCTGCCTGCAGACCCAGCTGTGTGTCAGTCAGCCAGGCTATTTGTGGAGTTATTTTGCATTTGGTGACTCAGTTCTGAGCAGAGTCGTGATCAGCAGCAATCTGTCCATCCCACCCAGCCTCTGCCAGCTCCCACGTGGGCATCGCTGGGCACCCCTGCCCATCCCAAGCAGGATGGGGTGGCTGCAGTGGCAGCTCTGAAGCCTGTTGGTGGCTGGTGATTTCGAGGGCTTAGGGGGTGTAAAGGATTGCTGTGGGGTTGTCCCTCTGTGTCGTGCCCTCTGGACAAGCAGGGACCGAGTTGTCCCAGGTCGGGCTGGCGGGGACTGACTCCAACGTGGGGCTTGGGGCACGGGTGGCTCCTCCCACGTCCTCCCGGAGGAAGAACTCATGGTTTCTCCCGTGCAGGAATCCGACCCCAACAACCTGACTTACGCAGACCTGAACTTCGACAAGGAGCGGAAGCCGATCCGCAGGGTGGTGGAGCTGAGCCAGCAGTCAGACTACGCCTGCATCCAGAGCAGCCCCGCGCCCGCCGGCGACGACAACCTCACCTACGCTGACCTGGACATGGTGCACCTCAGCAAGGCACCCAAACGGCCAGCTCCCGGCCCCGAGGAGGCCAGCTCCGAGTATGCCAGTGTCCAGATCCCGAGGAAGTGAGCGGGGACCCCCTTGCCCCTCAGGGAGCCACCCTGCTCCTCCCCAGGAGGAATTCTCCTGGCAGCACTGAGAGCGATGTGAAGACGGGCTGTGGTACCCACGGGGTGGAAACGGAGCTCGTGATGCTGGGGGGGTCGTCTCCCATCTGCAGAGACTTGGTTTTTTTGGTTTTTTTTTTGGAGGCAGCTTGGTCCTGGGGCTGCCAGCTCCATCCCTTTGGGATCCCACTCAGCTTGGCGTGCTGGGTTTGCCTGCCGGCGGGTTCAGTGGACCAGAGGCTCCTCGGGAAGCTCCGGCTGGGCAGAGGGGATGGGGACAGTGCCTCCCTGCCAGCTCCAGTGAGGATGCTGCTGCCCGGCCAGGCTTGCACGGCTTCCCACGGCCACCCCGGCCCCACCGGAGCCCCCACGCTGCCTTCTGGGGCTCTCTGCCTCCGGCGCCTGGAAAACAAACTCTGGCTTTAAAGGACGGAAGCGTCCGCCTCTCTCTTCCCAAGTGTCCCTTCTGCGGGACCTCTGTCTCGCACCAAGGCCAACGAGGCTGGGCAGGCCACTGAGCTGAGCCTCCCACCGTGGGCTTTCCTGTCCTGCCACCCAGGGAGGCTCCTGGGACAGCTCCCTGGTACCCAGCATCTTCTTCTTCCTCCTCCTCCTCCTCTGCACAGCCTTGCCCTACCCTGGGACCCACCAGCACTGCCCCAGGTTTGTACACAGGGTGCAGCTTTGCAGGTGCCCCCACCAGCCCTGGTTCCACCCCCCGCAGCCCCGGGAGCTCCCCGCAGGTACCGTGTAACATGTTTTGACTGTTTGACATGTAACTGTTAATTTCTAGAGCTAAAAAACCCCGATGTTTTGTGTTGTACGTGGGTGTGCTGCTGTGTACTTAACACTAGAGTAAGATGTGCAGAATCAAGACCGAGGCCTCAGTGAAGACCCCTAAAACCTGTAGATTTTAAGAGGCTCACTTGACCCCCTCCCAGCCTTGTGAGGCATGCTCCCCCCAGCCCTCCTGTGGGGACAGATGTCTTCCCTGTGTCCCCTCCCTGGGCTACAGCACAGGGCCAGCACTCGGTGGCCTTGCAGGAGTGGGACTGTGTCCCCTCAAGCCTGGCTGCTGGGATGGGGGGGGAATTGTCTATGGAGGAAGGGGCCTGGTGATGCTTTGAGAGCGATGTGACTGCCTGTACAGACCTTTTTTTGTTTTGTTTTGTTTTTTTCTTTTTGCTTGCAAGATATTTTTATAATAAAAGTGAAAAGTCCTGTGCTGCTCCCGCACCGTGGTGTGGTCCCCTGCTCAGGGCAGTCACTTTGTCACCTGCACTTAGGGTGAGGAGCATGGTGGGGGGGAGGTTGTCATGTCCTGCAGTGAGGAGGGGGAGGGCCTCATCCTGCACAGCTCCGGGGTGTGCTGAGGAGGATGGCAGCAGCAGAAGGGTGAGGTTGGGGGCCATGCCAGTAACCCCCTCACTATAGACTGGGGTCTGCCTGTGCCAAGGGTGAGTTGAGTGTGCCAGTCCTCTGCAGTCACCCCCTTCCTAGCCCTGGAGCTGGTGGGGTCCCACATCCCCCTTGGCACCCACAGGAAGGTACCAGCAGCACCCATCACCCCTCCAGACCCTGGCTTAGGGTGTGTGGTGCCCTCATGCTGAGGACTTGATCTGCCCCACGGAGCCCTGGATGAATCCAGTGCTGAGCACCCAGCACAGCTTCAGCTTTGTTGGCATCTGCCTTTTATTGGCTGCAAGGGGAGCAGGAGAACCCCGGGGGGACGGGGTGGGTGCTGGGACTGGGGGACACAGCTTGAGGAAGAGGGTGGAGGTTGTGTCTGCCCCAGTGACACGGTGCCAGCCCTGCTCAGCCACCTCTCCCAGGGCCGTGCTGACCGCTCGGGTCACCTCCCAGCTTGGGGAGCCTCATCCTGCCCGGCTCATCCTTCCCGGTGCTCCGAGGCCACCTGCTGGGACGGTTCCCAGACCCTGCTGTGTGTCTGCAGCCGTGGGAGGGGGGGGAGAGGTGTCCCCCACCCCGTTTGCCCCAGGGGATGGCCCCGCAGCCGCACTGCCAGCAGCCGGAGGGGTGGCACTGTCCCCTCATTACGAGGGGTCCCTAGGGGATGGGCAGGTGAACCAGAGAGGGCCAAATGGGGATGGGGACACACAGTCCCCTGGGGGGGGGGGAGGTGAAGGGGGTAGAGGGCAGGGGTGACTCTGGGCAGAGGATGGGGCCAGGGTTGTGGGGACCCCCCGGGTTCTATAGATCCGAGACCTCCCCTGAGTAGGCGCTGGGATCCTCGTCCGCCCGCGCCGTCACCTTGAACTGTCGCCGCAGGAAGCCCCCGTAACGCTTCTGACTGTCCCACTTCAGCTTGGGCCGGATCCGCCTCATGAAGCCCCCGTAACGCTTGTGCAGCTCCGCCAGCTCCTGCCCCTCGGCCCCGGGCCCCGTGGGCTCCTCGTCTCCCTCTCCAGCCGGCTCCGGGTAGTCCTGGGGGGCCGCCCGCTCCCCCGGCTTGCGGCCGAAGCCCCCGAACTTCTTGCTGAGTCCCCCCTTGGTGTGGGCGTTCTCACGCAGCAGGGACAGCAGCTTCCCCTTCGACAGCTTCTTCATGAAGCCCCCGTAGCGCTTGGCCGGCGCCGACGGCAGCTCCCCGGGACCCGGCTCCGGCTCTGCCTCCTCCTCCGCGTCCCGAGGGGACAGCTCTGTCCCGTCAGACAGGGCCACCAGCGGGGCCAGGAGGGCCAGCGCCTTCCTGCAGGTCTCCCACTCGGGGCCGGGGGGTGAGGAGCCCTGGCATTCCCACAGGCACATCTGCAAGACAGCAGCCCCGGGGCACCCACCGGCATCACCCCACCGCTCGGGGGTCCCCCCTGCCTTCCTCCCACCACCCCCCGGGGTGTGCCCACCCCAAGCCCGGGAGTCCGTCCGTGCTCTCCGTGCTGCCGAGCTCAGCGAGGAGCCCATGCTTACACCTTCCCACCACTCTGGCAGCACCCAGCTCTGCCAGCAACGTCCCCCATGATGTCCCTGCTGTGACTCTCCCCTCCCCCAATTAAAGGCTGCACGGGTCCAGCACTCACCAGTGGCCAGACACCGGTGTCGGTCTGGGATGCGCAGAGGGAGCACTGGGTCACACAGTCTGCAGATGCCACCACAGCCAGGGACAGGATGAGGGCCAGCACCAGCACCCGCCGTGCCATCTCGCCCCACAGCCACTGCCTGGGGAGGGGACAGCACAGAGCCTGTCACCTTCCCCACACTGGCCCCGGGAAGCCCATCCCCAGAACCCTTGGTGTTGGGTGCCCACCACCTGCACCTCTGTGGCTGCTCCAGGGGACACGCACTGGGACTGTGCCTGCACCACTCACCTCCAGCTGCTCCTGGGTCGCAGGCAGGGATGGAAGCAGACAGGGGTGACTGGCAAGGACACCAAGGGATGCAGTTCCTTACCCTGCCTGCAGCCTGGTCCTTGGCACAAGCTACGACCTGGCCCCCAGGGCCACCAAGGAACCACCATCCCATCCCCATCCCCATCTCATCTCCCTCATCACTCCCTCCATACCACTGGAAAGAAAAGCCCCTTTTTTCCCTTTAGCACCGAGTTTCCCTGCAATACTGCAACCATGCTTTCTTGCAGAGGGGATGAATCATCAGCTCTCCCCTTGGCCTTGAGGAAAGGAAGGATCACGATTGGAGCCAGCAGCAGGATGAGGATGGGGACATTCCATCACCTGGTCCCAACTCACCCAGGTGCTGCAGCCCTGGCTCCCCTCCCTCCCACCTGACACTTCTGCTGGGCTGGTGCAGCAGGAGGGAAGGAGGAACAGTCAGGTTTCAGGTTTAGTCCTACCTGCAAGCCACCATCACACCATCCTTCAGCCTGCCAGAGCCTCTCACCTCAGCTGACGAGGCCAGGGAGGTCTGAATGTGCAGCAGTGGCTGGGAGAGGGGCTGTGCCAGCAGCACCACACCAGAACCCTCTGAGGAAGGCTGAAACAGCCAGTACTGGCCACAGTTGCAGTGCCACAGGACTGCAGTGCCACCAAGACCCCAACAGTCCTGGGAGCAAGAGCTGACCCCAAAGGGGTGTGCTAGCAGCAAGCACCCACCTGCCTCCTTGGCTGCTGTTATCCAGGGTGGAAAGGCATGACCCAGAGGGATCTGTTACACATTAATGACGCATATCAGAGACTATTGTATTCTCCAGCAGTATCTGCTAATGTACTGTAATTGGTACTGATGAAGAAATGTTAATGCCACAGTATTAATTCATGCTAGATTAAAATTTAATTCGAATTATCTTCACCATCGTGTGCCAAGCTGTCTGCATTCCTGGGCTGCACCGCGGCACCGGCACCGCGCAGCCCTGAGAGCATCACCTGGACTGGTCCTGGCAGAGACCCAGGACAGACACCCAGGATGGGCACAGGGAGACCCCAGACAGCCCTCCCCACCGAGACCCCACGACCACCCCTTACTGCCTCCCCACCATGGAGATGGCACCGAGGAGCAAGGGCTCCCCAGCCATGCAGGTAGGTGCCAGCTGCTGCTGGGGGGAACAAAGCTCCCAAAACAACCACAGCTGCTTCCATGCAGCCCCACTGGGAACATTTTTCTCCACCCGCTCCCCCTGCCCTGCTCCATGCCCTGCTGCAGCCAAAGAATTGGGGACCTCACGGCACTCAGGGGAGCTGCAGCTCTCCAGGGCACAGTGGGGCCAAGGACCCTCCATTCCCAGACACCCCTGGACATCCAGCTGCCAACACACCTTGTCCAGGCAATGCCAGCAATGTCCCTGCAGCGCCCTGCCTGCTCCTGCATGAGGGGGGATCTGGCAAAAATGGGGCAGGAAAAGGGGAGAAAAACAGAGGGCTTTGGGCAAAAGTGAAAAGAAGAAGCACACAAAGGGAGGAAGAAGAAAAGCAGAGTTAGAGCTCGATGTGTGTTACCTGGAAGAGCCCCAAGGCTGTGGAGTTGTCCCTCCTGCAGAAACGCCTCGACAGGATCAGGGCAGCATCTGGCAATGCTACCTGTGGGTCCTGGCTGCCACAGCCACCCTCAGCATGTCCTACCTGTGCCAGGTGTCTGCCAGGGTCCCCTCTTTCCCTGTCCTGTTTCCACTGGGACTGTGTGAGCCCGGTGGCACAGACACCAATACCCTGTTACAATCAATCTGTGATTATTTCTAGTGAGGGATGTGAGCTGCTCCCCCAGGCTGAGCAGGTCTCTGCTCCCATCTGGGTCTACGTCAGGCAGGCTTGGACCCTGCAGAGATTTCTGGTGGAGAAGAATCACCTTCCACTCGTTCCTTTTCTCACCTTTAAAAATGTTCTGGAGATGCCTTCAGGACACAGCTTCTCAAAGAAGCCAATGACTTTTGGAATAGAATCACAGCAAAACCCACCATTGTGGCCACCACTGCTGCTTGAGCCACGTGAGGAGAGACAGAAACCTCTCCCCCATCTTCTCCCCCCTACTCCCTTTGCCCCTCCAAGCCCTGGGTGTCCCTTCTGCCAGGGTGGCAGATGTGTCAGATGGGGCATCTGCATCAAAACGAACCCCAGCAAAGCTCCAGACAGCGGTTCACGGGCTACAAAACCACTCGAGGTGAGAGGAGCACCTGGGGCCAGGCAGGAGCCTCTCAAAACGAGCCCAAGCACAATCCCCACTCAGCACCCTGGCTGGGGGGGGGGAGTTTGGAAAGGGAATCACTTTGGTTTGGTGACATGCCCGGCCATGTCACCCCGGCAGCCCTACCTGCTGCTGCTGCTGCTGCCCGTCCCGCCGAGCACCCGCTCCGCCGAGTCAGGACGGGTGGTGGGTGATGGGTGTCCCTCCGCGGGGGTCAGGCTGAGATGCTCATCAGTGGCAGTGGTAAGGCCCCTTTGGCTGGTGGCCCCGCGGCGATGCCCGGTTGCCCCCCGGACTCGCCGTCCGCCGGCTCCCACCCCGCTTTTATGGCCACGGAGTCTCCTCCTGCAGAGGGGCCCGGCTGCGCTCGGCTCGGCGGAGCCAATCGGGGAGAGGGAAGATGTGAATAATCAGCCTCGCAGCATCCCCGCCACCTCCCCAGCCAGCTCTCCCACCCTGCCGGGGCCTCCCTGCGGCCCCCCGCTTGTCCCAAGGATTGGGGTGCACGTCCCAGCGCTGCATCGCCACTGGCTGCACCCCTCGGGGACCCCCGTCGGGGCCAGCCTCAGTCCTCAGGATTGCAATGTGTGTCCCAAACACAGGAGGTGGCTGGGGACCAGGATGGGGGCTGCTGGACCCCCCCCCCCACCCTCCATACCCCCCCCAGGTGTATGATGGAAGAGTTTGGCTGCCAAGGGATGTGAGCTGCTCCTGGGCACCAAATTCAAATCCTACCTAATAAGGTGTGTGTGTGTGTGTGTGTGTGTGTGTGTGTGTGTGAATCCCTGTCCTTTCACCCCTTGCTCCCCAGGCTGGGGAGAGGCTCCATCCTCGTGGTGATGCCAGGGAGAGGGCTGAGCCTCGCCAAAGCCAGCGGGAAGGGTGAGAGGGTCTTCACTCCCCAGGAAAAGCTGGTGCCCCCCCAGTCCACCCAACTCACCTGCTGCTGGGCAGCAAAACCCTGGAAGGATCTTCCCCCCCAACCTCCACAACGTCAGGGCTTCCCCCCCACCTTCTCCCCATCCCCCCTCCTCCTGAGGTCAGACCCAAAGAGATGAACCGAAGGGGCAAGGGGAGCCGGGGGGGAGAGGGGGGGTGTTTGAAGACCCCCCCCCGCATTCCCCGCTCAGCCCCGATTCCTGCTCACACATTTCCAAACCTGATGTGGGGGTGAAGGAGAGTGGCACCCCCTGAGCTCCCCGTGCCAGGGCACAGGTGGGGTCCAGGGGACAGAGCCCCCAGCCCAGACCAGCCTGTCCCGTCCCTGCAGCCCCGGGGGGGTGGGAGGTGTCCCCCGCGCTGCCGGCAGCGCTGCCGTCCCTCTCGCCTTGAAGACGCAGCTATTTTTATCGGAGCTCAAGAGGAATGTTTCCCAGCAACCTGCCTTCCTCCCCGGCTCCAGCACCCGCTGCCCGACCCCCTGTCCCCTGCTCAGCCCTCCAGGGGCATCAGAATGGCTGGGGCCACCCAGAGGTCCCCTGTCCCCAAGGCTGGTGGCCACCTCTGCTAGCACCCACGTTTGGGGTGCCAGGCTCTGCTCGCTGGGACAAAACACGTGGGACCCCACGGGTTTTGCTGTGAGGTGGATTTTGGCTCGGCTGGGACAGCATGGAGGGACTGAAGGAGCCAGGCAAGGCGAAGGCAGAGCATCCCACATCTCCCCAGGGACAACAGAGGAGATGTCACCCGTGGGACCTATCTCAGGAGGCAGCAGTGCTGTGAGGAGGGGGGAACAGAGCTCGGGGCCACGCAGGGGTATGGGTAGGGGTTAGCCATGCCCACCCCCCTCACTGTGCTGTGCTGGGCAGACCCAGAACAAAGCTGGGGAGAACAAAGTGCAGCTACAGACCACCAGAGCCCCTTGGTGTGGGGCTGGGCCAGGGGCTGCAGGCACCCCCCAGGCAGGCTTCAGCTGGGGCAAGTGGTCCCGTGGGCATCACAGACATGGCGGGGAGGAGGATTTCTTACACCAAAACCATTCTTTCCATCGAACAGCTCTCCCAAAGCCTCCAACTCCATCCCTGAAGCCTGGCCCCTCCGCTTGGATCTGCCACTCTCAGGCAGATGGCTCCACCTGGAAGCCTCGTCCCTGGATGAGAGCAACAGCAGCCCAGGGCCTCCGGAGGGGAGCAGACCCCAACGGCACCCCAAAAGCAGACCCCAATGTCCTGGGGCACAGCTGCTTCCCCACGCAGGGTAATCGCACCCGAGAGAGCTGTGGATTTGGTGCGGGAGTAAATCCTGCGGGTACAGGGAGGTGTTAGGCGCAAGGTTCCCTCCTCGGGGCCGATTCCCATGGCTCTGGGAGGGAGGGTGAGCTACTCCTGTCCCCAAACTGTCCCCATCTTATTTTCTGCATGTGCCCAGCTGTGCTGAGCGGGGTGAGAGGGTCCTCCTTGGGGCTGGTGACAGTCCAGGCAGGCGTGTGGGGGGGTGAAAGGGTCCCCCCAAGGGAAAGGAGCAGGGAACCAGCCCACCCACCAGCAAGTTTAATTAATATTCATCTGTCGCTTCCTAATGGGAAGCTGCCTGTGAGTCACCCTGACATTTCCCTGGGACAATGGCAATTAAGCACCTGGGGAAGAGAAAAGCGCGGTAATAGAGAAGTGAAGTTCTCCTTCAGATGAGTGAAAAGCGGGATGGGTGAGGAGGGGGACGAGCGAGCGCGTGTACCCGCAGAAGCACGTGGGAAGTACCGGTGGCTCATGTCACCCAGCACATCCCCGACACCCCCAGCCCAGGGAGGACACCCCGAGCTGCCCCACTCCCCATCCTGGGAGGGGGTAAATCATCCCCGAGGGTGGGATGAGCTCTGCCACCTCCTGGGCTGTCCCCAGGTGCTCGGTTGTGGTCCCTCCAGCACCATCAGCTTTAGCTTAATTCAGTGGGATGGGGCTTTTACAGAAATGGCTCCATTTTCACCCCAAAAGTGATGACAAGGCTGTGAGGTGGCCTTTTTGCAGGCAGAGGTGGCCAGGGGGCAGCACGTGGGGCAAGGGACACAGCTGTCACATTTCGTGGACCATGAGAGGCCTCAACAGCACCATGGGGTGAACTGCCCCGGGGGGAGAGGCGGGGTTAAACCTGGGGGTCTGCTCCCCACCACCCATGGGAGCCACGAGTGAACCTCTGGCATCTCCACCGGAGTGATCCGGAGGCAGATGCGGAGCAGGGGAAGGAGCAGGATGCAGCCCCTGCCTGCGTCACGCCGCGGCAGCTCGAGGTCACCGCACACGTGGGGGGCACACGGTGACCTCCTGGCGTGGGCAGGAGGCACAAGTGGCCACTCGATGCCACTCGATGCCACTCCAAAAGCAAGAACTCACGTATGGCCCACGTCACGCTGCTGCCATCGTCCCTGCCACCATCCCTGCCACTGTCCCACGTGGTGCCAGGCTGAGAACAGGGCAGGGGGCTGCAGCACAGCCCCCTCATCCCTCAGCCAAGGGGTGAAGTGGCTCCGTTTAAAACCGAATCGAGTTCACCCCCCTTCCAGGAGCTGCAGCCCGCGTGACGCCGCCAGCGTGGAGCCATCCCCCCACCCTGCACGCTGGGCCGTGGGTGCTGCTGGCTCTGGGGGTCTCTGTGTCCCCCACCCCCTGGGGAAGGGGTGTGGGGGGGGGGGCACCAACGTGACAGAGCCCGGAGCTGGCGCAGGCTGCGTGACGGCAGCAGCACGTGCCTCAGGAATGAGTCAAGAAACCATCAATTTTTTGAGCTCCCTCCATGAAGTGGCTCTGCAGAGCCTCTCCTTGACCTTCCCCAGAGCCGGGAGGGTCACCCGCTGCCCGCCCCACGCAGCCCAGCACCAGGATCAGGCCCCCCCGCGCCACCCGGGGTGGATGGATGCGTGGGAAGTGCCTGGGTGGGGGGGGGGGTTGAGGAGCAGTTTGGGGACGGGAGGGTGGGACACGGCCCCCTGCCCTGCCCTGGGACACAGCCAGCCCACCCCCCCCTGCCCGCTGGAGCAAAGGAGCCCCACGGGGAGCCCGGCACAGAGTCACGGGGGACACGAACACCGTGGGGGGACACACCGCCCCGCCCCGCGGGGTCCCGGTGTGCGGCAGCGACCGATGCATTTCCCATCCCACGGACATCCGTCCCCCGGGAGAGAGAAGCGATGATGCCCGGGATCCCAGCGACTTTCCCGGGGAAATTCCAGCTGGAACACCCCTCCCGGTAAGCCCCGAGGATGACCGTCCGGGAGGGACCGCTGAACGCTACCGGGGATCTCAAACCGAGCTCAGCGCCCGCCCGCCCTCCCCGGTGCGGCTGCGCAGCCCCGGTGCACCGACCTCCGGCACTGCACGGTTACCGCCAGTGTACCGGGGCCCTCCCGGTGCATCACCCGCCGGGCAGGGGACGGATCACTCTAAGCCGGTGCTCTGCCCCCCATCCCGGTGCACCGCTCCTTCTCTCCGGTGCACCGACTCCCCCTGCCGGTGCACCGAGCAGGGCTGCACAGCCCCATGCACACCGAACTCCCTCCCCGGTGCACCGACGGTCCCGGTGCGGTGGGCGGGGGGGTCGGAAGGAGGACGGGAGGGGTGGGCGGGTCCCCCCCGCCGTTACATAAGGGGTTACGTCAGGGCGCGCGGCCCCGCTCTTATCCCGCCGCCGCCGCCCCTCCCGTTCACACGGTACCGGTGCCGGTACCGCCGCAGCAAGCGCCCAGCTCTGATTTCACCACCACCACACCCCAGGTGAGCCCCACCGTGCCCGGTGAACCGGAGAAAGCAGGGACCGCACCGGACCGGCTGCCCCGATGCCCGGCCCTGTTTACACCGGCGCGGCGCCTACCACGGCGGCGGCTGTGCGGGGGGGGGACCTCCCGCCGCTCTGAGCCCCCGCCGCACCGAGGCGGCGCGGTACCCCGGTTACCGGGACACGGGGCGGAAGGATCTCCCCGCCGACACCGAAGACCCCTTCCCTCCCGCCCCTATACCCCCCGCCACCGTTGGGGTGCTCTGCGAACCGACCCCCTCTCCTTCTCGGTTCCCCCCCCCCCGCCGCCCCGCCGTGGTTCGTCCCGCGCCGCCGCGATTGGCCGAGCGCTTAAAGGGGCGGCAGCGCGCGCTTTTCCGCCCTCCGACGCGGCGGCGGCGGCGCGTGCCCCCTCGGCCGCGCGGCGCTCCGGGCCCCGGCGCTCCCCGGGGGGCCCGGGGGGGGGAGCGGAGCGGAGCGGAGCGGGGGGCGGCGGGGGCGCGAGCAGCCGTCCGGAGCGCGAGCCTCCCCACGGCGGTGCCATGGAAACGGCGGACGGCGGCCGCCGCGGGACAGAAAGGGCGACGCGGCGGCGGGCAGCGCGGAGGGGGCCCATGGCGGCGGCGCCGGTGGCGGGGTCCGAACCCCCGGGTGATGGCGGCGGAGGCGGCGATGGTGGTGGTGGTGGAGGAGGAGAAGGAGGAGGAGGAGGAGGCGGCGGCGGCGGGGCTCCGCGATACAGCCTGCTGTCCGAAATCGGCCGCGGGGCCTACGGCGTGGTGTACGAAGCGGTGTCGGGCCGCAACGGCGCCCGGTTAGCGGTGAAAAGGATCCGGTGCGACGCCCCCGAGAACGTGGAGCTGGCGCTGGCGGAGTTCTGGGCCCTGACGAGCCTCCGGCGGCAGCACCCCAACGTGGTGCGGTTCGAGGAGTGCGTCCTGCAGCGGCACGGCCTGGGCCAGCGCATGAGCCACGGCAACAAGCGCAGCCAGCTCTACCTGCGCCTCGTCGAGACCTCCCTCAAAGGTACCCCACACCCACACCCCTCCCCGGCACCGCCACCGGCGCCGGGAACCCCTGCACACCTTCCCCCCGGCCCCTCGGCCTCATCCTTCAGGGGTGCCCCCCACACCCCCGGGGCCTGCTGCCCTCCCCCGTGTCGCCGCACCCTCGGGTTATTCCACCCCCTGAGCACCCTGGGGCCATGCCCAGGGACCCTGCCCGCCTCAGGGATCCCCCCATCACCGGGTTATCCACCCTTGAGCACCCCCAGGGCCACCCCAGTGCCACCTCACCCTCGGGTTATTCCACCCCCCAAGCACCCTGGGTCTGTCACCTCCCCACTGCCACCAGTGCCCCCCCAGCAGGTAACCTCTGGGTCACCCTGTGCAGCACATTCTGCTGTCACCCCCTTTCCCCTGGGCCACCCTGACCCCCGATTCCTGGGGCACCCTTCCCAGACCCTGGGCAGCCCACCCAGCATTACACCGTTGCTCAAATCCCTCCTTGGCATCACTTGACCCCAAAGGAACACCCAAAGCTCCCCCCATTTCTCCCAGTACCTCTTAATTCACTGCTTTGCCAATATATCCACACACCCCCCAGCTCTCTCCACTGCACCCCATGTTCCCTGTGGGACCCCTGGGGTCCCTCTGTCACCCCTCTGCTGCCACCCACCCCCATTCCCCGCTGGGACCCCTGCCCAGCCCCATGCTGTGCCCAACTCTCCCTTCCTCTGTGTGCTGCTTCCAGGGACCCCCTTCCTAAACCCCCACCCCCTGCCCTTGGCAGCTCTGTGCCCTGCACCTCTGCAGCACCCCATCCCTGTGTCCCCTCCTCCTGAGGGTCCCTTTTGTCACCTCCAGGCTCACACCCTCTCTGCCCCCCCCGCCCCCACAGTCCCAAGGCTGCAGCCCACCCAGCTACCCAGGGTCCTTCAGCTCTTGGGGCTTTGGGACTGTTCCTTGTACCCTCCCTGGAAGCAGCAGTGCCTGGAGCCAGGGCTGACACCCCCACCTTCCCTTGGGGTCCCTCAGCAGCATCATGGGACTGTCAGGGGTCACCTTCTGCCTCAGTTGATGACTGTGATGGTGACATCTCCAAAATGCTCCCTCCCTCCCTCCCTGCTCCCTTGGCTGCCTGTCAGACCCAGCTCTGCCAACGTGCAGTGAAGATGTGGAAAAATACCAGAGCCCTGTATCCTCCATGCCCCCACACCCCCCCCAGCCTGCCACAGCTCACCCCAAACCTCCCATCCTCTCCCCAAATTGTCATGCCAGGGCTCCTGGGGGAGCTCAGCCTCCAAACCCTGTGCCAGGCTCCATGGGAGGCTGCTGGGACCCATCCTCCAGGCAAACCTCTGGCTCTTGGACTCTCCCTGTCCTGCTTGTCCCCTCCGTGCTCCTGAGGGGAACATGCCTGGACCTGTAGCCCCAGTCCTGCTCTGACTCCACACAACCACTCCCCAGGCAGGGCAGTGTCCTGGTTTCTGGTGCTTCCTTCCCTGGGCATGGCTCCCAGGATTGATGCCAGATCTTCCCTTGGGCTGTGTGTCCAGCTGCAGCAAGTCAGCCTCTCCCTGGCAGGTACAGGGCTTTCCTGTCCCCCCTGTGTGCCCTAAGAAGAGGTGACACAGCTTGGGGAAAGCTCTCTAAGTGTTGTCCCAACTTCCCTGCCATGGGGAGGGCTGTGCCTGCCCCAGTCCTGCTGAGAGGGGAGCAGAGGTGGGCTCTGCATCCCAAGCAGCAGTTTCACTCCCCAACCCCAGACACGTTGCTTCCCTCTGCCTTATCTCTTTGAGCAGAGTCTGTGCTCCTGCCCTCCCCATCTCTGGGTCTGATACAGCACCAGTAAATCTTTTTTTCTCAGAAAACCCCAAAGCAGATCGGGGTGCAGCTGGCTGTCAGTCTGTGGCTCTGGCCAGGGTGGCCAGCACGTGGCCGTGGTGCCGTGCCATTCTGCACGACTGCAGCTGGGTTATTTAGGGGCCTGCACAGATGCTGTGCCAACACCAGGGCTCAGGGCACGGCGGGGGGGGATTAACCAGGGACTTTCTGAATATTAACCGGGAACTCTCTGGATCGGGAGCACAACTGCGGGGATGCCGGGCGGTGGCTGGGGCTGGGCTGCAGCATGGGGCCTTGGACCTTCCTAATGAGATGGGGAATGATAAGTTTAAGGTCAGAGTGGGTAAAGAAAGCTTGAAAGGCCAGTGCTGAGCGTGGAGGAGGGGTACGGACCAGAGCCATGTGCCCCAATACACGTGCACCTTCAGGGCTTGTGCACGGCCACGTGCCCCTTGTTCCTACCCATAGCAGGGATGGAGCTGCCTTATGAAGAGGTGTAAGGTGGTGTTATCTGTGGGACCACCAACCTGCCACTCCTGGGCTGCCTTGGAGTGTTTTCCATCAGTCCAAGACCTGCTGGCTCTCATCTCTCCAGCACAGCCTCTGCAGAGAGGGACTCAGAGGTTACAGTGGGGGGTGGGGTGCTGCTTCTGCTCTCATTAGATTTATCTTAATTTTTTTTTTTTTTTTTTAACCTCTGTGATGCTAAGCAAATTAGCAAGCTGTTAATGAGCTCCCAGGATAGGTGGGTGGGTGGGAGGGCTGCTGGCAGGATGGAGAGGTGAGTGAGTGTGTGCTGTCCTGTGCCAGCCCTGTGCAGGCAGCGCGGGGATGCTCGTCTGCAGCTCCTCAACTCTTGGCTGCTTGGCAGTTTGCTAACGTCTCATCTCGAGGAAGGGGCTTGCCAGCTCTTTATGTTTGAAGCTGTTTGTTTTGAAGGCAGGAAGATGATTTAACAACTAAACCACTTTCAGATTATAGAAGGAAAATTAGGAAATATTACTCTTGGCTTTAAGCGTCTCCCAGCAGCGCTCCACCCAAAGTGAAGTGCAGGGTGCTCACTGTGGGGTCAGCAGTGACCTCCTTGTGCTTGCTGAGGTTCAGGGGGCAAGATTTAGATCAGAACCTTTGTTATTCTAAGAACAAACCTTGTCTTGTCAGAGCCAGCAGGTCCTGGCTGCAGGTGGGAGTTTGAGCTGCTTCCCCAGGGGGCTGTGGGCAGTGCTGCTGTGTGACTGCTCCTGAAGGTGTGTGATGGGCACAGGGCTCCCTGTTCCTGGCTGAGAAGAGCCAAACCCTCCTGCTCCCCACCCTGGGGCTTTGTGGGTGCTGAGGGGAGCAGGAAAGCAAAGCCCTGAGCCCTGCTGTGATGTTGCTGGGGTTTAGCAAACCTGAGGGGGTGGCAGTGGGGTGATCTGGGGATGTCCTGGCTGGGCAAAGGTCTCTGCTCCCAGGATGAGCAGCTTCTGCTTCAGTTTCTCTGCTTGTCTCACTAAAGGATGACTTGCACTAGAGAAGATGCTTCTCCTGCTCAGCATTTTGGTCTCCAGAGCTCAGCTATCCTGTGCTTGCTCCCTTGGACTCAAGTGCAGAGCACTTTGGGGTCTCATTTGGCCCCTCCCAGTGCACCCAGTGCTCTGTATGCCCAGCCTGGTGACAGGCCCTCCCGTCCCCTAGTCCTAACCTTCATCTTCAGCTGAGAACAGGGAGGTGCAGCCAAATTCTGCTGTTGTTCAGGCTTTCATTTCCATGGCAATAGCTATGGCTACAGACTGTTTGTGCACATAACCAGTATCCCACCCACACTGGTCACTGACCATTGCAGGCCGAGCAGCCCTGGTAAGTTCCTTGGCTTTACCTGCAGCTGGAAGTTTGTTTTCCCAGATGCTCTCCAGGGCTTTGCTAAAACAAAACCCAACTTTGTCATCTGGGTGGAGTTATTGAACTGCTTTCAAATCACTTGGGTTGGTCTGGGTGACTTCTTAACTGTGGCAGAGGTGGGTGGTGTCCTCCAGCTTCTCCCTTATGGTGCTTGAGGGTGAAAAAATCCAACCCTCCTCTTATTGAAGCCCTGGTTGTGTGGGCAGGCTCTGCCTGTCACCTGTGTGCTCTGGTGCAGGTGAGGTGGGGTCTGACAGTGGGGTTTGCATCTTGGAAATGGGGCTGGGTCTGTCTGTCAGCCAGTATGGATCTGTTGCACATAAACTGGGCAGGTGGAGAGATGCAAAGGAGTGGTTTGTCTCAGTTGGGTTGGGGAGGGGGGTTGTGGAGTAAAACCTAACTGCAGTAAATGGAACCTGAGATGCTCTGAGCTTGAAGAGCTCAGTGAGATGTGTGGTGAGGGAAGAAGCTGTTAGGGGTATAATATTAGCAGCACTAATGAGCAAGGGGACAATTATATTTGTAAGTATGGCTGAGATGGCACTTAAATGTTGTTCACTATTCAGGCCTCCCATTTCTTCTCTTTAAAGGCTTATTAGTGCTTAACAAAAGGTGTATGGAGTGGCAGAGCTCCCCTGGCACAAATAGAACACTTAAAACCACAATTTTTAGTCCAAGAAGAGCTCAAGGCACTGACATTATGACTGGTATTAACGAGGCTGCACTGGCTTCGTGTGATCTCCTCCTCACTTGCTGTTCTGTAGGAAAGCACAAGGCACAAGCCAGCCTCTGGTCCTGTGGCAGAGCTCAGGTGGCATTCACATAAAACTTTTTTTTTTTTTTTTCAGCCAGAGTTCCTGCTAATTGTACTGTTAGTCTCTGCTGCTTTGGCTTTGAGAGCCTGGGGAGAATTTCCTGATGATAGCACAGGAAGGTTGCCCCTCTGCTTCCAAGTTCCCTGCAAGCCCCTGGGAGATGGGTCCCACTCCTGTGCTTTGCTGGGAACCCATCCCAGATCCCTGAGCTGGTTCCCCAGTGCTGGGCTCAGATCCCTGTGGTGCTGGTGTGTGACACTCAGCAGGATCCTGAACCACTTGAAGCCTCAGCAGTGCCAACATCCCTGCTGCTGCCCTGCCACAGCTCCCAGCCACCTTCTGAAGGCCTTTCCACAAACCAGACCCATCCTGTGCCAGGGCTGGGTTCGCGTGGACGTTCTGTGATGTGTCTGAAAGACTCACTCTTGGTTTTGTCCCTCTTGGTTAGGTGAGAGGATCCTGGGCTACGCCGAGGAGCCTTGCTACCTCTGGTTTGTCATGGAGTTCTGTGAAGGAGGGGACCTCAACCAGTACGTGCTGTCACGGAGACCTGACCCAGCCACCAACAAGAGCTTCATGCTGCAGCTGACCAGTGCCATTGCCTTCCTGCACAAGAACCACATCGTCCACAGGGACCTGAAGCCAGACAACATCCTGATCACCGAGAAGTCTGGCACCCCTGTTCTCAAGGTGGCTGACTTTGGGCTGAGTAAGGTCTGTGCTGGCCTGACTGCTCGGGGCAAGGAGGGTGGCAAGGAGAACAAAAATGTGAATGTGAACAAGTACTGGCTCTCTTCAGCCTGTGGCTCTGATTTCTACATGGCACCCGAGGTCTGGGAGGGCCACTACACTGCCAAGGCTGACATCTTCGCCCTTGGCATCATCATCTGGGCCATGATTGAGAGGATAACCTTCATTGATGCTGAGACCAAGAAGGAGCTGCTGGGGACCTACATCAAGCAAGGGACTGAGATTGTGCCCGTCGGGGAAGCGCTGCTAGAAAACCCAAAGATGGAGCTGCACATCCCTCAGAAACGCAGGACTTCCATGTCTGAGGGGATCAAGCAGCTCTTGAAAGACATGTTGGCTGCTAACCCACAGGATCGACCTGATGCCTTTGAGCTTGAAACCAGAATGGACCAGGTTACATGTGCTGCTTAAATTCAGGGCAGGGCACTGCTGTGCTTTGCAGCTGGGTAAGTGATCTGCAGTTCCTGTATTATTCTGTCTGCTCTACCAGCCCAGCAATGCATTTTGTAGTGACACAAAGGAGTCTTTTATGTTCCCAGAGCTACTTCTATAGTGACTCATCAGAGCACTGCTTTTGAGGCTTTTTTCCACCTATTCTCCTGCAAAAATTTAAGTAGAGGTGGGAAACAGAATTAGTAGCTGCCCAGAATCTTGCTGCTGCCCAGAGGCCCAGTGGAGTTGGCAGAGCTGGGCAGGAGCTCTGCTCCTCAAAGGTCATGGCCAGAGGCTGAGGAAGGCTGGTGCAGAGCAGAGGGACCTGTGACCACCTCCTGACTTTAGCTGTGCCTGCATTTGTCTCTCCTGGGGCAGAGAAGGAGCTGTCAGTTCTGCCTCTCCTATGTCATATGATTTCTGTGGTCAGTGCTGGGAGGACTTCTCTCTCCAGCACGGTGCCCTTCCCCTCCCAAGCCTGGGACAGTGAGCCAGCAGGTCCCTCTTGGCACAGACAAATCTGTTTCCTTTGCTTTCACCTGTGAGGCACATGGCTCTGTCTGCCTTGTGGGTCTGTCTTGTTTCATTTCCTTGCTAAAGGCAGGACTTCCCTTTGGTGTGAACTCCAGTTGCCCCAGCTCAGTTTTGGGATGTTTTGGCCTCCAGCATCCAGGTCCACAGACCTGTGTCTGCTCAGGAAGGCACTTGTGAAACACTTTGGCTGGGGCTGAGCTCAGCTCCCTTCAAGCAGAATCCTCCCTTCCCTCCTCCTCTTCTCAACAGTCCCAACCTGGAGGTCCTGTTCCTGAGGCCTGGGTGTTCAGAGATTGTCTTGGAGAGGACCCCAGGGATGTCAGGGGTGTCATTAACCAGTGAGGCTGAAGGACTGGGATGTGTTGCCTGCCCTGGCAGAGCTGTCTGTAAACAGGAGCTGTTCCTAGGAGCTCTCCCAACCAAACACTTGAATGAAACTGAAATATTTGAGATGAGGTGGGGTGAGGCTTCCCAGCACAGGTCCTTTCCCAAGCTCCTGCAGAACTGTTTGATGTTCCTGGTCCCAGGAGCTCTCTGAAAGGCTGCCTGTGTCAGGTGCTGGGGTTCCCAACCCTTCCCTCCCCCTGAAACCACACCAGTCCCCCTGGGCTGTACAAACTGCAGGCAGATGAGAGCAAAGAGGGACAAAATGGCTGTCAGCCTGGCCCCCTCTGGAGGGAGAGCTGCCAGCAGCAGGGAGGATGCATTTTGGCAGATTTTGCTTAAAAAAAAAAACCAAAAACAACCCCCCCAAAGTCATCACTGCCCATCCCCTCCTTTTGGGCACCCAGGTGGGCTTTGTGCAGCTCACAGAGACAGGAATTAGAGATGGAAAGGTCCTTTGGAGTGGGTCTAGTTCTGTCACTGCTGGTTTGTCCCAAACTGGTCAGCAGACCATCCCCTCCCCACCCTGGCACAAAATATTTAACACCCTTGAGATCTCCAGGGCAGATCATCCCTGGGTGCTGGAGAGGAACCTGCAGAAATGTGAGCCCTGCAGATGGGTGTGATAAAATCCTGGGGCAAGAGCAGGACAACACCCCACCAGGTGCCCCAGGGTGAGGTGTGGGTCTCTCCCCTGGGTTTGGGAGCAGCTCTGCTGTTGTGGACCAGGGTCGGGTTGGGCTTTGTTGCCATCTGCCATGGCTCTGTGCTGACACGGTGCTGCTGCTGCTGCTGAGTTATGCAATCCTGCCCCTGGCCTCCGGGGAAAAATCATCCTGCACAGAGCTGCAGAATAGTACATGCTGGGATAACAAACACCGAGGGGACAGTCCTACCCCAGGGCTGTTTGCATAAAACCCAGCTGCCTCCTGCAAACCCCCCCTCTCCATCTTCCTCTCCATCCCCAGCCCTTCCACTGCACCCTGGGTGACACAGCCGAGATGGATGCACTTACATAAGGCAGCCTGGCACTGGGAGGGAGCAGCCTGGCACTGGGAGGGAGCAGCCTGGCACTGGGAGGGAGCATGGCTGCTCAGCAGCCCAGCACTGGCCATATGTTCACCCCAACCCCTGAGCTGCTGTGCCTTCCCCTGGCCTGGGTTTGGGGCAGCAGAAGAGGTGCTGGGCTTTCCTAGGTGGGATTTTTTTTTTTTTATTTCCGCTGTGTATCTGTGCATGCAGGTTAGCCCTACCTCTGGCTGTTATTAAATGCAAATCTTAAATTGGAAACCAGCCTGAGAAGCTTAAAATGGGATTTAGAGCAGGGCCTGAATTCTGCTCTCAGGTAATTTAAGTTGACCGAGAAACTCGAGTAACTCCTTCCAAGTGACCTGTGGTGCTGCTGGGGCAGGTACTGAGCTCTTCTTCCTCAGGACACCTTCAGCTCCTGGGCTCAGCCTTGGGTTAGGCCAAAAACTGGGAAACTGTAACTCTCCCTGACCCAGAAAATCAAATTTTTGCTTACTCTTTGGTATGCCACTCATCTCTTCCAATCCTGTTTCATGTCCCAGCAGCTTTGCCTTTGGTTCTGCTGGGGCTGCTGCACACACCTGCACTCAGCAGCTTCATGCTCTGTTACCAGCCAAAATGCAGACAGTAAATGTCAATTCTCAGCCAGGAAAGTTGTTTCTGGCTTGGTTTCTTCTGGACACCAGGGTGTCTGGGGTGCAGATGAGTTTGTTCATCTCTCCTTGCTTCTGGTGGCCACGGGGAGGTAGGTCTGGCAGAGGTGGACAGCACTTCCCTGGGCAAAAGGGAGCTCTTCCTTATTTGAATTGTGCTTCCCTGCCTTCTGCAGGAATTTCCCTGTCCCCTAAAGCATTCCTGCTGGGCAAAGAGGACAAAAGCCTTTCCAGTGCAGTGAGGGAGTGGCTGGATGGTGCTGGCTACCTATTGATTGACTCTTGGTAGCCCAGCACCCTGACTGCACCCACACTACGGAGTATTTCACCCCTCTTGTTGAAGATCCAGGCTCCTCTCCTTCCTGAGGAGTGAGGTACAGTGAGAGAACCACAGAAACAAGGGGAGGGAGTGGCAGCATCACCCACCCCACCCCCAGTCATACACAGAAGAAACTTTGTCATTTTCATTGATGTAGGACATCAAACTGCAGTGGTTGTGCTCAGGGCA
This sequence comes from Heliangelus exortis, assembly GCF_036169615.1. Classification (NCBI taxonomy): domain Eukaryota; kingdom Metazoa; phylum Chordata; class Aves; order Apodiformes; family Trochilidae; genus Heliangelus; species Heliangelus exortis. The sequence continues at coordinate 2,406,364 of NC_092437.1, forward strand.
GAAGGCAGCTTGTTCTGGTAGGTTGTGTTCTGTGAGGTTGTTACTGCAGATAAAACAGGAGGTCTGGTTTTGGGGTGAAGAGCAGGAATCTGTGGGATGTGCAGGCTGCAGTGGGAGGCTGGCTGACCCCTTGAGGCTTCACTCCAGCACTCCTCTTCCTCCCCTTGTCACCGGTCTGATCATTCCAGTTTCAGCTGGCAGTTTGCATTTGTGTTGTTTTTCCTCTTTTGCATTTGTAAAACACCCCAGGAGGTGATGCTGAACAAGCTCATCTGCTCTCCCTGCATGACAGTGCCTGTCCCCAGGAGAGCTCCCTGGTGCTGGGCGTGCCCAGCCCCTCCTGAGCACCAGGAAACTGCTGCCCTGCCGAATTTCAGACCTCAGGGCAGGACACGGGTGCACATCAGCAACGCCTCTGGGAGCTGTGAGCGAGCAGAGATGGATCAGGTCAGGTCTTGCCTGTTGGTATCGGGCAACAAAAATATTACCATGCTGGCCAGGAGCAGGTGAACAAGTCAAGGACAGCGTTTCCATCTCTGAAATAGCTCTGGGTTTGACTTCAGGATGTTTTCAGTGTGGTTTGTCAATCTTGGCACGGTCAGAACAAACCAGAGGATTAGAAGCAAGGTCAGTTCCTCCTCTTGGCTGCAGCAGCAGCAGCCCAGGGTCACCCTGTAGAGTGGTGGCACCTTTTTGGGGAGAAGCAAAGCCCTGAGGATGAACTGGATCGTGTCACCTCTGGCCAGATGTGTCAGTGTTTGGGTTTCCTCACTGTCACTCTGCTCTCTGCTTCCTGGGAGGAGGCTGCTGTGCTTGGCTTTAGTGGAGCTCCCGAGGGAGTGCATCATAAATAGGCACAGGGAGCCTGAGGAAGGGCTTAGGAGATAAAGCAGGCTCTTAGCCCCCTTCCCTCACACCCTGTGTTCCCAGGCAGGGGTAGATAATGTGATTACCAGGAGAAGGTGCTGGGTTATCTCTCCCTCCCCTGCACCGAGCACCCTGATACCCCACAGGCTGCGTCGCCACCCCCGTCCCTGACCCACACATCAGTTTCATCTTCCTGAGGTGCTGGCTGAGGGCTCCATGGGCTGCTGGTTCATATCCTGCTGATGCCGAATGAACGTTTGAGCTGATTAAAACTATAAGTGGCATCAGTGGAAGGATTAAAAGCTCTTGAACAAGGCCCTGAAACGATGTGCGTCAGCGGGGCGAGCTCTGCTGTCTCAGAGCTGTGAGCTCGGGGCTGCTCAGGCAGTGCCTTCCCTGAACACGTTCCTGCTCCAGGGAAGCATGAATAAAACCACTGCCCTACTTGCTAATGAAGCTGAACCACAAGAGAAATCTTCCAGAAAATTCCTCACCCGACTGCCCCTGCCCGGGTGCCTCTTGTGCTCCTCTCACAGAGTTGTGGGTTTTTTTTCCTGCAAAGGCAGCATCTCCCTGTTAACCTCTTCTGAAAAGCAGGGTGCTCACAGCCCTGGCTTCTGCTCCGAGCACCAGAGGCAGCTTCTTCCTTTAGAAATGTGTTCCTCAGGCATGGATTTCTTTAATGAGATTTCCTAAGGCTGAAGGACTTGAACAATTTGCTGGGCAGTGGCAGTTTTTCATCAGCAGGTCCCTCCCGCTGCTCCTGGCTGCTGCTCCGTGTCTGTGCAGAGCCCCTTGCTCATGGGGGGGAAAGAAGGTGGTTGAACCCCTCCGTGGAGATCTGACCCTGCTGAAGGAGCTAAATCCCCCTCCTCTGAAGGCTGTGACACAAGTGACCCAGCACATGGGTCCCCAGGGAATCTGCTGCGTTGCAAACAAACAGGGAGGAAAATGCTGGTGGCTGCTGGGCAGAGCTGAGCATTCAGTGTCATGAGGAAAGGGAGGAGGGTGCAGTGCCAGGGCTCAGGGGGATCAGGGCAGCACCCTCAATGCTTCAGGAACCCTGGGGGATGCTGCACCTTGGGGCTGTGGCCAGATAGGGACTGGTATGGCAGAGATCAGCCCTGAAATCCCCAGCACTGAGCATCCTCCTCCTCAGCACAGGGTGCAGCATGGCCATGTCCACCCCTCCTGCCCACCCCTCCTGCCCACCCCTCCTGCCCACCCCTCCTGCTCTGCTTCCCCTCACACCAAAAGGGTTTGAGCTGCCTCCTGCAGAGCCCCTGTGCAGTGCAGGTGTCCCCATGTCACAGCCCCTTCCACCTCCCCTGGGGGGAAGCAGGACCCCACTGCTCCCAGGCACATTGTGTGGACTCTCAGAGCTGGGGGGGCTGTGGGACCAGGAGGTGTGAGCTCTTCTCCTGTTCTCCCAGACCCTCAAATGAAGCTTTAATTCAGGGAATGAAAGGAGAGGTGTGGGGAGCACACTGAACCAGAGATCCTGCTTTACCTACCTGCAATCTGGGCTGGGTGGCAGGACATTGTCACTGTGTAATTACTGAGACAAAACCCTTGACCTGACCTGTCCTCTTTTTTTTTTTTTTTTTTTCAGGTTTATTTACCAGGGACCCATAATCTCCATTATTTACGTGCAACGAGGGAAGTCAAAGATAAAGGAAGATGATGACACAGACTATCCCTGATCTGCATCTGGATCTCTGGCAATGTGAAATCTTGGGGTGTTACTTTGTTTTGCTGGGAAGAGGTGTTGGGGAGGTCTGGGGGGGGGCTGCAGGGCCTGTAGAAGAGCACAAGCTGGCAGCTCTTATGCTCACAAGACTTTTAAACAAGATCCAGAGAGCAGAGCTGCCCCTGCCCAGCCCTCCCCACATCTCCTCTGCTGCCATTGACTCAGTTGATGTTTCTAGGGAAAATCTGATTCCATAAGGAGGTGGGAATCAGCAGCCAGGCAGGGAGCAGCAAAGGAGGGCAGTGCTGGAGGAGAAGTGAGTCCCTTGGACTCCATTGCAGGGAGTTAAATACCCATAGCCAGGCAGCTGCTGAGGAGGGGGATGCTGCCCAGGCTGGGAGCAGTTGGGATTAGGATAGAGGAGCATGAACAGGCTGGAAAGGCTCTGGGCAAGGCAGGTCTGCTGCTGGGACAGGCAGCCCTTTGCTCTCCCCAGGCTGGGTTTTACTGGTGATGGTTTTCACGGTACAGGGGGCAACAGGGAGCCCATATCTGTGTTTGCTGGGGGACATTTCCCTGTGTCCCAGCAACACAGAAATGCTCTGGTCCATTTAATGCCAAACTTCACTTGTTAGGAACAATACTTGGGAGAAGAGGAGGTTTGGTCTAAATAGCTCATGAGTTGGATTCTAGCCTCCCACGAAACACTTTTCTCTGCTAGATGACTATCTCCTGGAAGCAAAAGGCAATGCTGCTGTTTAGGTTTGGTTACAGAAAGGTACAGCTCAGGTAAGGAGATTGGAACCTCAGGCTGAGCAATTAATACTCTATTTCCTTGCCTGTGTTTAAAGCAACACTAATATTCTGGGACTGACCCTGCATTGATGGTCTCCAGACCTTGCTCACTGTAAATGCAATGTAAAGCACCACCTCCTCTCCACCCTGCAGGTTCTGAACCAACTCAGACATTTCTCACCAGGCTCAGTCACCCAGCACTGGGTGGGGAGTGAGCTGGTCTGACCCACGAGCTGCCTGGGTGCTCAGCCCTGCTCAGGACCATGGGTCCCCTCCTCCCTCCCCCATGTCCCTGGCTGGCCCATCACATCACTGGAAGGTTCTTGAACTTGCAGCACCTCCTGTATCTCCTCAGTTGTTTTCTGCTGACCTCATAGGATGGGAATGCAGGAAATTCAGGTGGGCTAAGGCAGAGCTACAGCAGGGAAAGGGGGAAGGGGTTTATTTTTTCTCTTCTATTTATTCCAGAACACAAAGCTCAGGCTGTTGCTCAGGAAGGCCAGGTCCTTCATAGGAGGACAGTGCCAGGAGGCTCCAGACTGTGTGTCTGTGGCTTGGGAGGGTTTGGACAGCCCAAATCCAGCACCAAGGCCCTGTTCCCACACCACTCTTCTGTTTGTTCCTGGGGATTCTCCTGTGGGCTGTGGCCAACCACAGCCAGCCCGTGACTGCACAGACTCCTTCCAGGCTGGTTACTGAGGCTGGAGTGTTTTGGGATTGGTTTCCAGGCTGGTTACTGGGCTTGGAGCAGTTAGGGGTTGATTTCCAGGCACTCTGCTTGGCCCTGGCCACAGAGCCACTCTTGGGGCTTTTGAGCAGAGTTTTTTGGCTGCTCTCATTTCTCTCTAACTCTCAGCAGCCATGCCAAGGAGCTGCAGGTGGGTTTCTCCCCCAGCTCCCTGGGCTTGCAGGGAAGATGAGCTGAGCCCTGTAGTTCCCAAGGGCAGGGTTGGTGCCTGGGTCACTGGATCATCCTCCCTCCACCTGACAGAGCCTTTGCTCCTGAGTCTTACAACTAACCCTGGCTTGAAGGGGTGCACTAAGAGAACTTCACCCTCCCAACCCTGCTCCCTGGCTTTTCCTGTTGGAAAGGCCCCACATCAGGTGTTACATCCCAGCTGGAGGGAGCTTCCTTGCAGGTTTCCATGCATGGAAACCAATCCTAGGTTGCAGGGTGTGGGTGGTGGTGAGTGGGTTGCTCACCAGGACAGGAACCAGCCTGGCAGGGTCAGCCCTCTTGGTCCACTGCTGTTTCAGGTCAGCTTCAAACCACACTGTCTCCACCTCAGCTTTTGTGTTGCAGATGTGTTTTTAAAGCAGCTTGATGTTAGTGAGCTAGACCGTAGTGCCTTACGTAGGATTTAGCAAACACTTCCAAGGACAAGTCCTAGGGCTGCTAGCCTTTGGCCAGCGTGGACATTTCCCTCATTAGTTTGTCCTTTTAAGATCATCCCTGATGATTTTGCTGCTGATTGTGCTCAGCTCCCCAGACTATACAGGAACCTGCCTCGTGTTTACAGCTCCCAGCATCTCTCCTCCCGCTTCCTTTGGCCCAGACACAGCACTCCCAGAACAAGGTGGGAACAGGGGACAGCTCAAACCTGCCCGTGCTGGGGGATGGAGGATGTTTAGGCTTCTCTTCCCAGGTGGGTCTGTGGGGCATCTCCTGCAGGCTCAACTTCTCCCTCTGCTCTAGATGTTTCTTTGGCATCAGGATGAGCTGAGCAAGCAGCACCAAGCCTGCATCTCCCTGCCCAGCTCGGGGCCAGGCTGTCTCCATCTCTTCTGCCCACAGTGAAGCTGAGCACCCAGGTGCTGGGTGGGGAACCTTGGTCAGTGTGGGGGCAGCCAAAGACCCTCTGACAAACCCCAAACCCCTGCTGCCCTCCAGGCTCCCAGGACCCCACCCAGTGCCCGTGCCAGGGGAGTGATTGTATGAAACTGTTTACTTCTGATTATGCTGTTTACAAGAGGGATGTGGGGTGGGTGGGGGGGAAACAAGCCAAGCCTCAGGAGGATTGGGAAACGTGTTAACTGCATCAGGCTGTAGCAAAGCCAACACCACCGGGTGGGGATCTCCCAACCAGCTCTGGCCCGTGGGGAGGAGAGAGCAGAGGTGGCTCCGGAGGGGTGAGATTGGCTTCCCCTCCTCCCTGTGCTGCTGGGTTTGAGGTTCAGCAGTGCTGGTGACAGATCAAGAGTTACCCCTGTGGTCTTCCTTTACTCCTCAGGACCCAGCTCCTTCACATATCAGAGGCTTCCAGAGCCTTTCTGGAGCAATAAGACTCCCAACGAGTGTTCCCATCCTCCCGGCAGTCCCGCGTCGTGCGTCTGCTCCGTCTGCAGCACCGAGTCTGGGTTTAAACCTCCTGAGCATCCCGGGGCCTCCCGAGCATCCCGGGGCCAAGCTTCAGGGCATGAGCTGGGGATGTGTTTCCCTGTGCTTTCTGCGGGTCAGGAGAACAGGGAAATGTGTCCCTGCTGTCCCCCAGCCTCACGCCACAGCTCCCTGGGGGTGGGCACAGCTGTGCTGGGGGTGGCTCTGCCACTCAGCTGGCACCTGGGCACGTCCCAGTGTGGGCTCCTTCATCTCTAAAAACATTGGACCCTTCAGAGCAGGTCGTCAGGGCACGGGGAGCTGCTCTCCTCCAGTGTGACAAATCCCAGGTGACATCCAGGCTGTGGGAAGAGCTCAGAGGGGCCCAAAGGGGGTGCTTGGTGTCCCCATCCCAGAGCTTCAGCTCACTCAGCCAGCAGATCCCAGGAGATCTGTAGAGCCACTTCCCTGGAACACTGGGGAGATGCTGGAGCCACAGCAGCACTGGGCAAGGCCCTGGGCAGGGACACCCTGGCCCAGTTCTGCTCCAGGCTCCTCTGCTCCCTGCAGCCCCCACACTGAGCTAGCAAGAGCAGAAGGCTTAAACTCAGACTCCAAACTAAATTTAATTATATTAGTAAAGGAACCTGTATCTTCCTTTTTTTTTTTCTTTTTTTTTTTTTTTTTTTTTTTTTTTTTTTGCACAGAAGCTGGTAATCTAGGACCTACGTGTGAACAACTTTATATAAATATTTTTTGTACTTGGTTTACTTGGGTTGGTATGAGACGTTCTATTTAAGTTCTTTGAACACTGTGGATACCCTGATGTGTATGAGTGGCAGAGGCTTTGTAAATTAAGAGACGTTTGTGTGAATAAAGCTATGTGATGGGGTTGAAAAGCCACACACAACTTGAAGCCCAAGTTTTGTGAGTTTGTCCTGATCCAGGCTGCCAGCAGCAGGGTTGGAAGGGAGTCCCCAAGCAGTGGTGGCTCCATCCCAGGAGGCAGGGCTGGCTGAGCCCTGAGTTGGGCTAGCTGGGCTAGCTGGGCTAGCTGGCCTGACCCTGGGGCTCAGTGCGCTGAACCAAGGCACGGTGGCCAATGGCAACCAGAACCCAGCTCCCTGGCAGGCAGCACCCACGGCCATTTATCCTCCCCCTGGATTAGGATTAACCCCATTCCTGCCTCAGAGGTCCTGGGGCTCTGCCCACACACCTCCTGTCCTCACCCTTCCTCAGCACTCCCACAGCCCAGGAGAAGAAGCCCCTTGCCCTTTTGGCCACCAGCTCCAGAGGTGGCCACAAACCCAGCAGAACTGCCACTCGAGCAGCCACAGATATTTTCTCCCTTTCCACAGGTCCTCTGCCCCAGTTTTTCCTTCGGGCAGGGACGGGCAGGCAGTGATTTCCTGGGTGCTGAGCACCTCGGGGTCACCCCGAGCTGGGGGAGGGACAGGGGGGGGTCCCAGCACCTGGGGCCATGCACGGTCCCTGCCCAGCCCTGCTGTGACAGCTCGGTGTGACCCGGGGCAGTGCTGGGACGTGCTCAGTGCTCCCCTCCAGCAGCCCCAGCACCGCGGGCAGCGTGGCCACAGGCTCCCCCCCCCGTGGCCATCAGCATTGTGCTCCCTGATTGCTGCTGACAGGGACCTAAAGTGGCTGTTCCCAACCCAGCGGGGCCCTGGCAGGGCTGGGTGGTCCCAGCCAGAGCGATGCTGAGGGGCTGGGGCTGCAGGAACACCCTGGGGGCTCCCCTGCTCCCTGCTGGGGGGCATGGGCTGCATGGCACCCACCACCAGGACAACCCTGGGTGCTCAAACATCCCCCCCAGTCCTGCCCAGAGCATCTTGCCTGCAGGAAGGGGCTGGGGTTGTGCTGGCAGTGGGTGTGGGACAAACCCTGAGGCTGTCCCCGTCCTGGTGACAAGCACAGCTGCTGGGAACAGGGGGTGCTCAGCACCAGGTCTGGATTGCTGGCATCAGAGGATGCAGCAGAGGAAAGGTTTGTTGGCAGGTGCAGGTTTTGAGCTGTTTTAAGCTCCACCAGTGACAAGGACCCTTCTGCCAGCCTCCAGGTCCCTGCCGTGGTGCTCCTGTCTGTGACCAGGCAGGGAAGGTGCTCCCTCTGCTCCCCTCAGCAGATGGGATGGAGCTGAACTCCAGCAGGAGCTTGGGGTCCAGGTGACCTCAGACGTGTGTCACCACGCTGCAGGGGAGCAGCCCCCGAGGACAGGTGACCACATGGCACAGCTGAGAAGCTTTTAACATCATTAACTAACTGAGAGTTGGGTCTGTCAGTCACCGGGAGAAATGCTGGATCTGCTCTCTGGAGACTTGTGATTTCGTATGCAAAGAGGGCTGCTGAGCTCCTCCAAGATGCTGTGATTACTCGATAAGTGACACAAGTCCCAGCACCAGCCATCCCCTGCCCTGCTGCTCCTTGGGGACCCGGAGGGGACACGTGCTGGGGGGAGAGCTGCACGTGGAAAAATCCACAGGCAGGGAGCAGGGAGCAGGGGGCATGGGGTGGGGTGGGATGGGCAATGAGACCCATGGCCACGAGGCCAGACATGTCCCCCAGGACCAGCACCAACTCCCCCAGGGACTGAAGGTCAGAGCTGTGCAGAGCTGCTCTCCCTGGCTCTGCTCCCTCTCCTTGCTCCCACACATGGCAGGAACATTTTCAAGAGGCTCTGGCACAGCACTTCACAGCCAGAGCACTAAGTCATTCCGTGCAAAAACCCAAGTCCATATTTCTTTTAAGACCTCTTGAGCTCCCCAGGCAACAGCCACTTCAGCAGCCCCCACTGGACCACAAAGAGGCTCCAGCTGCTCAGAGGAGAGCAAGAGGTGGTTTATTGGGACAGGACATCCATCTGCCTCCTCTCCAGGCTGATGAATTGCTCTGCTTCACCCCGTGTCAGGCTCCAGCCAAGCAGGGACTGAGCTGCTGGGGCTGTGCTGAGCCCACAGAGCCCGGAGGTGACTCAGCCCAGGTCCTGATGAGGAGCCCTGAGCAAGGCAGAAGGGTGACCCCCCCCCCCCCCTCACCCTCTGTCCCTCTGTTTGGCTGCAGGACTCTCGTGGGGGTCCTCGGCACAGCTTGGACAGGGTGAACCCCAAATATATGTGGGACAGCCAAGGCCACCCCCTCTTTCCTCCTGTAGAAACCTCAGGGATGGCAGCACTGCCTGGAGGAATAAAACCACCCAAACCTCCTCCCAGCTCCAACCAAAGCTTCAGAGAAGAAAGAGGGCCAAGTCAGAAAGGAGAGAACACACTTTTTTTTTCCTGCCATCTGTCTCAAACGCACCCCGTGGAGCTGTGCAGGGTGCAGGGTGCTCACCCTGGGGACACTCCAGCTGCCTCCCCACCGAGGGGACAGCACATGGCAGAGGCAGCAGCCCCAGAGCCACCCCAGGTCGGTGTCAGCCTCAGGAACAAAGACACTTCTCATCTCCAGCTCCTTTCCTGCCAGAGTTAATGGCCTGGGCTCCTCTGGGGACCCAGAACTTGTGAAGAGGAGCTGGGAGGTGAGCAGCAAGGGAGGGAATTAAGACCTAATTTCCTCTGCCAGAGATAAGATCTTTAAACAAGCTTTTCAGCCAAGAACTTAATTTTTTTTCACAGTTTTTTTGCAAGGGAATCTTGTTCTCCAGCACTGCATCCGCCTCCAAGCCCACTTAGAGCTGCCAAAGCCTCTGCTTCCCCTGGGACCATCCTGGGAGCTCAGAGATGGATGAGCTGACACAGCCATGACTTCACCCTTGCTGTCCTGCAGCCAGAGCTGGAGCTTTCAACATTCCCAGAGCAACCTCCCTGCTCCAGACACTTTGCAGCCCCTATGGACCAGCACCAGGCAGTGCCCCAGGGCTGGATGAGGCCCCAGGGCTGGATGAGGCCCTAGGGGGAGCAGAGCCTGACCCAGCAGGATGTTCTCCAGGCTCCATCCCTGCTCCCTCTGCACAGACCCGTCTCTGTTTTAACTTGGGAAGGGACAGCATCTCTGGATTCCTGAAAGAAAATCCCACACACTCAGCCCTGCGTGGGGCAGATCTTGGGGCTGGCCACAGACCCGGCGAGATTTTTGCTCCAAAGTCACAAAGTTCTTGGCCGGCTGCAGGCAAACAGCTCCCCCAGACCCCAGCAGGTCCACCCAGGTTGCCATTAGTGGGTGTAATGAGCTGGAGATAATTGCTGCCTCGGGGAGACAATTAACTCCTTCCTGACCCGGTCCAGCTGGGGCTCCGGCATCCCAGGAGAGCAGTTTCTCCCCCAAGTTTCTTAGAAAACTTACATCCCTCTTCCATCTCGAAATGAGCCTGCTGAATCACAGCCTGATGAGCAAAGAGAGGTCCCTAATGAGTGGAGATGATTTATATCGTTTATATCAGGTGCAGGAAGCACCAGTGGGAGCAAACATTGTTCAGACCCCTGGGGTAAGGGGAGCTGCAGCCAGCTGGTGGGCAGCCCTGCTCCCAAAGCCTCCCGGGAGCTGGGGAAAACACAAGGGGATATGGGAACCATCTGGGGATGCAGGGAGACCCCCAGGAACCCCGGAGAAGCTGCCAATGTTTGGAGACTTCTCTGAGAGCTCTGCCAGCGACGGCCTTGGTGAAACATCTGCAGCTGAAGGGTCTGGGTTGAGCAACCTCTGTCCCCAGGACAGGGAGCACCTTGAACCCAAAGGGATGCTCCAAACCTGGCACCCACCTTCACCCAGCAGGTCCCATCTGGAAGATGGAGGCACAAAGAGGAAGAGCCAGGCACAAAGTCCACCTCCTCCCCTGTCCCTGTTTTCTTTGCAGGGAAATGACTGTTTCAGAAATGCAGCAGACGTGAAGTATGAAGATAGAAATTGCCAGCGACTTTTAATTTGGGTTCTGCCAATTTCTCTCTTCCAGGTATTGATTTTCCATAAAGATGAATCCCCACTCCCTGCTCTCTCTGACAGGCACTATCTTGATGCTTTTTCTTTCCCCGAGAGTGGAAATATATGTTTTATTAAGTGTCAGAGCTCACTAATGAGAAGAGGGAGGAAAATCAATTGTCTGCTTATATCTTGATCTCAAAGAGGGGACTAACAAGTTCTTTATTTTGATGCTGTGGGCAGGAGGACAGGGCAGAATGACAAATGTGGCAGGGAACAGCTCTCAGCTCTGCTGCATTGACAGCTCAGCTGATGAGAGAGGGGGGGGAAAAGGGGTACATGGTGTTTGAATGCTTCAAACCCATTTGTATTAATTTAAAGAGATCCAGAGGGTGCTATAAATTCCTGAAGTTGAATTGATCCCCGATACAAAGCTACTGAGAGCAGTAAAACTTCTGCTGCAGACTATAAGCAGGTTTATGCTCAGAGCCCTGAAGTCAAGACAGCAGCTTGGGCAGCTGTTCAGGGCAGGGCAGCCAAAGAGATTCAATTTTTCCATGTTAAATTTGGGATGCAGGTTTTGGGTTTTAGGACAATGGGAAGCACAACCAGGCTCAGTGCAAAAGCTTCTGAGCAGCTCCAGCAATAAAGCCAAACGTGCCCCATGCTGTGCTCACAGAAAGTGCCCAGATGCCACCCCAACCCTGCCAAAAGGAGCAGAAAATCCTGCGAAGCCCAGGACTTCACCTCTGCTGTGGGAGAAGCTCAGCTGGGCAACGTTTTCCCTTCCACCCCCACATTTTCCAGGTCCGTTCTGGCATACAGGAACATCCTGAAAAGCCCAGAGCCTGGCAGCTGGAAGGCAGCAGGGAGATGTTCATTACAAAGACACCATCACAGCATCATTCAGAATTCCTGGGATGGGAGAGTGCCAAGGGGAATGGGCAGGAGGTGCAAGCCTTGCTTCCAGCTCCTTCCTTGGGCACTGGCACAGAGAATGGCAGAACAGGAGGAGCAGGGAGCTGGAGCTCCACAGGAACCTTTCTGTGTCCTTAAACCCTCCAAACACCAAGGGAAAAGGACAAGTCCAGTTCCCAGGCCAGCCAAGCCAACGCTGCTTTCCTGCAGAAGCTGGGCTGTTATCACCAAACACTGCCCTCTGCTCCCCCTCCCCACCCAGCCCTTGCCCACTCACATTTGTTATCTTCCCTGTCTCTTAGAGAATCACACCTGACAATTGTATAATCCCTTGGCAGCTGTGAAATGAAAAGGTAAAGCTCCAGCTGCCGTGAGAAGATGCATTGATTGCTTCAAATGACAGATCACCTCCTCCCTTCATCTCCGAGCAGCAGCTCAGGGCCGGTGCTATGGATCTTGCCCCTCATTCAATTAAAAAAGCTCAGCAGAGAGGCACCAGCTGAGTGTCCAGGACAGCATTAAGGCTGAGCCCTGACCCAGAGATTTAATCACGGGGAGGTTAGAAGGCAGCTTCAGCTGTAGGACGTTTGCTGATGGACACCCAGGGGCACTGAGCTTGCTGCTCTCAGCCAGCCCAGCTGGGTTCTCCTCCACAGGGATCCAGCTGTCTGCAGCAAAAGCAGAGCAGACCCAAAGGACCCAAAGGAAGTTTGAGGCATTTCATGGAGCATGGTTCTTTTCCTCGGGGAGCACAGAGCCCCCATCCCCTCTGTGCTGGGGGGCAGCATCTGCTCTCCTCCTCCATGCTCCAGTGTCACCCCAAGGCATCCCTGAGAAGGGGGCAAATTAATGAGATTTATGGTGGGGAAGGGGCAACCAAGGGGAGTGCCCACCGTGCCCCAGACGGAGGGGTCTGTCCCCACAGGAGCAAAAAGCAGTGGGGTGACCAGCTGGGGTTTGGAGGGGAAGGTGGGTGCTGAAAGTGGGGTGCGGGGAGAAGGAGCACAGCGTCTGTACAAGACAACCTTGTCCCCCAGACCCCAAAGGGGACCCAGGAATCTGGTTGCCCCCCTCTCCGAGACCCCCATCTGCCCCCTCAGAGTCTGCAGACCCCTCTGGACCCTCCCATACCCCAAAGGGGACCCAGGAATCCAATTGCCCCCCCATCCCAAACCCCCAGCTGTCCCCTTGGGACCTCCAGACCCCCCCAGACCCCAAAAGGAACCCAGGAACCCGGTTTCCCCCCGTTGCGGGTCTGGGCAGGGGCGTTCGCCCTCCCCGAGCTCCATTCCACATCACACAGCACAATGGTCGCCATGGCAACCGCCAGGCCCGGCTGGACCGGACCGCGGGCAGGACCGGGGCTGCGGGCAGGACCGGGCCACGGGCAGAACCTCCGGGACCGCTGGTCGGAGTTCCCCGGGGTTGGACAGAGTGGGACGGGGCTGGGTAAGGAAAGTTGGAGCCTTCCCGAGCCAGGCCCTTCCCGGAGGGTCCCGGGGTTGTTCCCCATCCCGGGGAATCCCGAGGGAGCGGCTGCCCTGGGCCGCGGGGAAGGTGTTGGGGTGGCTGTGGGTGCCCCTGGCACCCTTGGGTGCCCCTTTCCACCCCCCCTAAGCCCTGATCTGGGGGAGCCCAGGGCCAGGAAGCCCCCCCGGGCTGATCAACTGCAGCTTCCCAGGCTGCAAAGAGAACGGTGCAAAGAGGAGCTTCTGGAGAGGGGAAAAAATAATTAAAAAAAAAAAAAAAAAAGAGATATAAAAAGAGAGAAGGAAAACAAGCACCCCTACAGCTCTGTCTGTGGGCAAACAGGTGGCTGTGGGGAGCCAAACCCCTCAGGAATTGGGGTAAAGTAACCAGGGGTGGGTGCTGACCCTGTCCTAGTCCCTACAGGGGTGCCAGGTTGGTTTGGGTTGGTTTGGGTGTTTTTTTTCTTTGTGGAAAGAAAAAAAAAGAAAAAAAAGACAAAGCAGGAGAGCTTGTTTCTCTGAGTTGACAGCTCTCTTGGAAAAAACCTCACTGGGAATGAGTGGATGATGTGGAAATTGTAGTGCAGGCAGGGGCCAGACATCCAAAAGGTTTGCAAGCACTTGAAGCTCCTACAAGGAAATGTTATTAGTTCTGTTATGTATTTAGGGAAAATAGAGCTAAGAAAAATTGCTTTGCCAACTGGGTCTCACCATCCAGCTTCTACAAGACAAGTAAAAATTAAAATATCTCCATTAGGTACTGCAAGAACTGTAACTGTACAGGAATTTCTCATGGCAGTGGTGGATCAAGGGTTGGACTTGATGAGCTCAGAGGTCCTTCCCAACCTGGCTGATTCTGTGATTATAACCAGAAAATGACACGGAAGGAGGAAAGTTGGCTGCTTTTAGAACACATCATTGCAGTCTGCCTGGGGTCACAAAATCTTACTTTGAGAATTCTGTATTTATTGAGAGCCAGGTTCTCCACGTCAGCCTGGGCTCTGGTGACAGCACCACTGCCAGCAGGGACACGAGGGGTTTGTTTAGCTCGTTTCTGCTGATGATGCCTGAGATAAGTTGTGTATTTTGCTTGTTTCTGATCACAAGCCACAGGGTCTTGAGCTGAAGCACAACAGGAGAACACCTTGAGTGCTCAGCAGGCACCACCAAGCAGGGCACAGCTTTGCAACTGAACAAAGCAGCCAAGAGCCAGGCAGCAAAGCAGATCTGGTGTCAAAGCAGCACTGCCTGAAGACCTTCTTAACAGTGAACTGGTACATGCTCACAGGTACTTTGTGTGTGGTTCTTTCCCTTCCTGTACATTGTTTATAGACCAAGAGCATTCTTCCCCAGGAAAGCAAGCAGATACCATGGTGATGATGTAAAGCAAAGCAAAGGAAAGGAATACATCACCAGAAGCACTGTGAGGTTCTGACTGTCAGTCCATTGTTGGAGGTGGACGTGCAAGGAAAAACAAAGCTCTTGAAAGCTGCTGTGAGGGAGCACTCAGCCTGGTTCTGCCTGCTGCATTCCAGCTCCTCTGGGGGCAGAGGGTTAATCTGAATCACCAAGGTGATTATGTAGCTGTAGGAACTGGCTTAGAAGATGGGTCTCAAACCTCAACAGCCTGGCAGATTAGAAAGGGAAAGAAAGAGACATCTCCAGAGATGTAGAAGAATGGAAAGAAATCACTTACATGAGTACAAAGGCATCTAATTAGACTGAAAGAGAACGTAGTAAGATAGGGAGAAATTCTGGCTGAGGATATCAGAGAATGGTTCCTGACAGTGAACCTGCTGAGCAGAGGTAGAACCTCTCGGGGGGGACAGCTCAGGGGGGGCTGGGTGGTTGGGATATATAGAAGTAGACTATGAGAAACATTAGAAACCATACAAATATAAAGGAAAATTCCTCTGGAACACACCTCATCTAACAGCTCTGTCCCATCTACAAATGGATAAGCTCAGCTTTGGTTAGAGGAGTCACAGCCATGACCATACACTCTCAAAGCTGCTTTTCTTTTGGTTCTTATGATGATTGCAGCTTTCTTACACAGCAGCTGAGCTTTGGAATCATGGCTGGGATTTTGAACGAATCAGAAACCAGCTCAGAGGGTACAGAGCAGAGTGAAGAGCAAGAAGACAACGCCATCTGGGAGGAGTACGTGGGAAGGAAAAACATTGTTCTGCAACTCCTGCACTCTACCCTGAGCCTCCAGCAGCTCCAGCAACAGCAGAACAAAGTTGAGCTGATGAAGAAGTGTTACTTTTACTTGGAGATTGAGCCCACACACGTGAACTTGGTAGATGAGCACGATGTGATGCATCACACTGACATCCTCCAACTGATAGATCCCTTCCACTTCCAGAACCTGAAGAAGGTGGGGAAAAAACAGACTGAAATCCTGCTGACACTTTTAACTGAGCTGTTAGAGCAGGTGGTACGAGGTCGGGAGGAACTGAGCTGTTACTTAGAGACCAACAACGCGAGAACTTTCCTCTCCCAGTGGCACCTGATTGAGCAGAAACTGCTGAAGCTCTCCCACTACATGGAAACTCTCATTTCCTTGGAACTGCCAGAGAAGCTCTACGTCAAGCACCGTTTGGTGTCACATGCAGATCTCGGAGGCCTGAGTCTCCCCAACATCAGACTTTCTCTCTGTACAAAGATGCCACTGATTTTTGATCGAAAAGAATCGTTTGCGTGCACGGACTGTGCCAAGCTCAAGTGGTCAACCCCAACTCCAGAGTCACAGCACGAAAAATATGAGCTCTGCTTCCAGTTGGTGACTGAGAGTCAGTCAGAAAGTGGATATGGTAGGAGTCAGGTGGTCACCTCCAACTCATGCATAGTGCAGAACCTGCAGCCTGGCAGAACATACGAGTTCACAATCAGAAGATCAGTCACGGAGACGTTTGTCTTGGAAAAATGGCACGACAGCATTATACTGAAGACAAAGCCTAACACCAGTGAGAGTGTGGACAGCAGTGCTTGTGCACCAGTGGGACGAGGTGGCACAAACGAACATCCCTCTCATTTTGTCCTGTGAAAAAGATGAATGAGAAAAATTAAGCCTTACACACGTGCATAAAACTGAGCTCGTTCTGTTTTTAACCACAATCCTACAAGCGCCGTCCCCAAACCTTTCCAGGTCAACACCAAATCCCATTCAACTCTCGTGCAAAACACCATCCTTAGGCAGCCTTTGGGACTCAACACTGCTCAGTTCCCCCTGCCAGAGCTCCCAGGTGGGAGCAGGTAGAAGCAGGCAGTCTTGCAGGACACTCTGGATGCAGAGCATGGGAGACAGAGGTGTCTCCATCATCCGCTGCCTTCCAGCCACCCAGAGCTGCCCGGTGCCAGCTTCTTGCAATGATGTTTTGCTTTTCTTACCCCAAGTTATTGTTGTCCCCATGTCCTTCCTTCCAAACACTGGAAATGGATCCTAAGCTCTTCAGATCACCCACCTTATCTTCATCCTGGGTACTTCTTACCCTCTACACCATGTGCTTTACAGGTACCTCACCATGATTTCATGCTCAGCCCTCTACAGTGCATTAAAAGATCACTGATTAGAAAACAAACAAACAAACCCACAACAGAAACCCCAGCTATCCCCTCCAAACCCCTGCAACAAACAGGGAAAGGTAATACATCCACACAACCACTGTGGAGAGAGCAATCTTCTCTACTCCATACTGCAGTTAATGCTCATTTGCTTTTTTACCCTTTGGTTGAGTCCAAGTAGAACTGTCCCCATGCAGATTCTAGTCAAATCATCACAGAAACCAACCTTTCAGTAATAAAATTTATTACTTAAATTTAAATCATTTTTACAATTATGGCTTAAATATCAAAAAAGGAATGTTGAGGTTCATTCATAGAAATGGTAGAAGCAGGTAAAAATATTTGTATCCAAAACATCATTTGAGGTTCGCTGCAAGTCACAGACATAAAAAAGCTAAAAATCTGCCACATTTAAGGTTCCTTCATTTACAGTTCATGAGACTTAACATTTAATTTCTTGTTTTTTTAAAAAAAAAAAAAAAAAAAAAAGACCAAAAATTTATTGCAGTAAGTTGATTGTCCTACATAGATCTGTCCAGCTCCTCAAAAAAACCCAGTCCAGTGGGCTTCTCCTGTGCCAGAGGAGAAGTTTCCAGCTCTGGATGTCTGTCCTTTCCCTGCCACTCAAGCAGGATGCAGGGCAGTGCCTGGCAGGGTCCCACTGTTCACCCTGGCTTCAGGCTCAGCTGAGGAAATCAGGTTATCCTGTTGGATCAACCAGCATTTGTGTCCTGCACCAACACAGTTTTGTCTGGGAGCTACAGGAGAGGCAGAGCCTGGGATGGGCCAGGCCCCCTGTGCCAGAGCTTCCCTCCTGGAATCAGAATATTGTAAGAAGAGGTGCTTGAACACAATAATATTATTTCAAAAGGAAATCCAGATGAAACCAGATGACTTGGAACTTTTTTCTCTATTAATCTCTACGGTCTCTCTCCATGAGCCTCAGGACAAGTACATGATATTCAGCTGTCACTAACAGTCTACAAAATTTTGACTAATTGCACTTTCTGCTGTCCCTGACTTTGGCAGCTTTGTGACCAACTCTTACAGGTACCTGCTCACAGCCCAAACAAGAGTCCAGCCTGGCTCTTCCTGCTGCTTGGCTGGTGGAGGGCTGCAGTTTCTAAACACCAGTTAAAAAATACCTCTTCAGAGGGAAAATACAATAAAATGTACATTGTCTTGCAACATGGAGGTGATAAAGCAAAGCATTTCAGTCCAGGCTTTACCCTCCAAGGAGTAGCAGTAAACATTTTTTCCCCACTGAGAGCAAAAGGATGCTTTGTGGGGTCTCTTGGTCTAGATAAAGACATGGCCAAACCCCACACAAGAACATTGGACTCAGCCACTGGGTGTTTGTGTTACATGTAATGAAAAAAACAGCAGATAAAAAAACAAAACAGGGGAGAGACTCTTCACTTGCATGAGATGGTGCAGCCAAGACCTGGTTCTAGAGGGACCAAGATGACTTTGTTAGAATGGTGCTGGCACCATGCTAAAATTTATCCCAAACATTCCAGCATCTCTTGAAGTTCTCCACACCATCTTGAGGACACACAGCTGCATTTCAGCAGCCTACAAAACAATTCCTATACAAGCTCAGTTTGGAATTACAATACTATGTGCAAAACCAGGCTGGTACAGAATCCTTTAAGATCCCAGCCAGGAACAATGAACCATCTCACCAGCTGTTACCAAGCATCTTTAGCACCAGCAGGAGGTGCTTGCTACAGGCTTCTGTCTCCTATGGAATTTCCAGCCATGTGCTTATTATTACACTTCAGTAAGACAAGAGCAAGTCTGGGTGGTCTCTAGCATAGAGATCAAACCCACCCAATGCAGAATTACAGGAAGGTAGTTTAAAAAAAAAAAAAAAAAAAAAAAAAAAAAAAAAAAAAAAAAAGGAAGAGTATGACAAAATTCTCCCTAGGTCTTTGAATCAAGTCTAATGGAGTCATGAGAAGAAAAGCAGCATTAAATAAGGACTTTTCCAGACACAACACTTTCTTATTGCACATTCCTCCACACCAGGAAAGCCATGCTGCATTTTCCATTGCCCACGTGGGACAAAACTCATTCCTGCTGCAGTGCTGTGAGGCCACAGGGACCCTCAGGGAGGGTTTGTGTCCCAGCACAGTATCTACACGTGGTGCAAAACCACCCCGATTGCATCTTGGCTCCATCCCATGTGAACATCCAGAGACAGCCAAGTGTGTGCTCTTGGGGAGAGCTGAGGCAGGCACTTGGTACATTGGGAATGGAAATGAGATAAAAGTCACCCCTCCCTCCCACAAAAATATCAGGCTGCCAAAAGCAGCTCTGTGATCCAGCAGAGCACCACTTCACCCTATACATCTGCAGTGGGCAGAAGCAGCCTTCCAGAGAATCACAGCTTCCAGTTCACAGCAGTGTGGCTACTTAAAAATTAAAACAAACAACCAAATGATACACCTATATGCTGTGGTACATTTATCAAATCCCCGTCACTGCTCTTAAAAACTCAGGCCATAAGGCTGTGAAACAAATTCACAAAGTTAAAAGTTAATAAATTAGAATCAGCTTTAAAAAAATATGGGGTAGGAAAGGGGGGCTCTTATAAGAGATTTCAAATAAAACCCAGAACAGTTTAAAATATGCTTACAAATTCCAACATTTCCTGATCAGAGGGGTCCTCACTTTTCACTGACTTTATACTGGTGAGGACAATCTATTTTGTACAAAGAATAAGTAAATCTATTTACAAATACTGCTTGGCCTTGGCTGTCATATTTACATGCTCAGAGAACAGTGTTTTGGCTAGATAAAGAGTGGTAAGTGGTTCTCTCTTTGCTTTCTTCCTTCACTTTAAAAAAAACAAAACAAAACACAAATGACCACACAAAACAATTTGTTTTCCTGCTTTGAGAAATGAGAAGCCTTAAAAATTCCCTGGCCTTGGATTTAAAACAAGTGGCAGTACTCAGAAGCTTTGGTCCTCTGTGGCAGACAGCAGCTGCCCCTGTGTGCAGACTGCAGCTGCTCCACCCTCGATGAACGGACCGAGGGTTCTGGTCCCCACTGATGGGATGGGGGTTCCACTGAGCACCTTGCCATTAAAAAAATAGTATCATCCTCAAGAAACTCACACACCCATCCATCCATTTCCAATGTTTTTTGGTTTCCTAGAGCTGAAAGTTCCTGCCCAAGGTTGTGCTGATTAAAAAAAAAACAAACTAACCCCACGACGCCAAAGCACGCGCTGCAGCTGGGGAGGGGGAGATCCTGGCTCCCCCCCACCCCGTGCTTGGCTCCATGGGTCAGGAGATAATGGAAAGATTGTGTCCTTCCCAAGGCACACGTAATGCAGTCCAGGTAGAGGAGGTCAAGCTCCTGGAGGTACAGACCCATCCTCATCGGCGCAGGGCTGGGGTCTTCCTGACCAACACCCCCGGGGCCGTGGTGTAGCAGTTGTGCTGTCGGTAGTGGTGGAGCAGTCTCTTCCACACGGGGCTGCACTCCAGCAGGTACCTGTTCCCTGGCAGCACAGGGATGAGGGGGCAGGGGGTTAGTGGCCAGAAGAAGTTCAAATGATACCAAAGAAATTTTGGTCTAACATTTCTAGCCGAAGGGGGGTGGGATAACTTAGAATCATCAAGCTTATTTTGGTTGGAAAGGACCTTTAAGATCATCAAGTCCAACTGTTAACCCAGCACTGCCAAGGCCACCACTAGCCCATGGGCCTGAGAACTGTATCTATATGGCTTTTAAATACTTCCAGGGACAGTGACCTATCCAAAGTTGCAGGGATATTGCCTTCAGCCAGAGCTCCCTTTTCAGCACTGTCATACCTGAGAGCAGCTTCCCTACCCACCACAGCTTGTGCTGGTGTGATTAGGAGCAAAATAAGCAGCCAAATTCTGTTAGGAGAGAGCTCTAAAAAGCAAGTGACAGAAACAACAAGGTCCCAACCAGAGGGTGAGAAAAACTTTGCCCAGTTTCAAAACCAGAGAACCTAAAGGGCAGAGGAGCATACCAAGACCATGGGGTGTCCTAGTATGGATCTCCACCCCTTTATCCAAGCACTGTGGCTTGGCCATGCTCCCAGAGGACTCACCCAGTATGCAGAGTCCTTCCTGAGATCGGGTGATGCCAACATTGACCTGGTTTGCATCAGTAACAAACCCCAGGTACTTCTTCTGCCAGCTCTTCGTGGGCTTCCTATCAATCTCTGAGCGGGAACAGGAGCGAACAGTCGACAGGATCACGTATCTCCACTCACTCCCTAGAGAGTGGAATTAAACCAGATTTTTCTCTAAATAAGGAAGCATGTGGTCTCCTGCCTGCCCCACGAGATGCTCATTTCTCTGCAGCAAGACCCACAGAACTGCAGCCATGGTTTGGGCTTCTCCAGCTTTGCAGGCCAGTGGACCCCTGGTTGCTGCTCTCCAAGCAGCACATGCTATGGCAGTTCTTTAGCCCCCTTGGGACATCCTCCACCTTCCCATCTTCAGCAGCCTCACCCTGCCTGGACACCCCAGAGGTCTTCAAAAGGATTTATTATAATCACAATTCACCCAAAAATCGGGCCCAGGGCTGCTTCCTCCAGGGCTCAAATGACCCTGGCTTAGGATTCTCTGGAAGACCATCTGAGGGAGAAGTTCCTTCAGTCCTCAGGAAGGCAGGAGAGAACAGACCCGACCCGACCCGACCCTCTCCTGCCATCCTCACCTTGACTCTTGGTGACGGTGCAGACGGTGACCCCGCGGATGCCCTCTCTCTGGAGGCCCCTGGTGATCTCGGACACTTGGGCGCTGTAGGGGCTGAGGACAGCGATGCTCTCCGGACGGATGGTGCCATCTAGTGTCAGCTGCTTCGCTATCCTCACCTGCGGAGAACATGGTCCTGATCGCCTGGGAGCTGGTGGCCTGAGGGAACCACACCTCCTCCCTAATGGAGGGGACCACCCTGTCCCCAGGGCAGAGATGGTGCCTGGCTGGCCTGCTCCCCCTGATCTGGGTCTGGCCAAGGGCATCGTGGTGTGCTCCAAAGCTGAGAAAATACCAGGCAGATCCTGCACCCCATCCGATCTTACAGTGATACAATATTTTTAGTTGGAAAAAACCTTTGAGCCCATCCAGTCCAACCCTTCCCCCAGCACTGCCCAGGCCACCCCTGCCCCATGTCCCTCATCCCCACATCTCCAGGGCTCTGAAACCCCTCCAGGGATGATGGGGACTCCAGCCCTGCCCTGGGCAGCCTGGGCCAGGCCCTGACAACCCTTTCCTGGGAGAAATTGTTCCCCAGCTCCAACCTAAACCTCCTCTGGGCAGCTCGAGGCCATTCCCACTTGTCCTATCCCCCCCTTCACTCCAACCTTCTCTCAGGCAGTTGCAGAGAGCCAGAAGGTCTCCTCCCAACTTCCTGTGCTTCAGGCTGAACACCCCCAGGTTCCTCCTTGTGCTCCAGCCCCTTCCCCAGCTCTGTTGCCTTTCTCTGGACATGCTCCAGCCCCTCAATGTCCTTCCTGTGGTGACAGGCCCAAAAGTGAACCCAGGATTCAAGGTTCTGTCCTTGTCCCATATCACTACTCAGCCTCCAGGATCCCCACACAACACTCTCACATCTCCAGCAGTTCCTCAGGACCCTCCTCCTCACCGCCTGTGCTGCTTCTTCTAGGTTAGCTTTGGAGTTCTCGTTTCCTTCCTCAGTTGAAACCATGAGGGTCTGCTCCTTCCCCTCCGTGTGCCCGAAGATGATGGGGCAGCAGCCATTATCTTTGTGGTGGAAGACACTGGCAGGATGACGGAGCTGGGGACACGTTTTCAGCTGCTCCTCATAAAACTCCTGGGATGGGAACTCACAGATGCTTTTGTGCTGGCAGAGCAAAGGGGAGAAAGGGAGATGAAGGCAACCCAAGGAAGTTCTCAGCCTGCAGCAGGCTTCACCTGCAAGGCCACCACGCTACAGCCGGCAGCAGGCAAGCGCATTGCTCGTGGCTCTGGGAAGGGAGAGCACTCATGGGGCAGCTCTGCTGCCCAGGGGCACGAGGCAAGCCCTGAGAGCAGCATTTTCTGTGCTGGAGAAGAGCCAACCCATTGAGGGCCTCACCATGCGGTACTGAGTGTTCAGCATCCAGGCCTGGCGGTGGTAGCGCTCAAAAAGAGACCTCTCCATGCCAAGGCTCTTGCAGAAGTCATTGTTGACCACAGGCCGCAGCTGTTTGTGATCCCCAAGCAAAACAACCTGGAATGAAGGGTGGACACTTCAACTATGAGGGTGGTGGCACTGGAGAAGACAATCAGGTCAATGAAAAGCTATTTGGACACAGATGTTTGTTGCTCCTTATTGATCTTACGGGTACAGCAACCTCAGTCATAGAATCACAGAATCACAGAATGGGCTGGGTTGGAAGGGACCTCAGAGCTCATCAAGTCCAACCCTTGATCCACTCCCACTGCAGTTCCCAGCCCATGGCACTGAGTGCCACATCCAGGCTCTTTTGAAATATCTCCAGGGATGGAGAATCCACCCCTTCCCTGGACAGCCCATTCCAATGCCTGATCACCCTCTCCATAAAGAAATTCTTTCTAATGTCCAACCTAAACCTCCCCTGGCACAACTTGAGACCTTTTGTGCCCTCTTGTCTTGCAGTCGAGGACCTTGTTGGGCATTACATAAAGATCCTGACCCAGATCACATGAAGCCTTGTTCCCATCTGACAGAGAGTCTGCTGAGATCTGCTCTGTACTTCTTGTCACACTAACACTTTGTACCTGGGTACAAAGTTGTACCTCAAGGGCAACAGCTGCCTGAAGGCTGAAACGTTGATACCTCATCACAGATACTACTCAGAACAACCTTCAAACCTGGTAAAACTTGGAAGAGCAGCATGGTAAGGAGTGGAAGGAGAGGTCTGAGAGCCCTGAGCAGCTATCCTAGAGAGGCATCTTTGGAAGGGACTTACCTTCTCAGCATATTGGTGGCAGACCAAGGGGATGAGGGTCTCGGGCTCTGTGGACATGGCACACTCATCAATGATTATCTGCTTGACATTGAGCTGCTCCAGGGAGGAGGCAGAGGCAGCAGAGCACGTGCAGAGGATGACATCATGGTTTTCCAGTTCACACATACGAGCAGCCGTCAAAATACTTTTGTGCCTGGTGGTTGATACAGAAGACACCAGGTTACACCTAAGGGAAACACCTCCATGTTCCTCATGCAGGAACCAGGCAGAAGCTGCACTTTCCCAAGTGATTATGGCTGAATCTCCCTACCCAGGATAAGCTGGTGTTCCCAGGAAAGGGAACTCCTCCTCTGGGCAGTGCATCAGAGGGAGAACATGGCCAGAGCTCTCACCAGGGTCTCTTTATACTCACTTCTTTACTTCTTCTTCTGTTATCTGCTCTCCTCTCTTCACCCGATCATCAAAGTTACAGATCTTCTGCCAGAACTTGTTGGGCGGCCGCCGGATGCGATGATGCAGGATTATTTCACTGAATAAAGAGCCAACATATAAATATTTTCCCCAACACAGCCCCGAGTGATCTCTTCTGCAGTGAAGCAAACCGAGCCTGTCTCTGTGGAGAAACCCCATCAGCTAAAGAAGTCACAGCCAGACTGTTCCACCTTCAAAACTCAGCTGCCCCTCGAGGACACAAAACACAAAACACAAGCCCTTGTCTGTGGTTGTCGCAAGCAGGAACAAAGGCAGAGACTTTTAGAGCTCTTCCTGAGAGAGCTGAGTTTTCACTCCAGCTGAGTCTTTCTGGAGTGTTTTCAACCCCCGGGTTTCCTGGTGCTACACCAGACCATACACCTTCACTTCAAAAAATTCATTCCAAAGCAGGTTAACAGCGCGCTGTTCAGCTTCATCACTGCAGAAGAAATCCCTCCCCAGCTCCCCCAGAGCCCGTGTGGCCGGGTGGTCCTACCTGAGCTCCTTTTTTGGTTTTGCATCCCTCAAGGCCTTGCAGGAGACATTGCGGTTGCTGCCCGGGTAGGGGAATTCCATGGCCTCGATGGCCTCCCCGTACACCCGCAGTGGCTTCAGGCTCTTCATCTTCAGCAGCATCTCTGGGGAAGGAAAAGAGGTCCAGGTCTGCTCAAGGCAGCTCCGGGCCCTGGAGGTGATGAGGATGCTCATGGCTGCAAGAGGCCCAGCATTAGGAGGACACTTGCCTCTTCTCCCCACCAGTTGCTCATCAACCCCATCTTCACCAGCCCTTGACCTCCAGGTTTCTGCCCCTCCTGTCTCCCAGGCTCCCTCCCATCATCATGTGTTGTCCCTCCTTTGAGCCACTTCAGGGGCTGAAAACTGATAGTTACCAGCAACAACATCAACAGACTTGTTGGATGGGCCACAGTACAAGATGCACTTCCTCTTCTTGAACTTTTCATTGTTGTCTTCTTCTTCATCTTCTTCTTCTTCAGACACCAAAGATGGTGTCTCCTTCTCAGCATCCATATTGTTCAGCTGATGGAACCAGTAGACAATGTGAGTTCCAACAACAGTTTTCCCTGTGCCTAGAAAAACAAGGAGGTTGCTGAAGACACTGGAACCATGATACCCATGTTCTAGATCAGCTTCAAGATGATCAGCCACGAAACAAAACCAAGAACCAAGGGGACTACCTAGAGCAGCTGTGGGTGACGCTAACCTATGCTGTCTTCTCCTGTCTCACCAAGGGTCCTATGGAAAGGATGCCCAGGGAAGTGCTGTAGTCACTGTCCCTGTAGGGATTTAAAAGATGTGCAGACAAGAGGTTCAGGCACATGGTTTGGTGGTGGCCTTGGTAGCATTAGGTTATCGGTTGGACTTGATGACCTTAAGGGTCTTTTTCAACCTAAGTGAATCTATGAAAGGAAGAGATCAGCTCCAACCTGCCTTTCCTAACAAAGTCAACACGTGCTGTCCCCCAGCCTTACCTGGTGGGCCTTGGATGAGTGTGAAGGGTTTTCTCAGAGCATCACGAATCGCCTGGTTCTGACTCTGGTTAAGCTTCCTGAGACTGTCAGGGAGCTCAAAGGATTTTTGCTGCAGGATTTTTGACCTTGTCACTGTCAAGGAAAGAGGCATGCAAACCAGCTTAGAGGAGGTTACTGAAGACAACACACAAGTGACTCAGCAGGAGGATGCAGTAAGTACCAAGCAATCATGGCCCATTTACAAGACCACCTGTAGGTAACCCTGGTCCTGTGCCAAGATGTTCTGCCCCTGAGCCTGTTTCTGTCCCTGATAAAAGCACCCGTGCCACTCTCCAGCAGGACATCCCATATGACTTTGCCTCTGCCAGCCCAGCAGCTCCTGTCCTCCCCTTGGAGGAGAACCTCCTGGTCTGGAAGCAGAACCCCTATGGCAAGGTCCCAGAACCTGCCACAAGCAGCCCCGAGGTAAGAAAGGTGAACATTTGCACCTACCTTTTCGAGGAGGTTCATGGCCAAGGGCGATGCTTCTAGCAAGCTTGGAGGCATACTTGAGCTTCCAAATTGCCTTCTCCTTCCGTCTGACAGACAGGGAAAAACAGGAATTAATGGAATGCAGCATAAAATAGGGAAAACTGTAATTCAGCTTTGTACAACTGTCTTGTTGTTCTTTTTCTCTGCTTTGGTGTTGCATTAAGTCCTTCCACAAAGAACTTAAGCCAAAACAACTCTTTTACTCTGCTCTTTTACATCTGTGACTATTTCTCAACTCTCTAAAGAGATGAGCCTTCAAAGACATTGATTGAAAGGAAGGAGCACAACTGTCCCAGCTCCATTTTATTGTGGGCCACTCCATTTTATTAGATTAATGTCCAATTTTTTCCTAAAATTCATGGTACAAAAGGAACTAGACTCTGCCCTGGAAAGGCTGCAGCAGAGCAGTAGCAGTTCATGCTGGGTACAGAAGACCAACTTCTTTAAGGAGAGTGGATCTTGTTTCACAGCAACAACAAAGGGGGAGGATTGGGAAAGGAGGGAGTGCTTCTGCAAAGCAAACTCTAACCCAGAGCTTTGCACAGCTTTTTCTGACCCAGGCTGCAGCAATCCAGTGATGTAACTAACAGTCACCCAGGGCAATTTCAGCACAGCACCTTCCCCTGTCTCCCCATTCTCAAGGTCAACCAGAAGAGCAAGAGGCCCCCTGGAGAACACAGCTGAGAACTGCTGCCACCCCCACTGACTGCCCCACAGCACAGCCAGTCCCAGCTGGGCAAAGGCAGATTTTTCAGGGGATTATAGAATCATAGAAGTGGCTGGGTTGGAAGAGACCTCTGAGATCATCAAGTCCAACCCTTGATCAGCCATAGAAGCAAGCAGAGCCCATGTGGGTGCAGCAAAGGGGAAGCTGTGGCCCCACATGGACAGGTTAGCCAGAACACAAGCCCTGAGGACACTTACACATCTGGCAGCATCTTTGGTATGAGCTCCACAGTGAACCTGGCAGAGGCCTGTGAGATTTCCACGGGGATGTTCTCCATAGACATGTAGTGGATGTAAAAATTCACAGTAACATGATCGGTCCTGTCTGACTTCTCACTGTCACCGAACTCCTCAGTGACCCCATGAGCCACCCAGGTGTAGGTATCAGGATCAAACATCAGTTTGTCTTCTGACCTGCCCTTGTTATGGAGAGTCAGATCCTGGAGGCCCTGGCTAAGGCATTCCTCATCGCTTTGAAGCCTCCCAAGCTTCAGCCCACCTAAGCGAATGCACAGGTAACAGTGGTTGAAGTCCACTTCAATGGAGCAGTCCTCCAGAAATTTTTTGCCTAAGAGGAAGCTCCCTTGCAGCTGTCCTTTGCTTGTCCTTTGCTTTGCCCAGGTTATTTTGACGTTGTGGAGGACAATGGAGTCGTTTTCAGCCACAGCACAGGAAGCAGACTCCATGGCACTCATCGGCATCCAGACCTTGTAATACTCCCCTGCATGCTTGTACTTCTCTTTGGAGGGCAGGGTGGCGTAGGCAGAGAAGCACTCGATGGGCTTTTCCATGTGCTGCAGGCAGATGTCAAAACCTGGTGTCACACACCAGAGCTGCACGAAGGGCACCAGGAGGCCCCGGTAGATATCTGTGGTGAGCTGGAACTGCAGCGCGTCGCCGGCGCTCAGCTCCAGGGAGAGCTCCATGTAGTGAGAGCACCGACTCCTCTTCACGAAGCCCATGTGCCGCTGGTAGAGCTTCTGGCTCTTCTGAAGGAGGGAGGCTGCAGTCTCAAAATCCTCCTGCCTGATGGCTGCCAGGACGTCCTGCCAAGTCTGGGTGCCAAAGAGGGTGACGCAGAGGTCGCGGATCGGTCCTTCGCACAGGCTGTGCTCCTTTTTCATCTCCACAGAGTACATCCTCCTCTTCCACATCAGCCGGATGCAGTTCCTCTCCTGGAAGAACTGGGGCTGCTCTATCAGCTGCAGTGACCTGTAGTTAATTACCTGGGGATCCGGGAGGCTCTCTCTGTTGAGTGGGAAGAGGGCTTTGAAACACTTCCTCACCCCTTCAACGTCCACCACGAAGGCGATCTTCTGCAGGACCTGGCCCTTCAGCTGGGTGGCCATCTGCAGGCAGCGGGCTCTCTTCTCGTATGTCACTGCCTGAGAATTCTTCCTGTTGAATTCATGACAGAGGAACTCGATGTCATCCATGGAGTAGGTGACGGGCTTCTTGTGGAGCACGGAATGAAGGTGCCGCTGGAGCACGACGTCCACGTAGCGGCGGATGGGAGAGGAAGCCCAGGTGTAGGCTTCCACGTGAAGGGAGTAGTGTCCCACTCTTGACTGGACAGTGGAGTTGGAGCGACTGAAATAGGAGCGGCTGAGCAGTCTCCTGAACTCCAGGGCCACGGGGGCCAGCTTCGGGTGGATGTCATCAGTGACAACAAGGTCGAGCATCTTGGGGAAGTCACGGACTTTAGCGGCTGACTGCAGGTGCTCCCAGATGGGGGCCATCAGGCTGAACTTCGTGCGTGCAGAGGAGTCCTGGTCAGGAGGCACCTCTCCCAGGTGATGCACAAGATGGATGGACAAAGGAACGAGGTGGCTGTACTTGTTTTTCATGAGTGCTAACTGCTGAAGGCTTGGCTCACACTGACACCGCAGAGGAGTGATGTTTCTGGTGTTCTCCTGGTTGGTGAGGAACTTGGCCACGAAACTGTTGAACATGATCATTAACTCCTCCATCATCTGATGGGACTCCCTGTTACCTGGGGAGCTTCCCTCATCCAGACGGTCATAGAAAGAGTCCTCCTGCAGCCGACACTTCCGATGAATCCTGGAGAAGTGATAAGCCACAGCTACACAGTCCTCCAGGGTGTCGAAACGAAGGCTCCCCGGTGTTCCCTTGTAGTGCTCCTTAATGTAGAGCTCAGCCTCTTCGTAGGACATCTGCCTGTCCGAGCAGATCACAGAGATGGTGAAGTTGCCCTTTAAAATCTCACCAGTCTCCTTTTCTACGGTGACAAACAAGGAGATGACCCGACGGTCTTTCTGGGGCAGGAGGCTGCAGACATCTTGGCTAATGTGGGGTGGGAACATGGACACAGGCTCCTGGTTGGGAGGGTAGTAGGTGACACTTCTCTTCTTTGCTTCCAGGTCCAAGGCACTGCCTTTGGGAATGACACCAGCCACGTCTGCAATGTGGATCCCAACCTCATAGTGACGCCCAAGATCCCTAATGCTGACAGCGTCATCCAAATCCCTGGCACCGTGGGGGTCAACAGTGAAGGTCAGGTAATTCCGACAGTCCCTCAGATTTTCCTTGGTGAGGTTCAGTTTGCTGCTGGAGGTGTATCTGGCTGACTCCCTGGTGACAGCAGCTGGGTATTTCTTCTCCAAACCGTACGCCAAGTCCAGGATCTTTAAGCCTCCTTCCAAAGTCGACGCCGCGTGCAGAATCTCCGTTACCACCCCCAAAGGGTAGTAAAACCCTTCCCTCCAGGAGATAACCTGGACACAATACAACTGGCTTCTCCTGGTCCGGCTGATCTTCTCACAGCTGACCACTTGGTACTTCCCATTGACAAGTCTGCGGATGGGAATGACGTTGGGTTTCTCTTTCAGGCCTGGGACGAATATTTTGGTGACAGTGGGATCGATGGGTATCATCACCCGGGGGTCAAATTCATCCCTCATGCAGATGAAGGTCCATTCCCTCTCGGCACGTTTCAGTATGCCCACCACCTTGCCCTGTGGCTGGTGGCTGCTGCTCTCAGCCGTGCTGCTCTGCAGGAGCTCCACCAGCACCTCGTCCCCGGTGAAGGCCGTCCCGCAGTGAACTCTGCCTTTGATCTGAATGCTCATGGCGGGGGAGTCGTTGAGGGTGAAGGCAGAAGCTCTGTCAAAGCCTTCTTTGATCAGCTCGCACCTCTTGTACATTTTGGGGTGCATGTGCAGATACTCCTGCATCGTCTGAGAGGAGAAGCTGACATATTCCTTCCTGCCTTCCCACAGGCATGGAGCCTTCACGTTCAGCAGCCCTTCTTCAGACACTGTCACCAGCACATTCTTGCTCTCATCTAACAGCTCCTGGAGGATGGGATCATCGGCATTCAAGCTTTCATCCTCAGAGCTCCAGGAATCCGTGTCGCTGTCCTCCTCGTCTCCCTCTGGGCTCCTCCTGCTCCAGCTCTCCTTGTCACACGCTGCCTGTTTCACCTGGGCCATGGTCAGGCTCTCCGGGAGGACGCTCTGCTTCTCGATGCACTGCTGGATGAAACGCTTCCAGACCTTGCTGCACTGGCCATGGGAGCACAAGGCCACGGCGTCCCCCACCACAACCACCAGGGACTGAGCCCGGGTCATGATGGTGTTGAGCACCCTGGCTTCGTTGAAGAACTCCAGGTGGTGGGAGGCAGAGACGCGCAGGCTCTCGCTGGTGTGGACCGTGCTGATGACGATGACCCGGAACTCCCTCCCTGCACCAGAGGGGACAAAGGAGAAGTTGCTGATGGGAACTCAGTGGGGAAGCCCCTGCCTGGTGCTCTGCCCATCTGCACCATGTTACACGGCCACGGGCTGACGTAACCACGCTTGGCTGAGCCACGGGAGTCACCGGATGTGTGGATAAAGGGGAACTGGGGACCGAAAGTGCCTCCAAGGGTGACCCAGACAGCAGGAGGCCACCACCAACCAAGCACCAGGGAGTCAAAGGCAGCGTGGAGACAGGAGAAAGGGCCCCAGGGTAGTGCCCAGCACCCATGGGGCAGCCTTGCCTCCTCAGTGCCACCAGCCACCCTGCCAGCCACTCCTCACAAACACAGGGAGAGTTTGCTGTGAATCCCAAATTTCTGGGGGAGCCGAGGGTCAGGAATGAGAGCAGTAACCATTCCCAAGAATCCCTCTGCCCTCCAGGACAGCTCTGTTGATCCCATGACAAACAACAAACAGCAAGAGGCACCCTGGTGATTTCAGAGCTGGGAAGAGGCTGCAAAGAAAGGGTGTGGAGATGAGAAACACACCCCAGGGGTCAGTTATTCTCACCACCAGGAGTTCCAGCTGCACAATAAAAATAAAAAATAAAAAAACCCTCAGATGAGTCAGTATAAACTAAGTCCTTGAGGACAAAGCCAGCCCTATCCCTCCCTCATCACCCAGAGCAGCAGACTTCTCCTTCAGTGAGCTGGGATGTGCTGTCTCACTGTGACTGATACCCATGAACCATCCTGGTTTCAACTCCCTTCTCTTAGCATTCTCCCTTGCTGGTACTTGGGGCTTTCATGTGATTCACACATACTCAAGTCCCCAGGATCCCACTTACAGGGTTTTCACCCTCCTACAAAGCAATATTTAAGGTATTTAAAGGTATATTTTAAATGAGCTGAAAATAGAGAGTGTAGTTGTAATTCAGCATGAAACCTTATTCACTGAGGTAAAGACAAACAAAAAAAACAGCTACCAAAAAACCCAAAGAATTACCAAGCAGAAGGGGATGGAAATGAACCAGAGGATTTCCAGGCACTCTCTCCCTCCTCATTATGGGCTGCTGTGGCTACAGTGGTGGCAGAGCCCCAGGTCCCCTCCCAGAGGGGCATTCTGCCCTGAAACCAGCTGGGTAGTTTACGTTTTAGCCAGGAGGACAACATTAAGATGCCAAAAAGAGTTCTGCCAACAGCCCAGCATCTCTCCCCCCTGCTCATGACCCAGAGGCTGCAGCTGCAATACTCTCCTGGCTGCCAACATGACTGCAAAAGCTCTCCCCAGCACACAGAAAACCTCAAGATGCAGCCAGGCATGACTAACCAGTGCATGAGACACAAACCTGGCAAGTTCTCATAGTTTTCTACCACCACATCTTGTAGCTGCTTCTTTCTCAGCTCTTGTCTTGTTGCAGAAACCTGGTAAGGAAAAAGAAAAAAAAAAAGAGGCCCAACTGAGTGCAGTTTCAGCTCAGGAAGTCCCCCTCCTCAACACCAACATCCTTTACTCTTCTTGGCTGCTGGTTGCCCTAGAAAGCTGCTCTACAGCAGCCACACATCCTGGGCTGGCTTAACCCATGCTCCCAGATGGCCCAGCAGTTAACCTCCCTCGAGGATGCCCAAAGAAATCTACAACCAAACCATCCCACCATGAGGCATCTCTTCTCCAACCACCCATGGCACAAATGGAGGCACCTCAGAAAAGCACCGGTGGCATGGAAGACCCCAAATTCCCTATTTTTACTATCTCAAGAGGCAGACTTCACATAAATAAGAGTCCAGCATTTACTGGGGAGCATTTAGAGAGCAGAGCACGCAGAGACCTTTTGAGGTGGGGAGTGCCTGGTCCTCCTACATACCTGCATCCCGTGGGAGACCACACAGATCCTCTTCAGATCTCGGACACCCCACTCATCTGGCCACCTCTGATAGATCTCCTTTACTTTCTCAATCACTTGCATGATCTCGGAGGCGTTGTGCCAGGACAGCATGGACATGTCCCTTTCAGCCACACCAGACACGTGGCAGAACACGAGTGGGTAAATTTCAGGGTGGGGAGGAATGTTCCCACTGGCTTGGATAGCATTGCCATTGCCAATGTAGAAGTGTTTGGAGACAAACTCGATTATGCCTGCAGTGGAACGATAATTCTCATTGAAGATGATCCTGCTCTTGGTGGCCACTTCGTGCCTCTCTTTCTGGTAAAACTGAAAGAGTCTGTTTAACAGGGTGTGATCAGCTGACTGCCCATCCCCGACACAAAACAGCTTGGGGGTGATCTGCATGTGGTCCCCAGCGAGGACAATCCGGGTCTGTAACGTGGCATAGGAGAGCGGAACCAAAGCCTCACACTCCAGCATCTGAGCGGCCTCGTCGATCATGATGTGAGTGAAGTAGCCCGGAGCAACCCTGAGGTTCTTGGATAACATGGAGGTGGTGATAATGACACGGTGCCTGTCGATCTCTGCCTGCGTGGGGTGCCGGAAGGAGCGCTGGTCTGCAGAGAGGCAGCAGTACATCTGAGTGATGGGGTCTGTCAGGCTGACGGGACGGTCCGTGGATATGATCCTCAAGGGAACAGCCCACGGGTGCCCACTGGTCACGTAGTTATGGAAATACTCTCGGATGTAGATGTCAGCAGCACTGGAGGGGAACGAAAGAGGAACCCAGAGAAGAATTGTGAGGGCTGTTTCCAAACGCCGTGAGCACCACCCCAATGCACGACCAACAACACCCGAACGCTGAGACGCCCACAGGCGAGCAAGGAGGAGGTGTTCATGCAGCCACCAATTCTATTTTGAGGGGATGGTTTAAAAGAGGAGTTGGTAACTCAAGACTAGAGCATCACCCAACAAATTCTGTGAACCCAGACCTCTCCTCCCACAGCCAACCCCCAGCCTGGGTGGGGCATACAGGAGCTGCAGAAGGTTTGGTGCAAGCAGAGAGCCTGAACCAGGCTAAGATTAGCAGTCACCCATCTATTATGTATTAAAACAGCCTGCAGGAGTGGATGTGGACACTCTTTCCAGAGTAACTGCTCTAATTTTAACAATCTTGGCCTGGTTTCTCTGGAGGCAAATCCAACAGCAGTCAGAGAAAATCCGCATTTCCTCTTCCCCCAGACCCTCCCTGGAAAAGTAAAAAATTTGGCACGTGCACAGAGCATGAAAGTCTTCAAGGGCAAGGAGAGCACAATATTATCCCAGCAAGGTCAGACCACGGCTTTCTACTTCTTTCAGTATAAGGCAAATGCTAGAAAGAACTGACAGTCTCCCCAGCCCCATCCCCATTTTATAACAAGGCAGGAATTCACTGCCTCTTCCTCAAAGACTTCCACCCGTGCCAGGCTTCTTCCTAGCAGGATGTGCTAGAGGAGCTTTCCTCACCCCCTGCTAACCTGTTTGTGTGAGTGCAGATCAGCACCCGTGCGTTGGGCTGCCTGAGGATCTCCATGGTGGCCATGGCCAAGGTGAATGTCTTTCCTGTTCCAAAAGGTCCATAGATGAGGAGAGGTGGGACCTGCCGGCTGGTGGTTGCCTGGCCCGTGATGAAGGAGATGGCCAGTTTCTGCTTGCTATTGCCTTTCTGTGGTGACCCAAGAGAGTAGGGAACAGAACAACTGGCAACATCTGGGAGGACCAGCTTTTCATCCAAGAGGTGGTCCACAGCCTGGTGCCACTGCCGGAACAGCAGCTGGTCAATTTGGAACTGGATCTCCACCTTGTGGGAGGTTTTTGGCTTGAAGTTCAGCTCTGAGCAGCATCTCTTTGGTATCTGTAACCAGATGGTCTTCTCCGTGGTAGCTTTATGCTCCACAATAACCTCGTAAACCCGATTGTCTTCAGGTGGGTCGAGGGCCAGGAAAGCAGTGGGCACAGACCTGCTCAGCAGATATCCCTCATCTGTGTCTGGCGAGAGGTTATAAGGGGTAGGCACTTCAGCAAAGAGCTCACCAGACTGGGCAAACTTCATCCCCATGGAGAGGCTTTCAAGCATGGGGCTCAGTGAGATGAGGACCCGCAGGTTGAGTCTGAAAGGAGGAAACACCCAAATGAAGAGCAGGGAACTGGCCCCTCAACAGCAATCCCCTCCTGCTGGGGAGCTGGGATTGTCACCTACACCCAGTGAGGGTCCCCCCTGAGCACACAGAGGCAGAAGCTGTGATTCTAGCTGTTCCACGACCACAGGACCAGACCCAGCCTGTCCCCTCCTGTCACTACCCAGCCAACCAGCTTTCTCAGCAGGTTTCCATTTTTTCTGGGAAGGCACTCCAGGACCCAACCCAGAGGACACGGAGACATCAATAGCAGCATGGCCCTGAGGGTCAGCAATGGGCCCACGGCCTACAAGCGAGGAGAAACCCCTCTGGGTCCAAGCCTGGCACTTACTTGGCAATCAGAGCCTGTTCAGCTTCTTCCTCGCGGAAGAGGAAGCTGTGCATCCTCTCACGGTAGTTGAGACGGGTGATGGGGACGGGCACAGCACCCTCACGCTGGTAGTTCAGTGTCAGAGCAGGAGGTTTGTACTTGGCCAGCAGATCCATGTCTTCACTGGTCCTCACCAGGCTGGGGACGATGATCCGGTTGCCTCTATCCCACCTCAGGAAGTTGACGGGGCGGCTGCTCTCCCTGCTGCCGGGGACGTGCTGGGGGGTCTCCCGCCTGCCCACCTTCACCTTGATCTTCTGCCTGAGGACAGGGCGTCTGCCAAAGTCAAACACCACCCACTGCTCGAAGACGCCCAGGGCACAGCCCTCCATGCAGACCTCCACCAGGGAGGTGGGTGGGGAGGAACGCAGAGTGGCCACGCACTCCCCCCGAAGGTACTGGAGGTCCCGGGAAAGCCCATTCCCCAAGAGGTAGAAGTTGACTCCAGGTTCCCTCTTCAGTAGTGCCACGTGCTGCAGAGGCATCTGCCAGTGGAGGAGAAGACAGAGACAATG
Source organism: Heliangelus exortis (assembly GCF_036169615.1). NCBI lineage: Eukaryota > Metazoa > Chordata > Aves > Apodiformes > Trochilidae > Heliangelus > Heliangelus exortis. The sequence goes on from NC_092437.1 coordinate 2,441,662, forward strand.
GTTAGGGCAGCCCATGGGAAGAGCCCAGGGGCTGATGATGTTCCCCTCGGCAGCGTTTCCTACCAAAAGCTGCCGCAGGACCCAAATGCAGCACTGGACCTACAGCAGACTGTAAAGGAGCTTACGCCTTGTGCCACCCCACAGCGATCATTTTAAGGTCTTAAAGACCCTCAGGTTTCAGTGGTAAAGCAACTGAGCCAGTCTGCTGCCACCAGCATTGGAGAGGACAATCAGACCCAGGCTCTTGCCCCCAGCAACCACAAAATCCCAGGCTGGAAAGGACCCAAATCGTGTTATTTGTGCTGAAACGTGGGATGCCGGGTCCTCCCCAGCCCCACTGCACCAGAGACAGGAGACAGGAGACATGGTGGCTGCACCCCCTGAGCCTGAGCTGCCCCCGAATGCTCCCTACACGTCCCCATCCAGACACCCCCACTCCCCAGCTTGCAGGAACAGTTAATTTAACAAACAAACACACACCCAAAAACCACCGCCCGAAAGGCCGAGGCCTGTGTGGCTCCTCCAGCGCAGGCCTGGGCTTACCTGAGAGAAAACCTTGAACTTCCAGCAGTACTTCACCCGCCTGTCCTCCAACTGCACCTCCAGGGGCTGCTCACACACGACCCTGACGCCCTCCAGGTGCTCAGACATCTGCGGGGAGGCAGGAGAGGAGCGGGACTGAAGGTGGCAGCATCCTGCGGCCTTTGGCCTTTACGCTGCAGCCTCCGAGAGGGGACCCTCGGTAAATCCTCGTGCTCTGTCCTCAGCCACCACCACTCAGAGTCCTTAGGAAACACAAGGACCCACCCGTGGCACAGCAGCCTGGTCCTTCTTGTGTTCCGGACCGCAGAACTGGACACAGTACTTCAAGGGAGGCAAAAGGAGTGAAGGAAGGGGGCAAACAACATCCCTTCCTGCATGGCCGTGAGAACAGGGGGGTGGTGGGCTTCATTCCCAAGCCCTAATACACGAGGTTTCTCCCACCCTGCCGCCCACCACTCACAATCAACACCTCGTTGGAGCACATCTGGTACTCGGCAATGAGCTGGTCCTGGTAGGGCAAAAGCCCTTCCTTCAGCGCTTGCTTCTTTATCCTGGTGGCCACCTTCACCCTCTGGATCCACTCCTGCAGCTCCTCGGCAGAATGAGCCTTGGTGCAGCTCTTCCCCATTTCGCACACCTCCACTCTGTCAGGAGAGAGGCGTCCCAGGTGCCACCCAGACCTGGTGGAGCTGGTCGGGGGGGTCCCTGGGGACCCTCTTCTAGGGGTGGCTCCTTACCTGCTGCACAGCGAGAATTTGGTCAGCCCCAGCGGCGGGGCGCGATGGACCCACTGGACGGAGGTGTCAGCCGAGAGCATCTGCAGGTGCTCCACGGAGGAGCAGTGGCTCTCGAAGCTCTCCTGGGAGCTGAAGGTCACCAGGCAGAGCCGGCAGTAGAAGCGCACCGGTGCCGGAGCCAGCGCCTTGCCGTTGGTGCTGCAGGGCCTGGTGGCCGGTGGCATCAGGTCAGAGCGCTGCAGGCCATGCTCCCTCTCGGCCCGCCAGACGGCCATCTCCACCTCGCTGTGCGCATACCGGCAGCGCCGGGGGCCGTGCCTGCAGGGCTTTCCCCGCGAGACGAAGCGGCAGTAGTTGAGGGTGGGGATGAACTCGGGGCAGGGTCGGACGGCCGTGTACTGCAGCCGCCTCCGGCTGTCCGACACCACGTGCACCAGGAGCGGGTCCCAGGCCCGGTGGGACTCGCAGAGCCGCCCCTGCCCACCGGCCGAGATGCGCTGGGGGCAGCCCAGGAAGCAAGGCTTGCAGATCTCCTGGAAGTGGCCCCCGAACTCACTGATGATCTCGTCGGCGGCGCTGATGACGGGGCGGGGGGCGGCGGGGTGACCCTCCAGCTGTGCCTGCAGCACCGCCGCCTTCAGCTGCCACCGCTCCAGCTTCTGCTCCCGCTCAAAATTCCAGACCATGGCCTCCTCCCGGCTCCAGGCAAAGGTGCACTGGTTCTTGTGCTTGGTGCAGCCCGACCCCTCCACAAAGTAGCGGCAGACGGCGTAGCGGGCCGGCTGGGGGAAGCCCGGCCGCCGGAACACCTTCTTCCATGAGGCGCTCCGGCGGTAACGGGCCAGGAGGATCTCGTACATGCACCTGTGCTCCACCTCCCGCAGCAGGTAAACGATCTCGGTCTCCTTCACGCTGCACTTGGAGCAGACCAGGCGCAGCTCCAGCTGCTGCTGGAGGCCGTCCAGAGGCACGGCCGGGCCGTTGGCCGTCGGCATGCTGGGCGCTGGCTTGAGTGGGGTGAAAGCGAAAGAAGTTCCTACGAGGTGATGCCGGGGGAAGGAGGTGCCATGGAGAGGCCGTGTCCTAGCTCGCTACGTACCTGCCAGCCATTGGTGTGAGTCCACAAAGCCTGACAAGGAAACAAGGAACAAGTCACTAGGCAGGAAACATTACCTGGTTCCTGGCTGAGCCACCAGCACAGCCTGGCCCCACGCACCAGTAAGCAGTTGGGAACACCAACCACCACCCAAACCCCTCCAGAGCCCTCACCCTTAACACCCAAATACCTGGGATCTGCTCCTCCAGCCCCACTGACCCTCCAGTCCCAAGACTGTGTCCTACAGAGATCAGTCTGCATGGCAAGGGCTCTGGGCAGGGCTCAGCTCAGTCCCAGTGTGCTGCAGCTTGCAAACCACCAGCATTTACCAGGAGAGCTGCCAGCAGCAGCACAGGCCAGCCTGGAGGGTCCAGCACGGTCCTCACAGCCACCACCAACCTCCTCTTGGACTGTGTCTGGATGATTCGATTCCCTCTTCCCGCTGCCCGTGCCTCCCCAACTTCAGTTCATTCCTGACAACTTTCTCTTCTTTTTCCTGCTCCCCCCCCAGTCCAGTCAGGCAGCCCCACATCGAGCAGGATAAGCCCAGCTCCAACCCCCAAGTCCATCTCCCCCCATAGCACACAAGATTAATTGGAATTAATTAACCAAGCACCCGCCCTCTTTGTTCCTCGGATGCAGCACCCAAGGCCAGCAGAGGGGCATGCTGGAACAGGGACCTGCTGGCATCTTCTCCAGTGACAGCTCGGTAAACATCCGGCTGGGAGAGCCGAGCTGGGAGATGGGGAAGGTGACTCATGGCTCCCTGCCTGCCCCGGCCACCGGCCAGGCATTTGCCAGCAGTTTCCTGGGTAACCAGAGGCCAGGAGCATCCCTGGGATGATGCTGCAGGGTTTGGTGGCTGGGATCCCCCGGCTTAGGGTAAAGGCAGCACCTTGGGCAGGGTTTGGTGCCAAGCAAAGCCACCAGCCTCATGCCAAGCATCTGCCTCGGGCTTCCATCCTGCAGCCATGAAGGAGTTCTTGGGCCACAGGCTCACCAAAAACACACATGAAGTGAGGGTGTTTATGGCTGAGTCTGGCAGACAACGGAGCAAGGGGGCAAACTTTGTGCTGCTTCTGCAGGAATACTTTTCTGTTCTGTCCATTGAGGCTCCTTTGCCCATGCTGGGATGAGCAGGGTGCTTGGTGCTGAAGCTGCTGCCCTGGCTGGGACTGCCAGCAGCAAACACTGAGCCAGGACTACAGGGGAGCATCACCCACTCTCCCAGTGCACTCAGAGCGAGCTCCTCACATCCCATCCCAGTGCTGCAGCACCCACCCGCTGCCGTAGGGGGTAGGAATCTCCCACTCCCACTTCCCTGCCACGCATCAGGTCGGACACACGCTCGGTAGATAAACACCATCCCCGTTTATCTCTCGAGGTCTGGCGGTGAGCCCAGTGCTGGGCACAACTCCTCCTTGCTGTTCCTGCAAGCTGCAAGACTCGGTGGTAAGGTCCCGTGGCAGTGCAAGGGCCACCCCCCACCACAATTCGGGTCACTGTGCCACACCACCAGCTCCATCCTGAGCTCAAACACCTCAGCTCACCTCTGCATCTTCATTTCCAAACTGGTGCTTGCAGCCCTCCTCACCAGGCTGGCAACCCTGACCCAAAGCATGAGCTGTAGCCAGACAAGCAGCCTGGCTCTGGCTGAGCCTCTCAGCCAGACATTGTCCAAACCCACCTGCTGGGCCCACCTTGGGCAGCACCACCTGGATCCTGTGGGTACCTGGGCCCAAAGCCCCAGCAGAGCTGCTGGATGTGAACACAGCACAAGTGATAAGGAAGAGCAATCCCGGAGCAGGGAAGGGGCCAGGGCACCCCCATCCTCTGATGGTAACAAGGTCACGGTCATGGGAAGAAAACATTCTCTGCAGCCAAGCTGCTGCACAGGGCTCAAAAGCTCTTTCTCTGCTCTCCTTCAGCTTCACCTTCCTTCTGCTGGAACTCCCCTCCATGGGATGAGCCCTCCTGGGAGAGGCACTCAAGTCCAGGATCTGTGCAACGCTGCCACTGGCGAAAACTCCAAAATACCTCAGTAATGCACATGAGAGAGGATGAAATCTGATCCCTGGCACTTGGCTCTGTGAAGCAGGAGCTGAGCTCCCAGGATGTCCACAGCCACAGGGCCGTGAGGAGACACAGTCCTGCAGCAGCAACACCGCCGACCTGCTCAGTTCAAGGCTCCAAGAACTCCCCATAAAGACCACACAGGGCAGTTGGGCTGTTACTGGTATTCATGCCCAGGCATGGCATCCCAGTTTGAAAAGGCTAAGAGGGAATATTCTGCCTTTAAAGGGTCAATTCCCTCGCTGTTTATTTTTTTAAGAAAGCATTTGATTTTGAGCAAGCTGCCAGAGCATTCTCTGGGCCCGGAGGTGGGAGGGAAGAGGAAGGGGAAGTGAAAAACCCTCTTGAAGTCTCCGCAAAGCACTAGCACTGAAGCCAGATTAAAAACTTTTTCTCTTTACAATGAAGAAAAGGAGGAAAAAAAAGGTGAAAGCCACGGGAGCTTTAGCAACCGAAGCCTGGGTAGAAAAGCGATGCAGGGAACAAGGAAGCTTGGGAGGTACACTGTAACTGTCCTACCAATAATGAAACTGATAGGAGCAGGGCAAAATCCAAGTGCCCAGAGGAAGGTGGGAGCTGATTGAGAGGAATATTGACTCGCAAGCCACAGACTGATTTGCAAGTGAAATTTTGTACATTTTAAGCAAAACAACCTTCTTTACATTGGTCCTGAAAAGCCACTTGGAGTTTAAAGCCACTTGCACCTTGCTGATGGGTGAAAGAAGGCACCAGGGCAGAGGGAAGGGCTGGGTCATGGTACCCCCAGCTCTGCACCACCCCACAGCCCATCGGGGCCAGGATCTGAACCCACCCTTCCTGGGCACTGACACAGGCACCCCCTGCCCAGCACTGCTCTGGTCTTGCTGCAAACCAAACCAAAGCAACCAAACCAACCAAACCAAACCAAACCAAACCAAACCAAACCAAACCAAACCAGCCCATGCCACCATCTCACTCGTGGCATTTCCTCCTTGCTTGGGAAGATGCTTGGGGTCAGGGCCGGCCATGCTGTGTCTGAGCATCGTCCCCCGGCAGGCGCCTGGCAGGGCCACGCTGCCGCCAGGGATAATCACATTTCCCTGGAAATGGGGAGCTGGATCCCGGCTGTGGCAGCCGAGTCCTGCTGCTCCACAGCCCCTGTGCCATCCCGGGGGAAGGCAGCCCTTCTGTCAGGTCTTGCCTCGATTAATTATTGACAGGAGATTGGGCAACACGCTGCGCCGGAGAGAGCCAAGTGCCCCTCGATCTGAGCAAGCAATATGGGTCAGAACACTGGGACAGCCCTCTGAGGGGATGGGGACAGCCAGGGGCACACCTTGTGTGTCTCTGGGGACCATGGCACTGCTCCCTGGGTGTGGGTCCTGCCCAAGCACTGGACCTGGGCACTGGAGGAGTCTCAGTGCACCAGATCCTGGCACCTGGGGAGTTTTTCCCCTTGGAGCAGTGACAGGAGGGCAGTGACAGGAGGGCAGTGACAGGAGGTGTTGGAGCAGTGACAGGAGAGCAGGGCAGCATTCCTGAGCACCCCACAAACTGTGCTGCCACGAGGGTTTGGCACCTGTGGCAGAGCTGCTGCACGGTGGCAGCTGTCCCGGGGGGGCTGCCTGGTGCCACCCCTCACCTGCAGTTTTCCTCCTGGCTACACCTAAGCTGGGGCCCCTCTGGCACATCCTTGCAGGACAAAAGCAGCCTCAGGGGGCTCCGGGCCCCCTCCTCTCCACAGCCTTTTCCAATAAGCCACTTTCACTCCGGGTCCCACCAGCAGAGCTGGCACAGTCCTGACAGCCCGGCTGCTGCCAGGTGACAGCCCTGACACCACTGCCCGAGTCGGTGGGCAAGCACCAAGCCCCCCTCATTGTGCACAGCCCCCTCCCCGACAGCTGCACCCCCCAGACACTGCCTTTGCTTTATCCAACTACAAAAAGTTCCCGGGCAGCTCCAAGACCCCAAAGCCGGGAAGCAGGAAGGGGAGAGCTGCCAGGATCGCTCACCAGAGCCAGCACCGTGCACCCCAAGCAATCCAGCAGCTCCCCGCACTCCAGCCCCAGGCTTTGCACCCCAAAACCTGCTCCCTGACCCTGCTTTCCCCCCTCCTCCTTTCCCAAGGGACCTCAGCAGGGGCACGGATGCTGCAAGCTGGGGAGGGATGAGCACCCAGCACCGCCGCGGAGCACCCCACGCCTTGCAGCACCCCAAAGCACACCGCAGGGCTACAGGGAGCACCCTGAGCCCGACAGCATCCCAAAGCACCCCAGGGTGCTGCGCAGCCCCCCCACCCACCGCCTCTCTCACCGCTGCCGCGGCCGGGAAGGGGGGGGATCGACCCGGGGGATTCGCCACCACCGCCGATCTCGTTTCTGGGCTCCCCCCGCATTCAAACCGGGGTTGGACTTCGCGGAAATTGCATCACGGCGGCCCCGCCCCGGCCCTCCCCGCCCGCCGGCACCGGGGGAGCCGGCACCGGGGCGGGGGGCGGGGGCGGGAGAAGCCGGCACCGGGCGGCAGCGGGGCGGGGGGAGCCGGTACCGGGTGGGGAGCGCAGGGGGTGCGGATGGGCAGCTCCCAACCGGGGGTACCAATCTCCCATCCCAGTCCTATGTCCCCCACCCGGCCTATGTCCCCGTCCCATCCCGGCACGCGTTTCCCGCCCGGCTCCCCCAGCCCAAGGGGATGCTCCGGGACCGGCGGCCGCTGCTGACCCGCCGAGGGTCGAAGTTTTCCCTCGCTCCAGCGCTCGGTACCGAGGAATAATCAAAAGAATATGAAGCGGGACGGCGGCAGCACCGATGCTCAGCCCGGACGTCCCCGTCCCCCCTCCAGCCCCGGAGCCCGACGGCCTCTGCTTAAAAAGGGCTTCTGGGAGAGACAAAGCGCCCGTTTCGATTCTGCTCATCAGCACTTTCATTTTCCATTCTTCTTTCCTGCCTGCAACCTCGAGTCAAAAAAAAACCCAAAACTAACCAAAAAAAAACCCCAACAACAACAAAAAAAACCACCAAACCGAAAAACCAACCCCAAACGAAAACAAACCAAAACCAAACAACCAAAACAAACTAACAACCCAAATCCACCTCCAGCTCCCAGGCCAGTAGAGACTCCTCGGGCTCCCTGCAGGGTGGCAGCACCCACACCCTGAGGGGGTGAGAACCTGCACCCTGGTTTGCAAGCACATGCCACTGCACAAGCACCATCTCCTGGTGCTCAGCACCCGGGATGTGGGGGCTCCTCAGCCCCCCCCCCAGCTCACCAAGCCACACCTGCATTGGCCCCAGCACTGCACAAAGCAGCACCCTTCTCCAACATGGGAAATTAAGGGTAGTTAACCCAGGGCAGTTAACCCAGGCTCACGCTGCAGCCTGACACAAGGACTCAAGCAAAAAGCCCAGGGGGTTCCTCTAACACCCCCCCCCCCAGCCTCAGGACCACAGAACAGCCTGGGGGCTGCAGCAGAGCATCATCATCCCACCAGCCAGGCCCCCAGGATTCCAGAGCACCGACGTGCAGGGCAGACGCTGTGCTGGACACAGTGAGGAGCCAGGCCCCAACCTTCCCACCTCAGAAAGTTATCCTCATGCCAGCGGGCAGCAGCAAGCCCTTGGAAAACAACCAGGCAAAACTTCAAACTACCACGCCTCCAACCACTGGGAAAGACCGCGGGCACCAGAGGAAAAGTTTCCTTGCTGACAGCAACGTGGTTCGACCCCTCCACCGACGGACTGCGACCGGCACATCGTGCCTGGGGACACCGCTCAAGAGCCCCCACACAAAGGCAGAGCCAGCGAGGGGAAGAAAAACTCAAACTCGCCTTTGAAACAGGAAGAGGAACCCCCAGGGAGCATCCTACGGGGCACGCCGGGGGGGGGAATGAGGGGCAGGAACCGGTTTGTGGCACGTTTGTTATCAGTGAAGGAAGGAGGAAGTGAAACGATGTTTTTTTACCCTCCAGCTTCGTGTGGTCACACCCACGGGGTGCCTCGGAGGAAGCTCCTGTCCGGGAGCCCCGAGGGAAAGGGGTTTTCCCACCAGGGAGGGGTGAGGGGCTGCTCAGCCTGGGTGGGTGCTGGCTGGACCCCACCAGAGTGGTGGGTGGCCGTGGGAACTGGACATTCCCTGGGCAGCCAACCCCCCTGGTCCGTGCCCCAAAGCCTGGGTCACTGCCTGCACCCTGCTCTGCTCAGCGTTTCCTCAGCAAGGAGCAAGCAGGATCTGACCCCAGGGATCTCCCAGGCTTGGCTTTCCTGCCCAGGAAGGAGCCTCCCGGCCTTTTCTTTGCTTGCAGCTGCCGTGAGCAGGGTATGGGTCAGGGCAGGTCAGGGGCCCCTTTCCCTGGGAAGATGCAGCCCTGGAGCTGAGCGAGGCCAAAGAGCTGGGAAGGGCTCTGGCTCTGGTCCTCAGCCCCGGCACGGAGGGAGCACAGGACATGGGACAGTGACAGGGCCTGTCCTGGTTTGTGTTGCCCCTGGGCAGAAATCCTCCTCTCCACAGCACCACCTCCAAACCACAGCAAATGGTTTGGTAATAGCCCAAACAGCAGCAGGCAGGTGGGGGGAAAAAAGAAAAAAAACACAAAAAAAACAAACTAAAAAAAACAAGGGAGAAAATACCCTTGAACAACTTTCTCACCTCCTAAGAGGCCAGAGTCAGGAGAGTCAGTGCCAGGACACCAGGCTTGGCACTGAGGCTTCACTCCAGTTTTACAGGTGGAGTATTTGGAGGTTTCATTCCGATTTTACAGGTGGGATAATTGGAGGCTTCACTCCAGTTTTATAGGTGGAATATTTTCCCTAGAGCTCCAGCCCCAGTAGCAAACACCTTTCACTATCTCACACAAAGCTTCTGGCCCTGCTTGGCATGCACAGAAAGGTGACAGAATCAGAGAAGAAACCCTGTGGGCAAGGCGAGCTCTGCTGCTCCATAATCCCTGGCGCAGGGAGGAGGAGGAGGAGGAGGAGGAGGAAGGCGCTGCCTGTGCCGGCAGCCGCAGCCGGAGCAGGGAGGAGACAAAGCTGAGTCACCGCCTCGACAAACGTCACGGGGGGGGAAACCGAAACCCAGGATCTGCTGATTTTTAGATAAACAAACACCGAGCCTTGAGTTTCGGATTCCGTTTCCCCAGCCACACGGAGGGGTTTCCCCGCGAATCCCTCGCTGCTGCTCGGGGAGGGGGGGCTCGGCTGCAGCCCCCCAGCCCTGGCCACGCTCCCTGAGGACAAGCTGGGAGCTGGGAGGGTCTCCTGGGAAGATGCTGGAGCTTCTCCTGCCCATGAGCCCAGCGTGGCTGGGGGGGGGAAAGAGGGTCCCTAGCACAGAGCCCCGGCTCTCGGTGCTGCTGCTTTACCAGCCTGGCTGAAACCGGGGCTGAAGAACCAGGGGACAAACCAACCACAGGACCTCTCTCCACAGGCCAGAGCTGCTCAAGCCCCACAACCTTGCTGCGTCCAGCCCTGAGCAAATCATCCGCACGCTAAAGGATAATCTCTATTACCAGAACACCCTGGGAAATTTCCTCTTGCTTTTCCTCCTCCAAGCTCAGTCCCAGCCTTCCCAGTTACCGCCAGTCTGCAAGCAGCCAGCCACCCCCGGCAGAGCGGGGCAGCCCCGTGGTGCTCTGAGGAGCATCCCAGTCCGTCTCTCCAGGGATACTGGAGCCGGCACCACCAGCACTGCCCTGTCCGGCTGCGACAGCAGCTGCTGCAAAGGGAGGGGAGGATTGCACCAGCCCAAATCTGCCTGCGGAGCTTTTCTTGCTCACAGAGCTGTTTACACCCCTAGGAAGAGCTGCCTCGCCGGGCAAACTACCTCCGCCCTGGGAATGCTGTGCTGGTGAAGCTGTCTGTAGTCTCCGGGGCAGGGAAAGGTGTGTGGAGCCAGGGAAATGCAGCTGCAAGCTCTGTCCCGGCACTTGCTCCCCAGTGCCATGTCCCAGCACCGCTCACACCAGCCTGGAGATGCCACAACCCCAGCCCCGTGCTCTGGGACCACCTCAGACACCCTTAAAGTGGAGCCAGGAGGTCCCTGCAGCCACCCCCTTCCCCCCCAGACATCCCCTCCCAGTCCCTGGAGAACCTGGGTGGGTTTAGTCCACAGCAGAGCCGGCCGGTGCAGGGTGTCCCGGACCTTCCCTCCGCAGCTCAGGCTGGAGAGAGAGGCGAGAAGAGGCTCAGAGTGATCAGAACCACTTGTGTGTCCCCGGGGCTGATATCCTCACCCTGTCCCCAGCACGGAGCCGGGAGGAAGGGACGATTGCACTCTCTGCAAAGGCAGCAGCCCGGGAGGGCGAAGCCTCTGGTTTGGCAGGACTCCTCCTCAGCAGCTGGGGACCCGAGTTCAGGCTCAGCCAAAACGAAACAGAATTTAACACCTTAGAGGAAGAAATCGTTTTGCCTCGTGATGGTGTGCGTGTCACAAGAGCTGGAGGGGGTGGTTATCGGTGCTGGGTGCACCCGGGTCCGACTCACAGACTTTGGAGCCATCTTTTGAGCTTTGGCAACCCCATGCACACCCTGCACGTATTGGGGACAACCTGGGGACAGGGTGCACAGCACCCCAAAAAGCACTGGGCTCAGCTCCATAACCATCAGGTGCTTTTTTATATTAAGAGTGGTGCTTTGCAGGCAGGACTTTACACACAGCGTGTGCCTGGAGGTGAATTTGCTGCCAGTATCAGAGATGGCACCAAGTGCCTGGAGCAAAGTTGTTGAAAACCCATAAAAATACCCAACCCCCCTGAAAATACCCAATTGCTGAAGATACAGCAGCTCCTGCCCTCAAGACAGGGCACAGGAACCTTCACCCAGCTGCATGGAGGGGAAGCCCCCCTGGAATTTTCCCCCTGTCCTCCTTGGTGCCCACAGCCAGGGGACACTGGAACAGCACCAAAATCTCAAACTCACACGTCTGGCAGGGGAAGAGAAATTTCTCTTCCTTCTTCCACCCTCTCCCCTAAAGCAAACCACTGTTCTTGTCCTCCTGCAAAAAACCCTCCAGGTATTTTTTTCCTTGGTTCACTCCTCCCGCTCTTTTAGCACCCCCAAAATCAGCCCCACTCAGACAACCAAGACCCCCCCTTGTCTCCCCTGGGGTGCAGCCTCACCCCCTTCTTAACCCCCCAGGACACAGTCGGGGTGTCACAGGGTGTCCCCACCCCTGGGGCTTGGAGCATCTTTGCCCGGGTGCAGACAGCACGTGTTGTGTGCACATTTATACTGCAATATTCCGTTTACATTTAAATAGCTATTTATATTTAAATAAAAGTGAGAAGCATCCCCTTGCCTCAGCCCAGCCCTGCAACCTCAGCTGTTGCAACCAGACATAGAAATACAATCAACCAGCAGTGTTCTTTCAGAGAGAGAGAGAGAGAAAAAAATTTATTAAGTCATGAAAGTGACCTGGCATCACTGCTGCTGCCAGCTCAGGATTGGAGAAACCCCAACACACTTCAAGCACCCCACTCCTTCCAGCCAGAGACGGGGTGAACGTGGCTGCAGCTGCACCTGCCCCCCCGAGGGAGCAGCAGGGAGACTCACAGTGAGTCCAGTGGGTAAAGGGGGCCAGGGGGGTCGGGCACCCATCCCAGAAGGGCTGCTCAGACCCCAAGGGGAGGGAACAGCAGCACCCAGCGAGGTGCTGGGACCAGGGATGGGCCTGATCCTGCACGGGGGTCACACCTGGTGATGAGCACAGGATCCTGGGAGCGCTGCCCTTCAGCTCAGGATCTTCCCAACCAAAGGGGTTGCTTAAAAAAATCCCAAGGAATGGATTTTATTTTCAATTTTTTTTTTCTTTTTTTTTTTTTTTTTTTGAGAAAACTAGAAAGAGACCCCGAATCCTCAGAAATTACAGCTCCTCCCAACCCTCTGGCTTTCCCCCTGCTCCTTCCTCCTGCAGACCCGAGCTCCTTCTGTGACCACTGCCAGGAGAGCTCCTGCTTGTCCCACCACCCAAAGCCCCTGTCACACGCAGAAGCCACCCTGGGGGCTCACACCTCTTCCTGCTCTCCCTGGCCACACTCATCCCGTGGGCAGCCCGCTCCCGGGGTCCCCTCTGCCTGCCAGAGCCCCCCGGGGATGGGGAGCAGCCCCCACCCCTGCCAGACCTCAGTGCTTTGCCAGCTTTCCCTGTCACTGCCACCACCTCCCTGCCCTGCTCCTCTGCAGCTGCCTGCGGGGGAGCCAGAGCTGCTGGAGCTACAAGGGAATCGCTGTTCCAAGAGAACAGGGGCAGGAAGCTTCACCAAAAAAAAAAAAAAAAAAAAAAAAAAAAAAAATCACCTTTTTGCTTTGTTTTGTCCTCTCAAACAGGGCAGAGAGCATTTCTGCTTTTTCCCTTTTCTGGAGCATCTTTCCTCCCCTCCTTCTCTCTGAGCTGGATCTCCCCGTTAGTGACATGAGTCTCATTAACCTGTGCCCCTTGTTAACCTGCTGCCTGGGTCACAACACTTCGCTGTCACACTGATTGTGTCACTGCTCCCCTCGTGTCACCACTCCCCTTGTGTCACACCACTTGTGTCACCGCTCCCCTCATGTCGCTCCCCTCGTGTAACACCGCTGGTGTCACCGCTCCCCTCGTGTAACACCACTCGTGTCACCGCTCCCCTTGTGTCACTGCTCCCGTGTCACACCGCTCCCCTCGTGTCACACTGCTCATGTCACTGCTCCCCTCGTGTCACACTGCTCCCCTCGTGTCACACTGCTCATGTCACTGCTCCCCTCGTGTCACACCGCTCCCCTCGTGTCACACCGCTCGTGTCACCGCTCCCCTCGTGTCACACGGCTCCCCGTCCTGCAGCCGGAGCAGAGGCAGTTCCCCCGGGGTGGTGGCACGGGCAGTGTCCCTCCAGGCCGAGTCCCCCCCCTTTTCACTTCTGCTCCGCCTCCTCGGCCACCGCGGTCACCTCGATGGCCGCGTGCTCGTCCCTGGTGACACCGGAGGGGACGGTCACCACCGCGCCGCCGCTGCTGCTCCCCCCGGGAGCCACCTGTGTCACGTTCTGGATGGCGGTGCCGAGTCCCGGCAGGGTCAGGAGCTGGAAGGGACTGACCACCTTCACCACCGTGCTGCCGTCCTGCACCGCCGCCGCGCTCAGCACCGTCAGGTTGGAAGCGTCCGGGTGGATCTCCACGGTCCCGGGAAAGGTGGATCCGGAGGAGGCCAGGACCGTGTAGCCCCCCAGCAGGGGGGAGGAGGCCGGGGAGCTGGCAGCCGGGGGGGGTTGGGAGGGACCCTTCCCCAGCACTGCGGGAGGCAGAGCTGACACCACTTTGCCGAGGGGGAGGTTGGCGAGCTGGGAGACGGGCAGGCTGGGGGTGACGGCGAGCTGCGCCGGCTGGGACAGGACTTGGGAGGTGATGGCAGCGGGTCCGGAGGTGGCTCTGGTCAGCCGAGGGCGTTTTAAAGGTGTGGGGACAGAGACAGGAGTCAGGGTCATCAGGACGTTGTTGAGGTGCTGGGATTTGTGCTTCAGCTCCTTCGCTCGCTTGCGGTGCTCGTCACACTGCTGCTCCAGAGCTGGGCAGAAGCAGGGAAAGGGTTGGGTTGGGTTGGTCAGAAGGGACCTTCGAGATCATCCAGTTCCAACCCCACTGCCACGGGCAGGGACACCTCCCACCAGCCCAGGGTGCTCCGAGCCCCATCCAACCTGGCCATGATTACTTCCAGGGATGGGGCAGCCACAGCTTCTCTGGGCTGGAGGCTCAGCACCCTCACACCAAAAAATTGCTTCCAAATATCCAATCTGTTATCCTAATCTCCAATATCCTACATCTCCCCACTTTCAGCTTGAAACCACTCCCATCACTCCACCTCCCTGTAAAAAGTCCCTCCCCAGTTTTCCTGGAGCCCCCGGAAGGTGCTCTAAGGTCTCCCTGTTGCAGCCTTCTCTTCTCCAGGCTGAACACCCCCAACTCCCTCAGCCTGGCTCCAGGGCAGAGCTGCTCCACTTGTTTAAAAAAATCCAGCATGTGCTGGGGCTCACCTGCCAGATCCCGTGTGTACTGCTCCCTCGAGCGATCCATCTGGCACTTGTGGCTGGCCAGGACCTTCTTGACCAGGTCCAGCATCCCAAAGTTCTGGACTACGTTGTTGAGTAAAACAGCATCTTGAAAAACAAGATAATGGATCTTTGAGGAGAGCAAAATTCCAGACACAAAGTATTTAGGGCTCGGTAAAAAGTCACCCGACAGCAAAGAGGCTGAGCTGAGACAGCCAAAGTCTGTGGGAGGGTAACACGAGAGGCTGGGGAAGAGGAGAAGAGTGGAGAAGTCATGAGAAAGTGCAAGAGGTCACAAGCATATAAACAGCCCCCTCCTGCTGAGCAGGGCTGATAAGAAATCTGCTGGCAGGGAGCTGGCTGCTGCTTCGTTATTCCAGTGGCCTAAATTCCACCTCAGTTCCCCAGCCAAGTGCTTGTCCAGACCCCGAGCCAGCAGATAGGAAGCCCCAGGCACAGGGAATTGGGACACTGAGGCCACCTAAAGCATCCCAAAGTGCAGCTGAGACCCTGCCCAGGGAGCAGCCAGGAGTGGGTTTTATTTCTGATGAGCAATATCCCTGCAGTGCCATCCAGACATCCCTAAGGAAACCCCCCCCCACCCCAAGCCCCCCTCCTGAGCTGCCCCTGGTCAGGTCCTTACCCCCGAGCTGCAGAGGGGGGTCCTGTGCTCGCTGCTGCAAACCCTTCATGGTCTCCACGAGCTCCTGGTGGAACTCATGGATTACTTCTTCCAGGAGCCCCGTGTCCTTCAGGGCTCGCCAGAAAGCAAAGGTGTCATCTGGAGAGAGAAAAAGCAAGGGAGAAGCTCAGAGTCCTGGAGAGGGTTCTAATGGTGAGCTCAGGCTCCTCTCCCCACCCCTGTGAGGGTGAAGTTTGGTCTGCAGGCAGAGCAGGATCCTCAAGGAGGGGACACCCCTGCTACAGAGAAGCCCCTCACCCAGATTTCCATTGGGAACCCCAGGGGAGGCTCAAACAGGGCTGCTCCAAGCAAGAGGGGTCCTGCTCCTCATCCCTGCTGTCTCCTTTTCTCCCTCCTCCAGCTCCCCCCCACCCTCTGCCCAGCAGGATCCCCAGCCCTACCTCCAATGCTGCTGCTCCAGTCACTGGCATCCTCACAGGTTTCTATGGTGATGGTAGCTGGGGAGCCGTTCACTGCAACCAGCAGCAAAGGAAGAAAAAAGAAAAAAAAAAAAGAAAAAAAAAGAAAAATTAAAAAAAAAAAATAAATCCCAAGTCCTGATTTTTCTCTCTGTTATTTTTTCACAGGCTGCTTCTGAGGGAAATGCTCCCCTGCTGCATTGCTGCAACTTCTCCTCTTTACTGCAGAGCAGGCACTTGGATCTGGAGGGAGCTCTGGGAGAGGAGGGTGAGGCATGATGCCAGGAGCCCTGGTTTTTCCACACTGGAGTGCAATACCCCAGGGACTGCTGCTGCAACCCTTGCACACAAGAACAGATGTCTGAGAGCAGCCATTCCCTCCCCCTTCCCCCCTTGTGGACACACTAGTCCTGCTTAGAGCAAAAGTCAAACAGATTTAGAGTCTGATTTGGGCTCTGTGGGGCTGCTCTGAACTCTCAGAAGCAAAAGGAGTTAAAAAAACACAAAAGTATTTCGAAACCAGAGAGCTTTCCAATAAATGGGTCACCTGTAATTACAGATAAAATTAACTTTAGGGCTACAACTATATAATTTTAATCATTTAAATCATCCTTTTCAGGTCATGCAGGGTTACAGAGCAACTAGGTGAGATATTGCACCTCTCTAACACCTCTGCCTACCTCTGCTATGGGGCTTCCTGCAAGAGAGAAAGCAGAGGGTAAAACAACCCACAAAGCCAAAAAAAAAAAAACCAAAAAAAAAGGGAACTGTAGGGAGGGTTGGGCATGCAGCCTTTGTTGTGCTTCAGAGCCCCTGCTGAGGGTGCCTGGGATGGCTGGACATACCCTCAGCAGAAGCAGGGGTCAGAGGGATGTACTCTGTTGAGGTCTGGCTGGTCAGAGACACCCTGGCTCCTGTCAGGTCGATTTTGGTGCTCCTGCAGGTGTTGGAACAGACCTTGGTGTGCTGGTAGAAATCCAGCTCCCCCGAGTCCATGATCTTCCTGAAAGAGAGGGAGCAGAGGGACAGAGAGGTCAGGGGGAGCAGAGAGCTCCAGACACAGCTCCTGGCAGCCTCCACCCCTGAAACTTCTCAAAGTCCCAGATGAAAAGCAAAAGCCAGGCAAGGAACCCCTCTGGATTTCCCTTGGCAGCTGTGCCCTGACCTTAGAGGCAGCATTAACTAAAAAGCAATTAAAGCAGCATCCCCAGCCTGCTCCCTCCTGGCCACACACACAAATCCAACCCCCTCCAGTGGTCATAAAGCCCTTCAGGAGCCTGTGATGGGGAGGAAAAAGCCCAAATTACTCCCCAGGCACCAGGATAAAAGCAAAGCCACGGGACAGGCCACGGTTGGGACCACCAGGCTGTTACTAAGACAAACATTTGGTGGCACATTTGCTCTCTCAGCAGTGAGTGCTGAAGGTTCTGTGCCACCCCACCAACACCCCCCAGGAAGAAGGTGGCTCTGGGGATCCCAGGAGGAGCCCAAACCTCAGCATGATCCCGTTCATCCGGATCGCCCGCTTCCAATCCTTCAGGGTTGATTTGCCAGCCAGGTGGACAAACTCCTTGGGACTGATGAGGTGATCATCAAACTGCAAGAGGCACAAGTGTGAGAGGGGTGTGACAAGCCAGAAAACAATGAGAGCATGTCCTGCAGCCTCAAGGCCCCTTTTAAGAAGCACCCCAAACCAGGTGGCTGACACACACACTTCCCCGCCTCTCAGAACATTGACACAGTTAAAAAAAAAATAAAATACTTAAAGCCAAATATTGTTTTTGTGGCTGTTGCCAGCTGCTGGGAGCCAAGGGCTTGGGGTGTGTGCAGCACAGAGGAGTTTGCTGAATGCCCAGGCACAGGGAAAACTCCTGGTGCTGCTAAGAGCCAGGAGCTGCTCCTGCCCTGGGGACATTTGGGTCTGGGGGACACGGCACACCCTGTGCCAGCAAGAGGAGAATCTGTTTGGTCTTTGACCTCCTGCAAATAGCCCAGCCATGGCTATCAGCCCAACCTCCAGCCCAGCACCCACCCAGATTTCTCCCTTCTTTTATTGCCCTACACACCCAGCTGGAGCCCCAGCCTGCAGATGTAGGCAGGTCTCTGAAGAGCTGCTTTACAGCAGAAAGGGTTTCCCAAGACTGTGGGCTTTGGTGCAAAGAGAGGATTAAGTTTAGGCAGCAGCAGCATTGCCTGCAGCAGTGCTCATCCTCTGCCTGGGGATGGCAAGGACCACCTCTCCTACAAGGGGCAAGGCCCATCCTTTGGCAAGCCCAGAGGGGCATCCCCTCAGCAGGGCATCATTCAGTCCCTGGGCAAACACCAGCCTCATCCACAGGATTTGCCTGAATTCATGCAAATTTTAACCACAAGTTATCCAGAATCTCTTCAGTAGGTCCCCTTCCAATAAACCTCTCGAGAAATTCTCTGCTTTCAAACTCAGCAAACTCTGGAAGCACCCAAATTTCTCAAACTCTCCACCAATTCAGCCAAACTGAGGCAGTGCCTCTCCAGCCAGCACTGCTCAACTTGAGCCAAGAAAACCAAAACACCAAGAAAACTTCCTCCTCTCCCACCACGACCTGGTTCTGATGCAAAGCAGCTTTCCAAAGATCATCCAAAGCAGGCCAGACCCAGTGAGCCTGTGACATGGCCCAAGTCCAGCCCCGGGGCCCTTTCCTCTCACCTGCACACACTTGACATTGATCCCAGGGCACACAAACTTTCTCCAGATGAGGTTGGCTTTGCTGTCCCCACAGGTGATGGGGTAGACAATCTCTGCCTCCAAACTGTCCTCATCTTCAGCCATCTTCACTTCTCACAGGGAACACGGGAAGGGACAGAGCAAAAAGAAATGTGATTCACAGTCCCTGGTTTGCCCCCCTCCCAGGCACAGTGCTAAGGCAGTTCTGAAGCTGAGTTAAAAAAAAAAAATAAAAATTAATATGTAGATGATGCAGGTGGGTGTGTGGGGTTTGTGGCCACCACTCACTTGCAGCTTGCTGCTAAAGCATCCAACCAGCCAAACCCCTCAGGCAAAACAGCACAGGCAGAGTTATCCCCATCTTGCTGCAGCTGAGGTTGTGAAATCCGAGAAGTCGGTAGCCAGGGCTGGAAAAATTCAATTCTCCATAAAAATGAATGATGTATTTTGGGTAATTATACATTCCCTTTTCGTTTTAGAAGGCAGCTGGGTGCAAGGCAGCAGCAGCACAGCTGGTCACACTCCTTTGCTCTACTAAATTCACTTTTACCTGTCACCAAATCCAGCCAGTTTGCTGCAAAACTGACACCCCCATCAGCAGCTGGAAGGGCAGGAGCCAGCAATGGCCAAACACAGGGTCTCATCCTGCACCAGGAGAGGGCAGCAGTAGCCCAGCAGCAGCTGTGGCTTCCTTCCCTCACCCAGCCCCCAGGAAAACACCCCTGGGACTCCCAGGAGAGCATCCTTGGATGAACATCCCTGGACCCCCAGGAGAACAACCCCAGGAGAGCATTCTTGGAAAAACATCCCTGGGAGAGCATAGCTGGGACCCCCAGGAGAGCATCCCTGGGCCCTCTGGGCCATCTCCAGCACAAGGTTGTGCCACATGAGGGTGGTGGAACTGGCACAGCTCCACTGAGGGGCTGCAGCCTGGGCTGAACCTACCTAGAACTGCTTCCTTCAGATGCGTGGAGGCTGTGAAGGCAGCAGCAGCAGCAGCAGCTGCATTTTCAGTCTCCAGTGTGTCTTCATTGATGTCACCACTGGGAAGAGTGGGAGAGGCAGAGTTAAGCCACACACATGTGCCACCCCCACAGCCCTGTGCCCCGTGGAGACAGACCTGGCTCCAGAAGGCACTGGGAATACATTTTCCCACAGGAGCCAGAAGTCAGCTCTGGTTTTGAGAAGCTCAGCTCCACGTTTCCCCAGCCCAGAGCCCTGCAGGGGCAGGAGCACTGCCAGCAGCCCACCCTGCTCCACCTCACCCTCCTTTTCATCCCAGCCCCACAGAGCTGCCCCTGGCACAGCCCATGCTGGGGAGCTGGCATGGAGGGATGCTGGCAGCACAGCCCCTAGCTCAGAAGTGGCTGCCAGCCTCTGGCAGCTTTGCCTGGGATAACTTCCCCAGGAAAAAAAACAGGGGGGGAAGAGGCAGGCACTGCTGGGGTGATGGCCCCAGGATGCTCCCAGGAGCCAGGCTGCAAGGAGCAACAGGAGTTTGACAAACCCTAACAGAGGACCTGTGAGCAGAGATAACATAACTGTGAGCTGTAAACCCTGGTGATCCAGTCCCTGAGCTTCTTACAGCCCAAGATACCCAAGATATTAATTGAGAGGTGGCTAAGCAACTGCTTTCAGCCACGTCTAATTACTGCAGCAAGCTCGTCCTGCAGGGGCAGGGGGCAAAGCAGGTTAACTTTTCACACTTGAGCATACAAACTTCCAAAGGAAACCTGTCAGGAGAAAATAAACCCAAACCTGCCCCTGTCTGGCACCACGAGGTGAACTCAAATGGTCCTGGTGACTCACTGGCAACCACATTTCCCACCCCCCGTGCCACAGGACGAGTGAATTCAAGAGCAACTGGTTTTTCCATTGTGGCCTCCTAACCCACAGCTGTGGGGTGGAACTGCAGCTTCAAAGCAGCTCCAAAGCAGCTCCAAAGCAGCCTTCCCCTTGCCAGCTGCAGGGCAGGCACCCACCCAAGGAGCACCCAGAGAGAGGAACCAGTGTGGGTGGCAGCTTGGCTTCACGGGGTGAAAAACTCAGGAGGTAAGCACAGAATCAGGGACTGGCCAGGAGTGAGAGCTGGAGGCATCCTCAGAGGGAGGGAGAAAAAGCCTGGATATCACCCAGTGACCAGCAACCCAGACCCCAGGAGGTAAAGGTGATGGGTAACACAAATGGAGCCACCCAGGTAACTCAGAGCCAACAAGTTTGCTGGGGAGTAGTGCAGGAGTGGGATTTTGACAGGAGAAAAAGGGAAGGATTGTAACCTGGATCTTCCTCATCACTTTGGTTCCCCCATCTCCCCAGCTGCACCTGGAGAACAGCCAACACCACCTCAGCAGCACACAGGGTGTGCAGAGCCCAGCACCCCCCAGCCCTGCCCCACCACATCCAAAACCTCCACGGATTTCTCCAGAGAAAAACCTCTGGAGAGAGGCAGCACCCCAGGCAGAGCTTCCTCCAGGACTCCAGTGCATTCACACCACTCCAAAAAACAAAAAAAAATGACCAAAAGGAACAATTGGGAGGAATAACCCAGCCCACCCTGCACCCTCTGGAGAAAAACCAACCAACCAACTTCCACAGCTTCTGTGAAAAAATTCTGTGTCTGCCCTGGAGATGTAACCGGGCTGAGGGGGAGGGAAAAACCACAAAAAAGGTGAGATTTCCCCCCACCCCATTCCAGAGGCAGCATGAGGCAGGTGCAGGAGGAAACCCAACCACCTCCCCACTCCAAAACTCATCCCACCCAGCCAGTTCCTGGGTGCCCTGGGGAAGGCAGGGGGGTGGCTCCCACCTTCCCCCCCAGCAGGCTGCAGAAAGCAGAGCAGGAGGTGGGTGCAGATGGAGCAAGGGGCTGGTGGCTCCTTTCTGCTCTGCTCCCACCTCCCCTGGAAACTTGAGAGAGAAAAAAAGACCCCAGCAGAAACCTGTACTGGGGCTGCTGGGCAGAAACACAACCACCTCATCACAGCTGAGCCAGTGGTGGATGGAAGAGAAAAGCTTCTTGCTGATTGTGCCTATTTTCCCATTTCCTTTTCCAGTCCATCTTAAAACCACATCAACTAATCAAGCCCTGAACAACTGCTGCTCTGGTTTTTTTTCTCTAGAACCAGACCCAGAGGAGGATGAGGAAAAGGCATCAGTCCCCAAACTGAGTTTGGTTTTGAAGTTGCCACACAAGACAAACTGAACGCCCATGCAAGTGGCAACCAAACCAACTCCAGGGGCCTACCAAGGAACTGGAGGCTGCCTGAGCATCACAGAGGTCCCCACGGGGAGCAGTGACACAGGAGGTGACAAAACACACCCAGCTCAGCTGGCACCAACCACAGGTAGGAGATCTTCCAGCGTGTCACCTCAGCACACACCAGACCCTGTCTCTTACCTGTGCTGGGACAGGTTGGTGGTGACCAGCACCGTTTTCACCTCCTCCATGCCACCTCCATCCATGGCACCATCCGGTGTTGTCACCACCACCACCTCCTCCATGTGGACACTGACATCTGGAGTGGCCATGGCAAGGCAGGAGTGGGCAACGATGGGCAGGGAGAGCCCTGGGTCAGCAGCTGCCTGTGGAGACACGAGGGGAAGCTCCACATCAAGAGGTGTCCCTGGAAAAACTGGTTGGGAGGCTGCAGGGAATCCGTGTTCTGAAGGAGAAAGGGATGAGCAACTTCCCAACTGCTCCATCCTGAGAGGAGGAATGGGGGGAGGCTCCCCCCAGCCTGGGCTCTGCAGGTGATGGGTGCAAGGGCTGGGACACAGGGGGTGAGGGGCAGAGGATGAGGAAAAAAACAGCCCTGGAATTCTCCAGGCCCTGGGTGAGGACACTCAGAGGGGTGATGGGTTTCCACAGGGATCTCAAACCATCTCAGGAGGATTCTGGGCTGCTGGAGGAGCTCATCACTGCCTCCCCAGTGGCAGCAACAAGGACTGTCCCCTCCTCCAAAGTCATGCACACACACACACAAAAAAAAACAAATTAAGAAAAAAACACTTTAAATCTGCAGAAACAGAGTGACATCTGAAAACTACTTCCAAGTGAGTGTTTCTAATCAATCAGCAATAGATTCAAGCCAGCATTTTAAAACACCTTCAACACCCACCCCTGCCAAATCCATGATAAAGAAACCTGGGAAAAAAAACCCAAACCTGGTCAACTAAAGTCAGGAGGGGCTGGGAGGGCACCTCTGTCCCAGCTGCTCCAGCCCTGGAGATATGGGGCACCAAAACCTGCAGGGAACCCTCACCCCCACGCCTGCTTTCCTGGGGATTTTAAGTAATTTTTCGAATTAAAGTGGTTTTAAGCCCTTCAAGCAATAGGAGAGGGAAGAACCAAACATCCCTGGTGACATCTGTGTGCATACAAATCCCCCAAACACCCGAGGGACTGATCCCATTGCAAGGGTGATGCCCTGGAATTACCATTTATTTAGAGCCCTAAAAAACCTCTCTGCAAAATCACCTGGGCCAGACCAGAACTGCTGCTGCTCCTCAGCAGAACTTTCCCTCCAGCTGAGCACTCGTGGGCCCCACACAGGAACCAAGGGGAAAGAAATCAATTTTCCCAAAACCTGACAGTTTTGGTGCAAGCTGCCATTCACATTTTTTTTGTTTATTTTTTTTAGTTTTTAAAGCTTTACCCCTAACCTTTCCCAGGTTTGGGGTCACTCTGCCTGGTTTGGGGATGGGTTCAACCCCCCAGGTGTTGCTCAGACAGCTCTGGGCAGGAACCAGCGTGGGGTGGGGAACTTTGGGCAAAAAAAACCCCAAATAATCAGCAGGGGTAGGGGGCAGCGGGGTGGGGGATGCAAGGAGCACCCGTGCACATCCCTCCTGGGGCACCTTGGGGGGGGCAGCGAGCAGGCTGCAAGTGCAGGGAGGGTTTGGGGTGAGATGGGGAAAAAAAAATATAATAAAGGGAAACTTAAAAATAGCATTGCAGCAGGGGGAGAGAATTCTGGGGTGTGCTGGGGGGGACACACAGAGTGGGGGGGGGGACAGAGCTGCATGGGGGTAGCAAGCAAGGGGAGGGGGCTGCAGCAGGTGCAGGAGGGGCTGCACGGTGGGTGGGGGTGCAGAGCAGCAACTGCATGGGGGGCTGGGGCTGTGCAAATGGGGGGGCATGGGGGGGAACAGAGGGGTGGGAGGTTGGGGGGTGCAGAGTGGGTGCAGGGGGTGGGGGTCGCAGAGAGGAGATGCACGGGGGGGTCGTAGAGAGGGGGGTGCAGGGGTCGGATTGCACGGGGGGGTGCATGGTGTGGGGGTGCACGGGAAGGTTACAGAGAAGGGGTGCACAGGGGGCTTGCACAGAGAGGGGTGCGGGGAGGGGGTGCACAGGGAGGGGGGTTCTGGGGGGGTGCACAGGGAGGGGGTACACAGAAGAGGGGGGGGTTGATGTCTCCGCGCTCAGGACTCCCCGGACACGCTGTGTGTGTGGGGGGGGTTCACGCTGCTCCTCGCGCCCGGTCGGGGGGTTCCCCCTCTACCCCCCCCTCTCCCCTCTACCCCCCCCTCTCTCCTCTACCCCCCCCTCCAAACCCCCCCATCCCGTATCGGGCCAGCGCGCGTTCCCACCGGCAGCTCCGTTCGCGCTGCCAGAGAGGAGCGGGGGGGTTGCGGAGGATGAGGGGGGGGGGTGCGGGGTGTGTGTGTGGTGTGTGTGGGGGGGTGCGTGGGCGCGCTCACGCTGGCAGCGCCGGGAGCGCGGGAGGGAGGGGGGAAGAGAGGAGGAGGAGGAGGAGGAGGAGGAGGAGGAGGAGGAGGAGGAGGAGGAGGAGGAGGAGGAGGAGGAGAAGGGGAAGGGGGGGGGTTGGGGGGGGGCGGCCGGGCGCTGCCGCCGTCTCCTGCCGCTGCCGTAACGTCCTGACGCTCCGCAGGGACCCGCCGGACGGACGGCGCGTGCGGAGGAGGCCCCGCCGCGGGCGTACGGCGGCGCTCGGCGCTTACCTCAGGCCGGGGTCCCGCTGCCCCGGCTCCGGCTCCGGCAGCTCCGGCTCGGCGGCGGGCGGTGGGTGCGGGGAAGGAGGGAGGGAAGGGAGGCAGGGAAAGGGGGGGGGGGGTGTTGGGGGGGATGTGTGTGTGTTGGGGGGGGGGGGGAAGGGGGGGGGAAGGGAGGGGGGGGGGGGGGGGAAGCGGGGCTCCGCCGCGCGGCTCTCAGTCCCCGCGCAGGCGCAGGGCCCGGCCCGGGACTTTTTTCGCGAGGGCGCCGCGGCCCGAACTGCTGTGAAATAGGGACCGGGCCGCGGCACTGCGCCTGCGCTGCCCGCACACGGGGAGGGGGGAGCCGGCACGGGGGCCGCTGCGGCGGTGGTCGCGCCCGGGAGAAGGCGTGGGGGGGGTCCTCCCGGGTCCTACACACCCTCCCCCCCCCTTGCTCCTGCACCCCTCTTGGGTCCTGCGTCTTCCCCCGAGCCTTGCAAAGTCACCCCCAGTCCTGCCTCTCCCCGGGCCCGGCATCCTCACCACGGCCTTGCCGACACCCCAAGGCTCCTGCCGGCACCCCATGGCTCCTGCGTGTCCCCCCGAGACACGTGTCATGTCCCCCCATGACACCTGTATGTCCCCCCCGTGACACCTGCCTGTCCCCCTGTGACACCTCCATGTCCCCCCCATGACACCTCCGTGTCCCCCATGACTCCTGCATCTCCCCCCCTCCAGGCTCTGCATCTCACCCCCCGAACCTTGTGGCTTCTCTATGGCCCCTTCACACCCCACACCCTTTGGGCTCTGCGTACCCCCCATGGCTCCAGTGCATCCCCCCCTTCCAGGTCCTGGACACCCCCCCCCCCCAGTCTCCTGTGTGTCCCCCAGCTCCCTGCCCACCCCCCAGGGTCTGTGCCTCCTCTCAGCTGTGTGTGACCCCTCTGTGTGACACTCACCCTGTGTGTGTGTCCCCCAGGGCTCCCACACCCCCCAGCCCAGGCATAAATGTGCCCCTTGGGGTGCATGTCCACCCCTCCAGCCCCCCCGTTCTGTGTGTGCACCCAGGGCCAAGTGCAGGAGGGTGCTGGGTGGGTGTTTCTGCCCTGTGGGTGCCTGCAGTTTGGGGGTGCCCAGCAGTTTGTCTCCTGCACCCGTTTGATGGGATGCTGGAGACCTTTCAGCAGCTGCCACTGCTCATCCCCCCCCCCAGCATTTTGGGGTGTCCTGCTTGGTGCCCACTGCAGACATACAGGCTCCTCTTTGCCCAGACCCTGCCTGGGGGCCACCGAGCTTCAGAGGAGGCATCAGGGTGTCTGTCACCAGGGACCTTCCAGCCTCTCAGCCCTGATGCAGGGCCTGGCTCCAAGGGAGAGCTTCAGGGCTTTGCTTTCCAACCCCTGTCTCACCCCTCCCCGGCACACACAGCCCCCTGAGAGCTGCACTGTGCTGCTTCACCTCCCATTCAGTAAAAACTGAAGAGATAAAGAAGTTCTCAGAGGACTCTCACTGCTCTTATCAGCAATGAGCTACTAAAGGGCAGACAGAAAAGCAGGGTTGGTACCTGGGTTTTGGGTTTAGTGGTGGTTTCAGCTTATTTGTTCCAAGGCTCTTCCTTCTTCCATCCTCCCCATCCAGACCAGCCCTCCCTGATAACCCATGCTCCCAGCACTATTTCCCTCCTGTTCCTACTTGTTTTCCAAGCTAATACTCATTAAAGTGATATTTCACCAGGACTTGTATTTCTTTTCCTTCTCCAAGATAACCACAAGTAGCCAGCAAAGTTCATTCACCTGCTAGAAACTGAGAAGCTCTTTTCCAGGGAACCTCCCCAGGCTCCTTGCCAGCACCCACAGCCAGGAGGAATCCACCTTATCTGCTCCTTGCTCCCTGCCTGTCCATTTATTGCTGGCTCTTCACAGCTTCAGTGCTTGGGAGGCTGCTGAGAGAGGACAGACAGTTCTTTTTCTAATTATTCTTCACAGTAGTTTTGCCTTTTTTTGCCTGCCCAGCTGGGTTTTTGCATTTACCTCACTAGAGCAGCTGTTCTCTCCCTTTCCCTCACTCAAACGTGGCTTGAGCCCTTTGTAGGGATCCTTCCTTATGATATTTTGGTTTTGTTGTCCTGGTTTTCATCTTAGAAGAAGTATTTTGGTGGGTGCTACAATCTGGCCCAATCCAAGGCTTCAGGATCATGTCTTTCAGCCCTCTTGGTGCTGCCTGCTGCTCCTCCCATCCTTCCTGGCCCCAATGCATTCCATTCTTCTGCAGTTTTCTCCTTCAGATCCCATCAGGATGAAGGATCTAAACTGAATTAATCAGAGGGTGACCATGCTGGGTCTCTCTAATATATACTGAATTTTGTGGCACCGAGGTGCTGTGCAGGGGCTCAACTTGGCTACATCCACCTTTCTGAGGTGCCTGGGGTGGTGGTGTCTGGCAAACCTGGGAGGATTGGTGAGCAGTCTGTGCTTGCTTGTTGGGTCCTTACCCCTAAAATCAGGAAGGTCAGGCTGTAAAAATAGAATTCCTGTTTGTGTGGGCTGCAGCAGGCAGGTGGGAGGAGCTGGGGAGTGCTCTGAGTCCTGCCTGGGAATTCAAATTTCCCACGCTGGGTTCAGCTCCTCCTGCCCCGAGCTGGGGGATCCTTCCCCCATTGCTGCCTCCCTGGGTTACAAACCACCCTGCTTTCAATTCCAGCATTTTGGGGCAGTTTTGTGTCTTTGATGCCGGTGGGCGAGGGTCCCCTCCCCCTGCTCTCCCCCCATGCCCAGCCCAGGGGAAAAGCTGGATCATTTCTCAGGAAAAGCACTGGGTTTCTTTTAAAATAGAAACTCACGTGTTTTCCAGACCTGCCCTTATTGTGTTTGTAATTGTCTGCTGGGTTTTGAGTCTTCCTCTGCAGAGCCTGTGCCTGCCCTCCCCTCTCCTGCCCGAGGGATGGCAGCACTACCCTCAGCCAAGCCTTTCATTAATTTTTCCCTCTGGGAATGGCAGTAAACTGCGGATCCCTGCATCGCTCATGCTGGGTGCAAAGCATTCATTTACTGTACAGATGCTTAAAGTCTGTTCTGTTAAATCTTTAGGTCAATTTTCCATTTAATGCATTTTATTGGCATTTTCACAATACAAAGCGAAGCCTCGGGATGAAAAGAATCCATTCATAGAGTGAGACAGACACAAATGGTTTCATACCAAGTTTATTTCTTCTTTTTTTTTTTTTTTTTCCTTTCTTTTTTGAATCATTTTTTTTTTCTCCATAATCACTTCTTTTGCACAACAACAACCTCAAGTTGACAATGAAATGCACGCAGTAGACCAAAGGGGACCAGGCAGGGCTCTGTCAGGGGTGGGGACATCCTCCCAGGACATTTTCCCTCCTGGTATGAGCAGCAGGGCCCAGAGGAGACCAAATCCTGCCCAGGGCCCCCAGCTCAGCCCTGCAGTCACCTCCCAAACCTCTGCCTGCAGCTCAGGCTGGTGTCTGCCTGCCAGGGTGGGCAGCTGAGTACCACAACTTGGTGTTTTAGAGATGTGGAGGGGTTGGTTTGCTTGCCAGGTGTGTGTCCAGGGAGTGTCCATGTCCCCTTGTCACGGGGAAGGGGGGAAACTGAGGCAGGAGGGATGCTGGGGCTGGGGTGCCCAGCTGCCCCCCTGCACTCAGGTCCCACCTCCCTGCACCCTGGGGACAACTGAGCACCCAAACATCAGCCAGCACCCCTCTCCTGCTTTTCTTAAAGACAACAAAGGGGGAGTTTGTTGGCCTTCTCCATCCCCCCAGCCCTTCCCTGGTGCTGTCACAGTGTCACTCGTCTCACTCCCATGAGCACGTTTCTCAAGGGGGGACAGTGCTGGGGGGGGAAGGGGTTTGGTGAATCCCACAGGGGCTGGAGAGTCCCAGGGAGCTGAGCAAAAGCTGAGCTGAAGTCCACACCTTGCAGGGAGCAGCAAGACCCCCGGGGGAGGGAGCATGCAACGGGGCACTGCTGCCCTCCGCAAGGTCAGCTCAAGGGCAACCCTCACCTCTGGGGCAGAGCAGGACTTTTTAATGACTCAAAAATAATAACACAAGGTGTAGGCTCAGTCCAGAAGCAGCCTGAGGGACCCGAGTCCTCGAAAGCACCGATTTTAGGGCAGAAACACAAGCACAACCCTCACGGTCGGGGCAGGGATGCTGCCGGCTGCCCCGTGGGTGTTCGGCCCCCCAGGCACAAAGTCTCTGTTCCTGTGGTGCTGCTGCGAGCAGGAGTTCCAGAACCTGCTCCATCCCCTACGGGAACCCCTGGAGAGGCTGGAGCCCTGGGCTTGGGAAGGTGACCCCCGGGAATCGGGGGGCTGCGCGCTGCCTGCGAACCCACGGCACGGGGGGAAGGTCCGGGAGTGGGGGTGGGCTGGGGAGGATGCTAATGAGGAGACTCTTAATTAGGCTCAACCGAGGCGAGAAGTGCTCCGCTGGACACAGCCCTGGGAGCTGAATTAACCGGGATCCCGGCACCGTGGTGGCTGCCGGCACCGGCAGCACCGACCCCGCGGGGTTCTGCTGAGCGCCCCGGTCCAAGCGGCACCACGGGAGCTGGGACACGCAGCCAAAGCCGCCACACCTTGCCCTGACAGAGTCCAGTGGCACCGGACCGACACCAAGCTCCCGACACCCCAGCTCTGCCCATCCGCCCCGGGCACGGGCGGTTCCGCTGCTCCGGGGGGTCGGCTGGTTCCGTGGCAGGGTGCGGTTCGGGGGCAGGGACAGAACCCCTCCCCTGACCTTCCCGGTACCGAACCCTCCCTGCACATCCCCCTCCTCTGGTGCCAGAGCTCAGCCCTGCAGGAACACGATTTGCACCCACCCCGCCGAGGGGAGGCAATGAGTTTCCCAGTGCTCAGACCCACCCCGGGACGGGCTCCACATTTCCCGTGGGATTTATTATTTTTTTATTATTATTATTATTATTTTATTTTTGTCAGATAAAGCCACTGTGAGGAAAATTCCCCACTGGAGATCCTGGCTGGTGTCCAGGGAGGGGGAGGAGAGCAGGCAAGGAGCAGGATGAAGGAGGGAGGTGGAAGATTCAGCAGGAACCGAGTCCAGAGGCTGGGAAGCTGTTTGGGGAGAACAGCTCCAACCAGCACAGCCCAGCACCCCCAGCAAACCTCACAGCTCCTCCGGCTTCCCCTAGGGAACCCCTCCCAGGAGGAGGTTTGGTACAGCCTTGGATCACCTGGACCAGGGGTGCAGCATCATTTCTGCTCAGCTCCAGCACCAGGAGCAGCCCGGCCCCGTTCTCACCGCCCTGCCCGCAGGACTCGGCTGCTTCCAGCTCCACACTCCGGAATTTTCCAGCGGGTCTCTGGGCCGGCATCCCAGCCCCTGCCCCCTGCCTTCACCCAGCCCAGCCCCCGACTCCTCCCGAGCCCCAAGGAAGGAGTGGAAACGGTCATTTCTCTTGGTTTCTACTCCTGTTCATGAGCACAACAGTTCTGGTAATCATCATCATCATCATAATCATAGTACTAAAAACAGTATTTACAACAAGCTCCAGGTCAGAATTACACACCAAGCAAACACTCAGCACCACAGAGAGTAGGACGGGGTTAAGATCTCGCAGGTACCTTCTCAGATCCCACCAGCGTGGGACACAGACATTTTGACAGTTTCAACCATTTCTTACACACAAACATTTCATTTAAATTACTTTTAAATTATTGTTCTTTTTTTTTTTTTTCATTCTGTTTTGCTTTTAAACTTTTTAAAATTTCTTGTCACTACATGGATGAGGTGATGCTGGCCCTACAGAATGCTCACTAAGACAGCTGCTACTATAAACTGATCTGTAGCTATTGTTAAGAAATTCAACCTGCAGTTCCCTTCCTCTTTTTCTCCTAAATATTTTTTCATTTTTTAATCACTGGGGCTTTCTAACAGTCCTGTTTTCCCTCCAGCCTGGGTGGAGGGTTTGGGAGTACAGTAGCCCTTCCTCTTAGGAGCAGAGCATCCCCTAACAGGGGGGATCCAGGGATCCCCCCCAGTCCCACTGGGAATTCTGGGGAGAAAAGAGTCCCAGGATATGACCTCCAGCATAGAGCTGCTGCTCTTTGGCTTTCCCTGGGGTTTCAGCCATGATTTCTTTTTCAGAGGGGAGGAGAGGCAAGGGGATGGGAGATGGGGACCGGGGGTCCCTGGCTGGGCTGCTCCCCAGCCATCACCTCCTCTCTCATCCTTCTCTGCTGCCACTGGCAAATGTGGGGCTGTTCCTACTCCACTCCCAGAAATTATCCCTGACTTCCATCATTCTGAAGCTGATATTTGGCTCAGAGCAAACATCAAGATGTATAAAAGCCCTGGATAAGAAATCCGTACCTCCGTGACACTGCTGGTTGAATTTATTAATGCCTTAATTATTTTTCTTTACATTGGTTTAAGAAATTATTAAAAAAAAAAAAAAAAAAAAAAAAAAAAAAGGACAAAAACCCTCCGAAGAAGCAGTTTGATGGACTGCTCCATTCTCTATTTCATGGGAACTAGTTGCTATCCTGCTTAGAGGTCCCTATGACATGTGAACCCCCCACAAGTACCGACTATTAAGGATGCAGAAGCGTGTGCAGCTGGGGGACAAACACCAGGGGAGGGGAGGGATGGAGAACCAAACGTTTCATCTGGACAAACAAAATCAAATGTGGTGGTTGGCCGATGGTTGGTTTGTTAACAGGAATCAGGTGTGTGCTAGATGTGTAGAAAAGCCCTTTATCCAGAGATCTCCTCCCGCTGTTCCTTGTTCCTGCGGACCTCAGCTGCGTGCAGTTCCTGCAAGGGCAGGAGAGACACCAGGCTCACCCGGGCTGCCCCAGCAACCCCTCTCTGTGCCTCCTCTCCCACACGCAGGGTTTGCACCAGAGGACACGAAGGAGACCACTTTCCCATGGGATGCACCCCGAGGATGGGGCGTTACACCCACGAGCATCGAGCAGTGGGATGGGGGGAGGATGCAAACCTACAGCCACGACCTTCACAGCTCCTCTCTGCAGAGCCCCGGGAAGGAGAGCTCCTTCCTGTGGGCCTGATCCTCTGCCTTTGACCTTGCAGTGCTCAAAAAGCAGACAGATGACCTTGAAGGACACTTCTACTGACCTTGAAGGAGACATCCCCCTCCTCACAATGCTCCAGCCCGGAGCTGCTCCACACCCCCCTTCCCACCAACCAACTTCCCACTCCCCATCACCCATGGCACTGGGACCTCCCTACAGGGACCAGACCCCAACATTTCCCCCCCCTGTCAGTGACCCCCCCAAGCCCTCTCCCAGGCCCTGGCACTCGCCTTCTCACGCAGCCTCTCCCTCAGGGCTGCCAGGTGTGCCTCACGGATCTCCCTGCTCAGCTCCATCTTGTAGTTGAGTTTCTCCTCGGCCAGGCGGCTGAAGTTGTTGTTCTCCTCCAGGGCCTTGTGCAGCACCTCCCGCTCGTGCTCCCGCTTCTCCGCCAGCTGCTTCAGGACCTGGGCCTCCTGGGTCTGCCGGGGAAAGGTGGAGGAACAGGGGTGAGGCAACCAAAGAGGCTCTGAAAGTCCCGGCCCGGTTTGGGTGGGAAGGGACCTTCAAGGTTACCCAGCTCTGACCTCCTGCCACGGGCAGGGACAGCTCCTGCTAGACCAGGCTGCTCAAAAAACATCCAGAGACTGGCAGTGGGTGCTCTGCTCAGTGATCTTCCAGGGATGGAGTGAAATTCAGGGTGAATCCTGTTGTTTGCATTGCACAAACCCAGCGAGGATTAAAAAAAAATATATATTTTGTATTTAATATTCAAGATGTAACGAGAGTCTCAGCTCCCCTGAGAGGCTTCCAGACCATCTCCCCCTGCTCAAGCCCCCTGTGCCACCCCCTCCATCCTGTAATTCTCTGACTTGGGAGACACTGTGACACCTTTTCCCTGTTTGAGGCAATGTCTGCTGGGTTTGGTGCTCAAGGAGGGCAGGTGATGTGACGTGGTGGCCTTGGCACTGCTGGATTAATAGCTGGACTTGATTTTAAAGGTCTGTCCCAACCAAACCCATTCTCTGATTCTATGACTCTATGAAGAATATACCAATAAGTGTAAAAACACCACTTCCAGCCATTTTCAATGGCTCCTGCTGAGCCAGTTGTAGGGTTTGTACCCATCACAGAACAGTCATGGCTTTGACAGGACATCTCTTTACCTTCCTCCTCTCCTCTGCAGCCTCCAGCCTCCTCTGCAGCTCCTCCAGGGACAGATCCTTCTTCTTGGGGGGGGAGGAGAGGATGGGGCTCTCGGGAGATAAATCTGAAGGGGACTTCAGGATCACCTCGAAGCTCTGGCCTGATGCCCTCTTATCCAGCTGCTTCACCTCCATATCTTTGGCAGGGGAGGGGAGAAAGAACAGAGGCTCTGTGGAGCTGGGACACTCAGGAGAGCCTTGTCCTGAGGGCACCAAGGGACAGAGGACTTGGAGTGTTCCCATGTCCTCCCCTGGATGATTTTGTTCACTCTTTGAAATTTTCCCCCTCCGTGACCTCCCCCCACACCCCCACATCCATGCAATTAATTCGAATTCCCAGCACAGTTACAGAGAGGCTGCAGTGCTGGGAACACCTCCTGTAGGAAGCAGCCAGCCTCTGCCAGCAGCTGCTGACTGGGAAAAGGTGGGTTGGGGTAATAAAACAAACTGGGAGATTATCCAGAGAGACCCAGCCTGAGACAGGGATGGTCCAGGAGCACTGTGCAGGGGGTGAGGTGGCTCCCAGGGGATCAGGACACGTACCTCCATACTGATAGATGGTGTTGGGATGGGGCTGGGTGTGGAAACAGGAGCAGATGAGGGAGAGCAGGGACAGCTCCTTCATTTTCTCCTTGTAGGCTGAAAAACATGAAGCAGTGATGAGAAGAGGGTGTAACAGCAGCTGCAGCTCGTTTTCATGGAGAAATGAACCCAAGGAAACCCATTTGCAGCTCCCAGACTCTGCAGAGGCTTTTCCAGGCTGCTGTGGATTGCCAAGAAGTCTCCCCAAAGCACCTGTTCTGGAGCAAAGTTAGCTGCCAGTGGGGCCAGTGTGGGAAGACCCACAGCAGGAATTGACAACATATATATATATATATAGTATATATATAGGTCTAGGTTCCTGTGGAGGGTTTTCCTTCCAAAGGAGCTGGAACCCTGCAGCCCCTGTGTCTGACCACACTGGGACAGCAGCCTGGAGCCCTCCTCCACCCCACATCCCTGCTCAGAGGTAAAAGGATGCCCCCCAACCCCTGGAAACATTGCTCAGCCCCTGGCAAGCTCCTGACATTTCATAATTCTGGATTTCCCACACATCCCTTATGCTTCTGGCCTCGGTTTCTCCCTTCCTTACCCAGCTCCTGCTCTGACCTCCAGCCAGGAGGGAAGGAATTCTCTCCAGAGGAGGATCTGCAGCTCAGCTGCCAATGCCACCCTCACAGCAAGACCCTGCACTGGGGCAGGAAAGGGACAACCCCAGAAATTTGTGATACTAAGAGGCATTAGACACAGAAGGGGTTTTAAAAATAATATCCTCCTGTGTACCAGCTGCCCTCAGGAACACCTTTCAGCTCTTTTCCTCTGCCTTCCCACAGCTCCTCCAGAGGGGGAACAGTGGTTTCATACACCTGCTTCATCCTTGTACTTATTTTTCCTCCTAGCTACAGAACTCCATCCTAATTAACCCCCTCCTGTTGCAAGCTGGCAGTCCCTCAAGCTCACATCTTTACCGAGCATTTTTTTAGCTTGCTCCACATTCTGATTTTAATACTCCTCCCAGTTCTGCTGCTCCCCGCAAACCAGATACTATCATTTTACATCATCAGTGCCAGCAGGACATCTTTGATTTTGTTCTTAGTGAAAGCAGCCTTTGGGAAGCCTCGGGGAGTGCTGCAGCAGGCTGGGAGTCACAGCATGCAGCAGTTTAATGCAGCTCATGATGGGTTGCCAGGAGCCCAGGGAAGGATCCATCCCCTGGGCTGACCCAGGGCCCAACATCACCGTTCAGAGCCACGCTCCAGGGGCCTGGCTGCACCACGATGTCTGCTCCTGGGTGGAACCAAGACACAAAGCAGATGTGCCACACCCCCGGCCCCTTCCTTAGCTGCCTCCCAGCTCCCGCTGCAGAGCACGGGGGGGTTCATTAAATGAGGATTTAATTACTTGAACTCCAGTGCATCTGCCCAGCGCTGCTTTCCCAGCCCAGTCCCTCCTTCCAGCAGGTCCCGGGTGGTGATTTCACAGCTGCCTCCATCCCATCGGGACCTTTCCTGCCCCTTTTTCCCCACTGGAGAGCAAACTGACCGCCCCTCTCCCTCGATTAAAAGGAAAAGGAGGGAGAGGACAAAAGGACGGGGCCTCACGCAGCTGCGGAGGGCTCTAAGGAGCCTCTGCGGGTCCCTCCTCCGGCGCCGGAGCCCCCAGCTGCGTCCCACCCGGCACGGGTGGGGGCACCCACGGGGGGATGGGAGACACGGGGGGGACAGAGCCTGGAGAGAGGAAGGGGACAGAGGGGACAGCAGCGGGACGAGACCCCCGGCTGGGGAGTGGGGAGGGGTCGCTCAGCAGGGGGAGAGGGGGGGGACGGGACTGGCCCTGCAGAACCACTGGGTCTGTCCCCTCAGAACCATGGGACCTGTCCTTGCAGAACCACCGGACCTGCCCTGCAGAACCACTGGGTCTGTCCCCTCAGAACCATGGGACCTGTCCCTGCAGAACCACCGGACCTGCCCTGCAGAACCACTGGGTCTGTCCCCTGCAGAACCATGGGACCTGTCCCTGCAGAACCACTGGGTCTCTCCCCTCAGAACCACCGGACCCAAGTTCTCCTGAAGCAAGACCACACCCGAAGCATGGGTAAACGTAAAACTCCCGGGGAAGCAGCCACTTCCTCAACATTCCCAACTCTCTATGCCCTGTGTCCAGCACAGCCAGGCCATGCTCTGTTTATTTTGCACACCCCAGACAACAATTCCTCTTTATTAACATTTTCCATCTCGTTCCTCCCTGCATTCCCATCCTTCTGCCCATTGCAGGGAGGAGCAGGGAGGTGACCTGGGTGTTCCCCAAGCCCCCCGGGGGCTCAGGGTGCTCTCAGTTTTCTTTCTCTCCAGCGACTCATTCCCTGTGCTCCCTCTGGTGCTGCAGGGCACATCCCGCACTACAGAGAGCAGTTATCCATCCATCCGAGGTGTTTATCCCCAATTAACCCCCAGGGACAGGTTCCAGCTGCTCCAAACGCAGCTGATCGGTGCAGGAGGGGGAGGAAGAGTGGGCAGGGATGTGGTGTGAGAGGAACCAGAACCATCTGCCCTCTCCTGATGTGTCTGGACCACCAGGCTCCTCACCCAGTACTCATTAAAAAGTTCTGTTCTCTGCTTCCCAGGCAGATAAAATGAACCTGGAGAGTGAGCAGCCTGACTCTTTGTTCAGTGTTTAATGACATCCAGCAACCCCGAGTCTGGGCAGAGCAGCAACACAAAGTCATTCCTAACGAGCCAGAGGCACAACACCACTGATTTATCTGAATTCAGGCAGCTGAAAAGGATGAGGCCGGGTGTGTTAGGCCTGATGGCAAGGTCAAAGGAAGGTTATTACAAGAAAACAATTTGGTTTGCAAAGATAACTTCAGAGAAATAAAAATGGCTTCCATAAAGAATGTAGCATCAGGAAAAAAAAAAAAAAATGAGAGCAGCCACATCAGAGATGTAGCCAAGAGAGAGAAGGTAGAGAGACAGGGAATGAGTCCTTCAGCACAAAGACTGCAGTGCCACATACCCAACAAAAGCAACCACGTCCTCTATAAGCCCTGAAAGGCTCCAGATAGTCCCACCTGCCATGAATCCTCCCATAAAAATAACTACCAGACCTTCCCTTCAGTCTAACTCACTTCCACCTTCTGGCTGGCCAGTTTCCAAGAGGGAGACACAACCCTAGAACACCAGTGAGTTGTTTGGTTGGGTTTTTTTCACCATCCCAGCTGCTCACCACAAGATTTGGGGCCCAGAAGTTACCGTGGGCTCCTGTG
Organism: Heliangelus exortis; assembly: GCF_036169615.1. Classification (NCBI taxonomy): domain Eukaryota; kingdom Metazoa; phylum Chordata; class Aves; order Apodiformes; family Trochilidae; genus Heliangelus; species Heliangelus exortis. The sequence goes on from NC_092437.1 coordinate 2,477,868, forward strand.
GAACCACCCATGAGAAGAGGCAGCTGTGAGGGTCATTCTGCCTTCTGCCAGGCATCATTTCCAGCTGATGAATGCCACACCAACCCCTGTTCTGCACCACCCATGTGCCAAGCAGTCACTCAGGCTGTAGCTTGGGGACACATGGGCTGTCCTCAGGACAATAACCAGGGAAATCTCCTCTTCTATGGGCACAGCCCCACTGCCTGGGCTGGGTGGGGGGCTGATTGCCAAGGAGCAGGAGATGATGGCCTGGGGGGCTTCATAAAGCAGAGGAAGGAGCCAAATGGAGGCTACTGTCCCAGAACTGGGAGAGTTGGAGCAAACACAGGTCCGGTTAGGGTGAGACAAGGAGCTCCGTGCTTCCCGCATCATTTCACCATCTCACATCTCTCCTTTCACCCCAGATGCCTCCCAATGGTGGGGGAAGTTGCAGAGCGCTGCGGGGTCCTGCTGGACACCCCTCCTGCAGCCGGCAGGAGCCCGGGGTTGGGTGCAGGAGGTGCGGGAGGAGATGTGAGGGCTCAGCCCTGCCCGGCCCCGGGTTCAGCGCCGCAGCTCAGCCTGCACTGAGCATGTGCTGCTGCTGCTGCTGCTGCTCCGGCTCCAAACCAACCCCCCCGGCCAGCAAAAAAACGCCTGAGGGGGCAGGGAGAGAAGAGAGAGGATTGCTGGGCTGGGGGAAGCAAAGCCCAGGGGTCTTTTCATCCCAGGGATTGGTTTGGTTGTTTAAGCAAACCCAGGAAAATCGCCCCGAGGGGGATGACCCCCCCTCCCCCCCCCGGTGTCAGCTGCAGTCACAGCTGCTCTCCCTCCAGCATGGATTGGCTTTTGCTGCAGATAAAGAAGAAAATAATGAAGAAAGCAAAGAAGGTTCTTTCCTTCACTGAAGGATTTCCTTACTTGTCTCCTCTGCAGTCGCAGGCTGCTCTCCAGCCCTGCTCCAAGGGCCAGAGGTGATGGGAGCTGCTGCAGCGGGGCGAGGCTCAGCCCTGCTCCCTCCCTGCCCAAACTCTCCCTCTTCTCTCCCTTCCAGCCACAGCCCCGTGGCTCCCTACTCCTCTCCCTTCCAGCCACAGCCCCGTGGCTCCCTACTCCTTGAGATTGTTTCTCTACTTGGTCTGAACCACAGAGAAGCGCAGGTTCTCTGAACACATCACGGTGAGTCCCCTTTGACAGCAAAACTGCATTTTTGGGGAGACGAAGCCAGCCACGGGCCAACCAGGTGGGCTGGGAGGGTCAGAACGGACCCACTGGAAAATGCCACCCCTCGGGTCACCCAAGTTCGATGCAACCTTGGGGCAAAGGGGTGGTGAGCCCCAGCCCTCCCTCCCACCCCCACTTGCCAAGCCAGGTCCAATCCGGTTCTGTAGGAGAGGGAGGCAGAGGGTGGGAGCTGCCGGGTCGCTGGGACAGGGATGCTCCCAGGAATGCAAGCACAATAGCTGGAGATTTTCTACCAGAGGCACATTTTTACAATGCTGCTTTTCCATCTTTAATCACATGCAAAGCCTGCCTGGGATCAGCTGCACCCTCCTCTCCCCCACCTCGTCCCCCTCCTCCCCCCCCAGTATCTCTGTCCTTCTCTCCACTGCATCTGCTGGTCTTTGAAAAGGAGAAAGGAACAGTGACTGAGGAGCAGGAGACATGGAAAAGGCAGGGAAAGAAGCAAGAAGTGTCCCTGCCCTCCTTGGGGCTTGTTCCCTGCCTGGGGGGGGGAGATAAAGCACTGCCCACTTTTCCTTTTTGTCTGCTGGTCCTGGTCAGCCCAGGATTTATCTTCTTCCCACCCAAGCCCCTCTTTATCCCCTGCAGAATTCAGAGACATTTCTAGAGAAAACTTGTTAAAAAAAAAAAAAAAAAAAAAAAAAAAGGAAAAAATGAAAAAGAAAGAAAAAGACCCTCTAAACCCACCCACTGCTCACTGCACTATCTCAGGCTTTTCTTCTCCTTCCCCCATGCTTCCAGTTGGAGCCATTGGAATCCCTCCTTCCCATTTCCCAGGGACAGACTCATCTTTGGGGCTGGGCTGGTGGGAGGGTGGGCAGTAGCCACAGGGCAAGCTGCCATCCTGCAGCCTGAGCCCCGGGTTTGCTGCAGGAGGGAGGAAGGGTTTCCCTTCCCTTCCCTTCCCTTCCCTTCCCACATCTGGTTTCACCCAACGCCATCAGAGGCCGCTCCCCTGGAGCATCTCCCAGGGAAGGAACAGGAGCTGTGGAGAAAACCTGGAGATGGGAAGCCCAGAAAACACACAGAAACCCATCCCCGTTCTCCTGGTGGCTTCGGGGGGATTTTTTAGGGTGTTACTGTCAGCTTTTTCTCCATGTCTTTCTTTCCCTTACCTATTTAGGTGTTACTAAATCTTCAGAAAATAAAATGTAACTGCTGATGTCTCTGCGTGCAGCTACACAGCGTGCAGATTTTTCTTAGGGGAAAAAAAATTAAAAAAGGAAAAAAAAAAAAAAAAAAAGGTGCTGTCTCACGTTACAAAAATGAGAATTAAAATGAGAATTAATCGCCAGGCAGCAGCATCTCCTGACGGCACAATGTAAGGGCAGTGATATTTGAAATTGCCAGGTTTATCACCGGTGTAATTCTATTGAAATAAAAAGCCCACCTGCTGCCTCTCATCAGAGGGGTGTGTGTCTGGGGGAGGCAGGGGAACAATGCTGCCCTACCAGCTGCCTCCCCTGCGGAGAACTCCCCCGGAACGCACGGGGAAAAAAAACTCACCCCCCCCCCCCCAAAAAAAAAAAAACCAAAACAACCAAACAACCAAACAAAAAAAAAACAAAAAAACCCCCCAGCAAAAAAAATCCAAACAAAAAAAAACCCAGCAAAAAACCAAAACCACAAATAAACCTCAGGATAACGATAAAAAAAACGGAACAAAAACCAAAGCAAGCAATGAAAAATGATGGTTTAATAACTGTTCAAAGAAAAATGTAAGATAGGGAGCGGGCGGTACCTGAGACGGTGCTGGCCATGGTGCTGCGGTGGGTGCGCGGTGGTGCAGGAGCTGCGGTGCTGCAGTGCTGCGGGGAGGCTCTGACTCAGCTGGAGGGGGCTGCAGCCATCGGGGGGGGCTGGGGGGGGAGCCCGGAGGAAGGGGAGGGTGGGAGGGGGGGTAAGGAAAAAAAACAAGGGTCACTAGTTCAGAATCTGAATTAGCGTATCAGGCCGGGGGGGTTGGTTGCGTGGCTCTGCCGCCGGGTCCCTCCCAGCCGGGGCTGCTGCCAGCCCCGCAGAGACACGGCGAGGGGGGGCGAGGGACACACCCAGAGAGGAGCCGGGAAAAAAGGGTTTCTGGTCCTCCTTTTCCTCCCTTTCTTCTCCGCTCCAGACGGGCTCAACTGCTTTTTTCCTTTGCTGAAAGCAGGAATAAGCAAATTCACGGATTTTTTTTTTTTTTTTTTTCTTGCTAACCAGACGTTCCAAGGCGGTGCCCCCTCCTCCTCCCCCTTTCCCTTCTCCTGTCCCCTCCCCGTGAGGAACCCAAACCCTGCAGCAGCTTTGGGCGAAGGGTGGGGGGGTCCCAGAGGGGCTCAGCAGGTTCAGGGGTGGTTGTTGTGGTTTCCTTTGAAGCAGCACAAAAGGGGCTGGGGTAGGGTGGGGTGGTGGAAACTGCTGTAAAAGTGGAGGAGGAAGAACAGAAGGAGCCTTCATCGGGACTTCCTTTGGTTTCCACCTTCCCCAGGCACCATGATGTCTTTTCATTTTTTTTCTCCTTTTTTCCCCTAAAATTTCCATTTATGGCTGTTGTCAGGATTCAAAGCCCCTCTGCTTCTGGAGCATCACACACAGGAGGGACCACTGAGCCCTGTCCTGTCCCTGCTGCCCCTGCACCCACCAACCCCGCCTCAGCCTCAGCCCCGGTGGTGATCCAGGGGATCCCAGCAGATCCAGGGGATCCCAGGTGATCCCAGGGAATCCCAGGTGATCCAGGTGATCCCAGGTGATCCAGGTGATCCCAGGTGATCCCAGGTGATCCCAGGGAATCCCAGGTCATTCTCCACCCCCATCCTCTGTCCCTCTCCTGCCAGATGTTACCCCACCAGCTGCAACCCCCCCAAAGCTGCCAACCCCCCCAACACTTCCCCCAGCTGCAGGGAAGCTCAGGTTGTGCAGGAGCTGCTGAGCGGTGCCTAAAAAAAACGCAGTTTAAAAGACAAATAATTCATTTTTTTTGTCATTCCCTGTTTTTCTTCCCTCCAGTCTCCAGCTGTCCTGTTGCCTCCATGCCCCAAGGCCAAGCAGGCCTGAGGAAGGAGAGGAAGAGGAGGAGCTGTGTAATTCTGTCACTCGAGGCTGGGGGCAGCTACAACCCAGCAGGAGGTGGTGAGGAGCAGGGGCTGCTGCAGACCCCTCCCCAGACCCCCCCTTTCAGGGGTTCCCCCCCTCTCACTCACAGGGCTGTTACCACAACACCGTGGCTGCCATCAGAACTGGAGCACCAAGGAGGAAAATGGGTTTATTTCCCAGCAGGAAAGAGACAGAAACGTTCTGGCTCATCTGGACTCAAAGGAATCAAAGAATTTGGTGGTCAAACAAAAGTTTATTCACTGTTGCCATGGGAACCATCACGTCTCAGAAAGACAACGAGTGGCAACTTAATCCTCTGAGGAACAACTCATGGGGTGCTCACAGGTATTTGTTGCTGCTCACAGGTATTTCTTGCTGCTCACAAATAATTCTTGCTGCTCACAAATAATTCTTGCTGCTCACAGGTATTTCTTGCTGCTCACAGATATTTCTTGCTGCTCACAGGTATTTCTTGCTGCTCACAGGTATTTCTTGCTGCTCACAGATATTTGTTGCTGCTCACAGATATTTCTTGCTGCTCACAGGTATTTCTTGCTCCTCACAGATATTTCTTGCTGCTCACAGGTATTTCTTGCTGCTCACAGATATTTGTTGCTGCTCACAGGTATTTCTTGCTGCTCACAGGTATTTCTTGCTGCTCACAAATAATTCTTGCTGCTCACAAATAATTCTTGCTGCTCACAGGTATTTCTTGCTGCTCACAGATATTTCTTGCTGCTCACAGGTATTTCTTGCTGCTCACAGGTATTTCTTGCTGCTCACAGATATTTGTTGCTGCTCACAGATATTTCTTGCTGCTCACAGGTATTTCTTGCTCCTCACAGATATTTCTTGCTGCTCACAGATATTTGTTGCTGCTCACAGGTATTTCTTGCTGCTCACAGATATTTCTTGCTGCTCACAGATATTTCTTGCTGCTCACAGGTATTTCTTGCTGCTCACAGATATTTCTTGCTGCTCACAGATATTTCTTGCTGCTCACAGATATTTCTTGCTGCTCACAGGTATTTGTTGCTGCTCACAGGTATTTCTTGCTGCTCACAGGTATTTCTTGCTGCTCACAGGTATTTCTTGCTGCTCACAGGTATTTCTTGCTGCTCACAGGTATTTCTTGCTGCTCACAGATATTTCTTGCTGCTCACAGGTATTTCTTGCTGCTCACAGATATTTCTTGCTGCTCACAGATACTTCTTGCTGCTCACAGGTATTTCTTGCTGCTCACAGGTATTTCTTGCTGCTCACAGGTATTTCTTGCTGCTCACAGGTATTTCTTGCTGCTCACAGATATTTCTTGCTGCTCACAGATATTTCTTGCTGCTCACAGGTATTTCTTGCTGCTCACAGATATTTCTTGCTGCTCACAGGTACTTCTTGCTGCTCACAGATATTTCTTGCTGCTCACAGGTATTTCTTGCTGCTCACAGGTATTTCTTGCTGCTCACAGATATTTCTTGCTGCTCACAGATATTTCTTGCTGCTCACAGGTATTTCTTGCTGCTCACAGATATTTCTTGCTGCTCACAGATATTTCTTGCTGCTCACAGATACTTCTTGCTGCTCACAGGTATTTCTTGCTGCTCTTCAGACTCTTTGTTCCCACTCCTCAGGATCCCTTCCTCCTGCCTGGCAGGAACCCAGCTGATGGTTTGGGTGTTTCTGCACTGCACAAACCTTCTCCTTGCTGGTTCTCCAGCTCAGCTCAGCCCCTCACACTTCCACATCCTCCAGAGTTCAAAGATCACCTTTTCCAAAGCTTTATTTTGTAGGTTTTGTTTGTTTATTTGGTTTTGTTGGTTTTTCCCCCCTGGAATCCACCCTTTCAAATGAGAAACCCCTAACCCAAGCTCTCCCCCCCTGAGTGAGCAGTGCAGACACCCTGGTTCCTGCTTCTCTGTAATCCTCCTGTGCCACTCCCATTTTTTTAACTCCTCTTCCTCTCCTTCCTCTTCCTTTTCCCTCTCCAAATTCAAATTCCTGCCTTCTCAGAGCTCAGGATTCATCCCGGGGAGCTGAGCACACTCCAGGTGTAAAACCACCACCTGCCTGTAGCCCAACACCAACAACAGCTCCTTCACCAACCCTTCCCAACTCTGTTGCAACCTGAATGAGAAACACATTTTTTGTCGTTGTTTTTTTTTTTTTTTCTCTTGAGGCTGGCAACAATTCTGGGGTTTGTTCTGTTTTTAGCAGGAGCTGGCACAGCCACTCTGGAGCCAAGGCTGGCACTGCAGCCCTGGTCAAGTGAGGTAAAAGTGGTGCAGAGGAGCAGGAGCTGGTAACCTCCCAGCTCTCCTCTCTTGGTGGATAAAAGAAGTAAAAATGATGATTTGTGCACCACTGGTATTACACTGCAACACAGGGAGGGAAGACTTACAGGAAACCATGACACACTGTCCCAGATACTCAGGATGCATTTTAAACCTTTATTCTCTGCCCCATATCCCACGCTCTGGTTTTCCAATCTTTACAAAGTAATTTTTTTTTTTTTTTTTTGCAGCTTCGTTTGCACAGTGGCGTGGAGCTCAGGAGCTCAGGAGTTCAGGAATTCAGAGCCAGAAACTGGCCACAGACCTTTGGGAACACACTGTAAGCTCAGCAGGAAAATCTCCAGGCTCTGCAGCCCCTGCACAGCCCAGGTTCAGCTCCAGGAGTTTAGGGACTGGCAGCCAAACCAGCACCACCTGGATGCTCCCCTCACCCAGCACCTGGAGGACACAGGACGTTCCAGAAGTTTGAGATGAGACCACATTGTGTAAGACACTGACATTTAAGGTTTTTTCCTCTCAGTAAGTTATTTTTCTTTAAATATTAGAAGGTACACCCTAACATCACCCTGTGCAGCTGGGTAGGAGCAAGGGGGTTGTGAAGTCACACTGAAATAAGCCACATCCTGTCCTGCATCTGCATCTAAACACAGCAATAAATACAGGGAGAGCTGTGTGAGAGGTTCCTCCCCATCTTCTTCCTCAGATAACTGCATAAAATGTCTTTTTGCAGGACTTGGGGACCCAGATAAGCCCTGTCTGTCCATTGAACTTGGAGATCTAATGTGGGATCACCCTTTGGGGTTGCTCAGAGCCAGACTGAGGGGTTTGGGGGGGGAAGCAGAAGGGTGATGGGAGATGTGTTGTCATGTTGACCCCCGTGTCTCACTGACTTTCTTTCCCCTTCCCCATCCTCTTCTTGCTGTTCCTCACCACCCCCATGTCCATGGCACCAGGGGCTGTGATCACTGTAACAACAGCACAAGTGTGCAGTCCCTACACCTTCCTCCTCCAACTGCATCCCTCCCGCAACAACCTCACAGCACGCTGCTTTTGCCACCCCGCAGGCAGAACCAGGACCATTAATAAATCATTTCTCTCCTCAGGCCCGGCCCCCGCTGCCCTCCTGGGCCCAAACCGCGCCGGATTCAGTCCCCGCTTCAACGGGGCCCTCCGGAGCTCCACAGCCGCTCACAGGAGACAGCGGTGACATTCCAGGCGGACTGGTTGCCCCCCCTCCGAACCCGAACTCGAACCCCCGGCCCAGGCCCAGGCCCGGATCCCCCGGTACCGCTGCCCCTCCCGGTTGCCCGGGCAACGCCGCACCTCTCGCGACAGTCCCGGGCGGAAGTGACGCAGCGTGCGGCACCACGTGACACGGCGGCGGGGGATTCTGAACGGCGGTGAGGGGGGAGCGGGGGCTCCCGGAGCTTTCCGGGGGTCCCGGGACGCGGAGGGAGGTCCCAGGACACCGAGAGGCTCCTGCCGGGGTCCGTCCCGTCCCGAAGCGTGAGGCGAACCCGGGTTTTTCCGGCGTTCCGATCTCTTCCCTCCTCCCGGTTCCTCCGCGGTCTCTCCCGCCCCATTCCCGGGCTGGCGGCGGTACCGGGCTCTGTGCTTCCCTTTCCCTGCAGGTGCAGCCATGCCCCGGGTAACGCTGAACGGCATCGCCGTGGATTTCCCCTTCCAGCCCTACCCCTGCCAGGAGGATTACATGGGCAGGGTGCTGGAGTGTCTGCAGAAGGTTGGGGGGTTCTGTGGGGCGGGGTGGTTCTGTGGGTCCGTTTGGTTCTGTGGGTCCGTTTGGGTTCTGTGGGTCTGTTTGAGTTCTGTGGGGCGGGTTGGGCTCTTTGGGTCCGTTTGGGCTCTTTGGGTCTGTTTTGGGTTCTGTGGGTCTGTCAATCAGTCAGTCTGTCAGTCTGTCTGTTAGACAGTCAGTCACTCAGTCACTCTGTCAGTCAGTCACTCTGTCAGTCAGTCACTCTGTCAGTCAGTCACTCTGTCAGTCAGTCAATCAGTCAGTCAGTCAATCAGTCAGTCAGTCAATCAGTCAGTCTGTCAGTCAGTCTGTCAGTCAGTCTGTCAGTCAGTCAGTCTGTCAGTCAGTCAGTCTGTCAGTCAGTCAGTCAATCAGTCAGTCAATCAGTCAGTCAGTCTGTCAGTCAGCCTGTCAGTCAGTCAGTCTGTCTGTCAGTCAGTCAGTCAATCAATCAGTCAGTCAGTCTATCAGTCAGTCAGTCAGTCCCAGGGCATTTTCCCAGGGACCATTCACCTTTTTCCTGAGAAACTCCCGGGCTGCTCCCAGACCTCTTCTGGCTGAGCCTGGAAATGACCCATTTCCCCCCTTTTTTTCTTCTCCTTCTCTCCCCCCAGAAGGTGAATGGGATTCTGGAGAGCCCCACGGGCACGGGGAAGACTCTGTGCCTGCTCTGCTCTGCTCTGGCCTGGCGGGAGCACCTCCAGGACAGGATTTCTGCCAGGAAAATCTCCCAGAGGCTGGGGGGGGCAGAGCTGTTCCCTGAGAGGTCCCTCCCCTCCTGGGACCCCCCCGATGCTGACACCCCAGGTAAGGGCTGGAGGGTTTTATGCTCAGGGAGGTTGATAAACACTTGCTGTTCCCTCTCCTTTTTGTCACCAGAATGGCCTTAAAAAGGCCACGGGGCTGCTGTGCAGCTGGAGCAGTTTCACACCTTTTTAAAGGTGTTGTACACATTTTTACAGAATTTCTAGAAAACCAGAAATTTGTTTAGCTCATTGTGTGTGTGTGTGAGGACTGGGGTGACAGAATTTCCTGCTCTCTCTGCAAGGCAAACTGTTACCCTGGTACCAGCTGGGAAAGGAGCCTCATGGCATCTCTGGTTCTTCTTTCTCTGCTAATAATCTGGTTCTGCTTTTTTCTCCTCCACTTGGCAGCTTATTACACCGACATCCCTAAAATAATTTATGCCTCCAGAACTCACTCACAGCTCACACAGGTCATCAGTGAGCTGAAGAACACAGTCTACAGGTAAATGTGACTTAGGATAATGGTGCTGTGCAAAGAAACCTGTCCAGTTTAGTTTAATTTGTGTGGGTCAAGGGATGAAAAAATGATATCCAGTGAAATGGGTATTAATGTGCTTGGGTGGAACCTGGAGCTCCTTGGTGGGTTGTTTGGGGTTGTTTTTTTTTTGCTTCCAGAGTTCTCAGCTTCTCCTACCCCCTTTGATCACAGAACTTCCTGATTTTGGTCTGGTTTTGGTTCTTGACTTCAAAACTTCTTAAACTCCCAGGCAGCCTTTACAAGGTTGATTCCTTGAGTTACTGTTTCTGATTCAGATCTTTATTTTGGGCTCACCTGTTTCTCCTGAGCCTTTCCCTTCCCCTGAGTGCTCCCCAAGGTGAACATGTACAACTCTGCCTGTTTCTTCCCTCCTGTTTGACACCAGCTCTCTCTGCTCTGTTGGAGCAGGCCAAAGGTTTGTGTGCTGGGTTCCAGGGATCAGCTTTGCATCCACCCTGACGTGAAGAGGCAGGAGAGCAACCACATGCAGGTGAGAACAGAGCCCTGTGTGTCCCCAGGGAGGAGGTGGAGGGGATTTGTTGTGGCAGGGGTGTAACTCTGAATTCTGGCATTATTGTGGCACTGGAGGCTGCAGTAGAACTTCAGGTTTCTGGTTCTGTGAGGGCAAATTTTAATTCTGTGTCTCTGGTAGGATTTGCCATGCAGGGAGTTAAGGGTTTGAAGCTGAGTTGCTGATCTGCCACTCAAGTCTTTTTCAAGGGCAACAATAATTTCCAAGTAGTGCTTCATGGGCTGATTGACCTGTTGGTATGACTTGCAAGAACAAAGATTAATGCTTTAAAAAACATCAGTGGCAAAACACAAACAAATTTCCTCTGGGTGTGGGTGCTGCTTGAAACAGAACCAAACTTTTCAGGTGGGCAGAAGGACACATGATTTTAAAGCTGCAGAACTCTGGGGTTAGCATTTATTCTCCAGCTGGTGTTACTCCTCACCCCAAAATGTGCTTTTCACTGCTTGAGAAGCTGGGCTAAAATATTCTGTGCCTTCCAGATCTACATGTGCAGGGTGAAAGTGTCAGCTCGTGCTTGTCACTTCTACAACAACGTGGAAGGTGAGTGTGGCTCTGGGCATAAAACCCTTTTCTTTGGAGAGGGAGGGATTTGCTGGGCAGGTAGAGAAGTTTGGAAGAGTTGGCAGAGTCTGCCTGTGTGTGTGGTTTGCTCTGCATGGATGAGTTTCAGGAATGGAATGTTGAGAAGCAGGTGGCTGTGATCACTGGGGTAACAAAAAGAAGATCTTTGTGGTCCTTTTACCTGAGGCTGTGGCTGTAATGTTGGGTTTTCTCACAGAAAAGAGTACAGAGAAAGAACTGACTGACTCAATCATGGATATTGAAGACTTGGTTAAAAATGGAAACAAGCACAGGTAAACGTTTCCCCTCTCCCCTTCCTCCCCCTCACAGAAAAATGGTGATCAAAGTGGAGTTACTTCATAATTTGTGCTTTTTTTTTTTTTTTTTTTAAACAGAACTTGTCCTTATTATCTGTCTCGAAGCCTGAAGCAGCAAGCAGATATTATTTTTATGCCTTACAACTATTTACTAGACTCAAAGGTAATGTATATCTCTGCTTTGAAATGCAATTGTCCCTCTGTTTATTTTTTATTGGCTTTTAGTGGATAAGCTGTGAAAAACAAGTGAGCAGTGTGTGGTGTGCTGCAGAACTAAGCAAAACCCAGTTCAAATGCAGAACCACAGAGGCTCCCATTTCATGTTTGTTTTTCTGTAAATTCTTCCTCACAGTTAAGAATTTTTGGGGGTTTCTTTGTTATTTTTCTTTGTGGTTTTGCAGCAAGTGATGCCCTTGTCTGGTGATGTTCACCTCCTGCATCCAAGTCTCCAGTCAGATGGTGCACAGGTTTTCTGTGTGTGCTCTGAGCTGCATTTGTTTCTCTCTTGGAAATAATTGCTGGCTTTGAAAGTTAAATCAGACTGAAATTAATTCTGATAACTTGTGTATCCTCCTCTGGAACAGCTGTGGGGTTTTTCTTTATTCCAGTGCCAGCTGCAGCCTCCATAAACTTTTACTTGGTGCATTTTATCACTTTCTTTTCCAGAGAAAAAACAGTAATTTATATACTAGGTAGCCACAGTGATTACTTGCTGTTTTCTCTGTCAAAAACATTTCAGAATTCAAAATGAAACCCTAAATCTGCTTCAAACCCAGTTTCTGTATATTTCTCTGAATTTTTTGGCCATTCCCATGGTTTTTTTCTTCCCCTTCAGAGCCGCAGAGCACACAACCTGGACCTGAAGGGGACTGTGGTGATCCTGGATGAAGCTCACAACGTGGTGAGTCCTTTCTGCTCTCTTGCCATTCCCCAAACATCCCCCAAAGGGAGCAGGAGCCCAGTGCTCTGCTACAAACAGCTGGTGAAGCCTGAACTCAGCTGTCTCAGTGGTTAATGCTTATTTATCACAAATATTTCCTGTGTCTGTGGCACCTGAAGCTTTGGGGTTGGATGGATGGCACTGCTGTTGTTTCTGCAAGCTGAGAGTTTCCTCCTCTGTGGATCTCCACATTCCTGAGGACACTCCTTGCCTTGCTTGAAGGGTTCTCCCCAGGATCCTTGCTGCTCAGCTGCATGAGTTGTCCAAGAGTAGTAGGTGGCAAATGTGAGTCTTGTAATATTTGCAAGTCTTCAGTCACAGAGAAAATAGGAAAAATAAAAAAAAGCCACAGACAATAAAAAAAGATTTTCCTCTTAGCTGGCTTGAAGCTGCAGCCCTTTTGCTTAAATGATGAAATGCAAAGGAACAGCTGAATCTGTCCCTTTTTTCTGCCACAACATCCCAGTGGGATTTCTGCTAAGCAGCTGGACCGTTTGTTTTCTGATTCCACATTCTTTCAGTAAAGAGGCCACTGGAGGGTGTGTTGGGCTTGGCAAGAGGGAGTTCTGTTCATCAGAAAAATCTCTGTTTTCTGTTGAAAAATGGCTAGGAATACAGTCATAGTTATTTGATTTTTTTTCTTTCTTTTCTCTTTGTAGTCTCCTAAAAATATTCATTTATGCCTACATCCAGAGTTAGCCAGAAGAGTTATTCTAGAGTGCCTCACTTGCCAACAGCACTCTCACAGTGCACTCTGTTCCAGGTTATTATGTGGAAACTTAACAATTACTCTGAAAGAAACGTGAGTTCTTTCTGGTTAGATTGGTTACACATGCAGCAAGCTCAACAGTTTTTCTGTAGAGCAGGTTTTGTCACAGCTATTGCAAATTTTTTGTGGGCCTCACTACTTCTTTCCATTCCTCAGGGAAAGTGCTTCTTTTTGTGAATGAAAAATCCATGACAAAGCAATATAAAACTTCTTTTTTTTTCCAAGGTCATAAAGATTTTTATCAAACTTTTTGAATATTCAAACCATTTTTTTTTTTAAAGAAAGCTAGTATGTTTTCTTCTATTTCTATAATAATAATTGTTCTGGTAGACATTTTGGCCCAAATTTTGCATATGAATAATATGCATTTTGTTTTTCTCATGGCCCCTTTTCCTTTTTTGCCTCTCTGCCCCCATCTCAGAATGCAAGATCATGAGGGGCTGGGACCATGTCCTTGTAGGAGTGGTTACAGGGATGTCAGTATTTCCCACAAGTGTGAGAGGGACTGAGAAGTGGCTCCTCTGAAGAATAAACTGATTTCCTAACTTAAAAAAAATGCCACTTGGATTTGCAGCATTTGGCAACTGCACTGGTGAAACAAAAGGATGTCAAGAAAAACCAAAATTTAAAAGATGAAGAATACAGAGGGGGTGACACCTGTTAAAAACAAGAGGGATCTTAGTGACACTGATCTGCTAGGTGGGAGTGGCAGGGTGTTGCTGAAAGAAGCAGCAAACAGCTCCACATTTCAGGAAAAAGGATGCCTGGTGACAGTCAGAGTCTTTATGTGGTTATAAAACCTCTTCTGGCCTGAGGTGGAGATAGAAATGAAATCACTCCAGGTCTTCTGGACTTGAACATCCCAGTGACCAGTGCCACTTCCCTCCCTTCCTTCTGTTCCAGGAGAAGCTGTGTGAGGAATCCTCTTCCTTTGACTTGAGCCCCTATGACTTGGCTTCAGCCCTGGAGGCTGTGGACTCAGTGCTGGAAGAAGAAGCCAAAGTGGTGCAGCAGAATGAAATCCATGCAGAATTCCATATGGAGCTGGCCACTTCAGGTGGGCTGACAACCACTGCTCCACTGCCAGTAGCTCATCCTGTCAGCTTCTGGAAAATTTACTCTCATTAGTGGATAAATGATGATTAATTAGTAGTCACTGCCAGATGAAACAGGAAAAGATTTGGCCAAACCATGAGGAGTCATGAAAGAGCAGAGTGAGGGGAATACAGAAGGTGTATGTTCTGGCTTTCATACCCTTAATTTCTGAAATTAATGGGTTAATTAATAATTAATTAATAATTAATAATTAATTCTGAAATTTCCTGGCTTAATTTCTGAAAAGCCAGGAAGGAATTAGGAATGGAACAGACATGACACTGCCTCTCTGAAATCTTTTCTTTCTTTGACAGGGCTGAACATGGAACTGGAAGATATAGCAAAGATAAAAAGTAAGGGGCTTGGGGTTTTTTTTTCTGTTGTTGAAAGTTTGTTGAAAGAGTTGCAAAAGGTCAACAGGTATAACTTGTGTGTCTGTAGAGTTTGCTCATAACAGAAATTAATGGAAGCTGAAGTTGTCTTCTCAGAGAATTTTGTAGAATGTTTAGTTACAGTTTTTACCTAACCAGAGGAGAGATTTTGAACTTTTTTTCCCTCTTGGTTGTCTCAAAGAAATTCTTCTTCAGCTGGAAAGTGCAATTGATGCAGTGGAGCTGCCCCCCAATGACAGTGGAGTCACCAGAGAGGGAAGGTAAATTACTTCTCACAAATACATTTACATCTTAAAGCAAATTCCTGGCCTGGGTGAAAGTGAGCCAGCTGTTAGGATTGGAACCACTATTCCAGTGTCTGGCAATAGTATTAATTCAAGGTTTTGGGTTTCCCTTTTTGTAGTAATCATAATTTCTAGCAGAACTTTAAAAAGAAAGTGTTTCAGGAGTGGAAAATCCTGTGCTGGATCTGTTTCCAAATCAGTGGGTATTGCATGGGTAGAGAAGTCATGGAAAATGTGCAGAATATGGTCAGTATTCTCTCTGTCATCTACAACTAAATACTTTTTTATTCCTGTAAATTTTTCCTTATCTTGGAGACAGGAACATGTTTTGCTGCTAGATGGTGAAATTGTTGTTATAAAAGAGTAACAGTAATTGTGTCCATCTGATTATTTGTGCTGTATTCCCACTCATGCTTTTTCTTTGTGATTTCCAGCTACATCTTTGAGCTGTTTGCAAAGGCCCAAATAACATTCCAGACCAAATCCTCTCTCTTGGAGTCACTAGAGCAGATTTTACAGTTTCTTTCAAGCCGTAAGTGTAAATTTGTTCCTTGTTTCACTCACAATTTTCTCTGCAATGTAGGTAATTTTTGTTTTTCTTTTTTTTTTTTTAATAAGACTTGCTGTCTGTTCTACAGCAGAAGTAGTTTTAGGAACCATTTTGTGTCAAAACTTGAGTGTCTGGCAGAATACATGTAGAAACACACATGCACATGTAGAGGATTTTTACAGACAAAAATATGGTTTTTGCTGTTTTTCTTCAAAACCAGAAGAACTGTGGGGTGGAGCTTGCTGGCAGTTTGCTGCTGCCTCTCTCAGTGTCTTGAATTCTTCCCTGGTCATTAAATAATAAAACATGAATGTTAGGAATCACATCACATGTTTAGGTTTTTTCCCTTGATTTCACAAACTTCTGCTTTACTCTGAGTCAGCATCTTCTTCTTAAGTTGCCTTTGCAAAGAAAAATCTCCAACTTGTGCATCTGCTAAGAAAATGATTTAGTTCTTACCTGGGGACTGCTCAGCCTTGAGGAGAGTGAGCTCACCCTGTTGTCATTTTTCTGTTTTTTATTTGTTTATTTGTTTTTCATGAGACCAATAATAGCTGTGGGAGTTTGGAAAGGGAACCAAACAGTTCAAACATTCTTATCTTTGTTTGAATTACTCCCTTTCCAATTTTTAAATGGAGAAGAGCCTTAAATGTATGTAATTGCCTCCAAAGCTCCCCAAAGCCATGGAGCCTGCTTTGGAATGCTGCTTTTGTGTTTTCTCCTTGCATCTCACATGGTGATGAAACACTTAATAATTTCTTTGCTTCAGACAATATTTTCAAGTCATTGTGCTCAGAGTTTTGTGCCTTTCATGTACCAGGGGATGTGGATTTGTGTTGTAAACCCAATGTTCTCCCCAGGTCCTGGGATATTTGTCAATACATCTGGATTGCATAAGCTCTCAGATATTATCCAGGTAAATAATTTAAGCTGCTTCTATCTACACCTGAAGGGTAGAAAATTGGTTGAAATGAATACAGGGAGACATTAGATCCATTTTAATCTTATTGGTGCAGTGTTGGAAGTCAGTGAGGCTCTGAGGAGAGAGCTGCTGTCTAATGGGATGCTCTGGTTTGATCTTTACCCAGACTGTTAATTTATAGTTTTGAGGTCCCCTTTTGGAGAGACTTGATTTAAATTTGGTTATAATCTCCACCAGATGGAGCTGCATTATTGAGCTGTTTATTTTCTAGCTGCAGTGCTTGAGAGTATGAGATGTTCTCATGAAGTAACAGGACAGGCTAAGGGAGTAAAACAAGCAAGAGATAATGTAACTTTATTTTTTGGTGTAATTATTAATTTAAGGTGTCTGTAAAATAATTTGTTATTCTTTCCTAAGAGTATTATTAGTGTAGGGCATCATGGCAAACATTTTAAACTGAGGTAATTCAAGAAGTTCTTTTACACTCAGTTGTGACTCTTTTTGATCTAATGAGCACATTGTGTGTTTATTCCCAGGCAGAAGTCCTGAGCAGTGTGAATAATGCTGTCATTAGTATAGCCTCAATGGATTTAAACACTGGCTTGAATTTCTGGGTCAGTGAGAGCAATTCCTGCTAACCATATGGCTCTGGGATTTTTCTGGAAGCAGTTGTTAAATCTTTCCCTTTGTTTACATCCCTTTTCCAGACAGTGTTCAGCATTGATCCTCCAGAAGGCTCCACAGGTTTTGTGCCACATCAGTCAGTATCTAAATTTTACAAGGTATTGGATGCTTCATATTCTACATTTTTCCTTGCTGACATTTAGTGTCTGTGCTCTGTGTGGCCAAGACTCAGAGGAATGTGGGTAGTGGAGCAAATTACAGAGAAGGTTTAGAAAGTCTTCCAGGGAAATAAAAACACCAAAGTAGCTGTGGGCCTTATAATTTATTTAGAGTTTGGGCCTGGTGGGCTGTGAGGCTCTAATGAATTTTAGGAACAGATCTTTTTCTAGATAAAAAAAAGATTTTTCTTCCCAGATGAAGGAAGTGTTTCTAACAAAATATCTGCTTCTAGTCTGTCTGCTTTATTCTGGGGGACAATACCCAAGCAACTGGGCTCCCATGAAAAGCTGCTCCCATAAATGGGCTCAAAGGGGCTGGCTAAATGGTGGTGGAGTTCTTGTTAGTCCTAATGTTATGAAAAACTAGAAATTAAATAGCAAAGCCAGGAGTTAGTGTGACCTTGCTAACACTGTGGGAGTGGCATCCATCCCATTACCTGCTCCTCATGTGGGTCAGCTCTTTGGAGGGATGAAGTGCAAGTTCATTTCTGTAGCTGTCTCTAGAAATGTTGCTGGTTACTTTCCCTCAGGTACACATTCACCTGGATAACAGCAACCAGAAGAAGAAACAAAGGACAGACCTCTGGAATTCATCATCTGCAAAAAGCCAAGGTACAGGATTTAGTCCTGGGGGAGCTCATGGAAAAGCTGGAGTGAAAACTGCTCAGCTGCTCCTTTCTGAGTCAAATAAGCAAAAAGAATTGGAGACATCCCAGGCTTCATGTTTGTGAGCAGGTGAATTTTGGAATGCTGTTGTAGGATGTTGAGTGAACCCATTTTATCTTAAAACATTCTGGTACTGGTGCTGCTTTGTGCACTGCTGGAGTTCTGCTGGTGGAATTATTCCAGTAAAAGAAAATCTTGGACCTCTGGCTTTTACTGGGGCAGAGAAAATCTTCAGCCCAAGAGTAGGAAACCCTTGGGTTTCCTTCAGGGCTTCCATTGAGGTTTCTGGTATGTTTCTGGTATATTCTCAAGTCAGCCACATCCCTCTGTGTAGCTGTGCTCTTAAACACAAAGTGTTGCTACAGCTGGAACTAGCTTTGACAAGAAGGAGATTCTTGTACAGGTATGAATCTGAAAATGGGTGCCAGAGGCATTATAGAAATAAATTCCATGAAAATTTTTAATCTCTGAAATTACTGGTATGGAGCTCTCTCTCTCTCTCTCTCTCTCTCTCTCTATATATATATATATATATATATATATGTATATGTTTGTGTTTGGCTCATTCTGGAGCTCTGTAGTGGAGATTCTTGTGATGTGCCAGAAAACAGTGCTCGAGGATGTGAATTCTTACCCAGGTACAGCCTCAGGGCACTGTCACCTTCTCTGAGATACAACTTTTTTTTTTTTTTTTTAACAACTCTGAAATCTTCAGGACATGTTGGCACTTCCTGGTAGTTTCAGTCTCAACTATACTTTCAGCTCTTGTCCAACTGAGACTTCTCTTTTTTCTTGTCTCCCTCCTACCACCTATTTTGCTCCTTATACTCTGCAGGAGCTGATGTCTAAAACTTGCCTCAGTGTACAACCACTCTTCAAAGCAACATATTTAGAAGAAAAGAAACTTGGCTTCTGAATCAAAGGTTTATTCTAAGCCTCCCATAAAGCAGCACTCAGCTTGGCTTTGCTGAACTTCAACATTCAGTCTTTCTCAGAGCTTTATTTGTTTTTTAATAAATACAGCTAGGTGGAAACAAAACCATTTTCTGATTAAAGACATGCAGATCCCTTTACCTAAGTTTTAACAGAGTACTCTCCAAGGATCTTTGTAAACAACTTGCCTCATAACTATCTACTTTATTACTTGGTTAAGTGTTCTTGAGAATGTAAATATTTGTTTCATAGAATAACTTTTCTTAAGGAAAACCTCAGAGAATGAGTTTCCACAAATTCTGTGAGTTTGCATCTGATGTCCCCTTAAGTGTTTCCACAAAGCAAGTTCTGTTCCTGAACAGAAATGTGCTGTTTGGTGATCTGGAAGTATCACTGTTTTCCTGAGGTATTGCTCGATTGGAGCTTAAAGTTACAGGAATAATTCTAAGTAGATTTTGCTAAATATGTGTGCAGGAAAAGGCTAATACAAGCACTTCATATTTATTGCATCATCTGGAGGATTTATACAGAAAATCAATACAAAGCAGTCACACAGCTCTTTTGTAATTTAGAAGACATTGATACACTTGAGTTTTCAAATAAAAACAGTGTTTGTAACTACCTATGCAGCAGAGCAGCAAGTTGCTGGCAGAGGCCCTACAAGGCTGATCAAGTATGGGAGATTGTATAGAAATAATGCAAAGCTTTAAAAATGAATGTTTGAGCAGAAGTTGAAAGGTTTGGTACTTGACTGGGGGGAAATGGGAAGCTCAGGTGAGAGGGTTGTAGCCACTGGCCATTCCTGAGGAGAGATTTTCTTCTCTTTTCAAGCAAGAGCAGGGGCTGCCAGTATCTTTTTTGTAACTTATTCATCAACTTATTCATCATTTGTAAGTTACTCATCCTTCATCCCAGTTTTTTGCAGTTCTAGCATTTTCCCCCTTCCATTTGTCCTTGGCAGCAGGGCCCATGCAGTGGGTTTGATCTGCTCCCCCAACCTGTTCCAAGTCAACAAAAGATCTCATGTTCTGTTTTTCCTATAACCATCTTCTGAATAAATGTATCACCTACTTAGGGAGGGCAAGCAATGACCTTGTAAACTTTGTAAACTAAAAAATGCCCTTGTAAATTTTGTGTTTTCATAGGAATGAAATCAGGGAGGGACCACAGCAGGACATCCCACTCATCTGGGACTGCAGCTTCAGATTCTGGCTCTTTCACTGCCACAGCTTTGGCTGCAGCCTGCTCTGTGCTACTGAGAGATTCTGATTTTTCCTCTTACAGACATCTTGCTGTTTTCTCTTTGTTTGCCCCAGGAAAGACCTTGAGCTATTGGTGCTTCAGCCCTGGCCACAGCATGCAGGAGCTGGTTCGACAGGGAGTGAGGACAATCATCCTCACCAGTGGGACCCTCTCCCCCCTCTCATCCTTTACCATGGAAATGCAGATGTGAGTACCCAGAGATGTGAACAGCACTGAAAATGAAAAATCTGCTTTGTGATTTTTAGGTTTTATCTGGTGATTTTTGAGCGTTTGGGACTGGGTAGCCAGTAGGGAATCATGGAATCCTATAATGAGCATGACTGGGATCTTCCTGCTGTGTCTCTTTAGCCCTTTCCCTGTTCGCCTGGAGAATCCTCATGTGATTGAGAAGCACCAGCTCTGGGTTGGGATCATCCCTAAAGGACCTGATGGAGCTGTGCTTACTTCTACTTATGAAAGAAGGTAACCAAATTCCACCCCCCTAAGGCCTAGACACCTGTTTTTTTTTTTTTTTTTTGAAGGAAGGGAATTCACAGTGTTTGCTGTGTTTTGACAACCTCTCTGTGGTGATCCCAGTGTTCCTGTAGCTCTTACCAAGATAGATAGCTTCCCTTTTTATCCCTGCATAATTTCCTAGGAAAAGTACAGGGCACTAAGAAATGAAGAAACATAAAGGCATGAGAGGGCTGGAAGTGACAGCTGAATCCTGCTCATTGTATAACAGTCAGAGCAAAAGTGATTTAGGAGATTTGTGCAACAGATAAATAACCATAGTAACCAAATTGAGTTTTCTAGCCCCTGAGGCCTCACCACACCTAATTCATCAATAATTAGTTTAAATAGCTGTAAGGTTAGTCACACTTGGCAGCACCTGCAGCCTTTTCTGGCAGAACTTGCACCCTTGCATTGTTGGTATTTATCATAAAATTCCTGTGGTTGCCCATTTTTAGGTTCTGCTAATATTGAAGTTTAGATCATCTTCAGTGCTGATAGTTTAATAGTAAAAATATTTAATAGTAAGAATAATTTAATATATTTATAGAATAAAATATATATTAAAATATATATTCTATAGAATATTTAATAGCAAGGGGTAGTCAAGGTATTGCTACTCTTGTGATGAGTGAGAGCCCTGGGAAGGAGGGCAGTGGGAATATGGAATTGCTGTTTGAGGGGAATATCAGAGCAAGTCAGCATGGATGAAAAACATAGCAAAGGAAATACAATTGTGGTACTTTTTTTTCTTCTTCGTAGGTTTTCAGAGGATTATTTATCATCCCTGGGGAAAACAATTGGTAAGTGAGGTGTGTGGATGTCAGAAATGACTTGTTGCATGGGATTTTTAGAAATCTCCTAGAAGGAGAAATACCAAAGCAGATATAAAGCAGAGAAAGGTGTAAAGGATTGCATTTCCTGCCAGAGTATGAAACTCTCTGGGTTTGGATGCTTCTGCTTGCTCAGCAGCTGGCTGCTGGAACTGGGGACAGGAAGAAGTGTGAGTCCTTGGTTTAATATTTTCAATATTGTCTATGTTTGACAAATGGAATGGAATGACAGAAATTTAACATGAGTGAACCTGTAGCTTGGCTGAGGGAAAATTTGAAGGGAACGTTGAATCAAGAAATATTTGGAGGAAATGGAGAGTGCTCCCAGGTGTTCAGCTTGGGCTGAAAGGTGGTATTAAGAAAATGCTTTCACAAAATATCAGATTAATGTTTTCTCAGTGTACTGTTTGACTAGAATGTAACAAACAACAAAACCACAAAAATTTTTACCTCATCCTTTGCTTTGAATGTTAAGACTGCAGTGTGGGAAAACTGCAGAGTTAACTGCAGAGTGGGAAAAATAATCTAAAAATAAATCCTACTGTGTCAAGGGGGAAGGGGACAGTTTGTTGTGTCTCTTATCTGTACAATTTGGCATAACTCTTCCAATCCTTTATCCTGTTACCACCACATTAATTACACATCTATATTAAAGTTTACACTTTGATGTTACTGGAATGATTTAAATAAAAGGAACAACTTCCAATGCCTGAGCATTCATGTTGAGAAAGCAGAAAAGATTTTTGGGGGGGAACTGGCACTGTTAGTTTATTTTTCCTCTGCAATCTGCACTCCAGGAAAATGCCTCTGGCCAGACACTTCCCTGTCTTGTTACAGGTAACCTGGTACGAGTTGTACCTCATGGACTCCTGGTGTTCTTCCCATCATATCCTGTCATGGATAAGAGCCTGGAATACTGGAGAGTATGTTAATTGCTCTGTCTTTATTTGCTGGTTTGGCTGCACATGTCAGTTTGTACTTATGCTCTCCAACCATGCTGATTAAAAACTCTTTGCTAGTAAGTGAATTGTAAAATATGGGAAGTAAAAACCCAGGTCAGGCTGCTTTTATTTCTATCACAATACAGCAAAATGCAATGGTGGAGAAAACAAACCCAAAAGAATCATAATACATTATCTCATCTGATCTCAGAGCTCATTTAATTTCACCAGACTTCTCTTTGTTCAGCCACCAAATTATCACTGGCCAAAGTGTTTCAGCTCTTAAGGGGGAAAAAAAAAAATCCCTGCTTGAGCATTTATCTTTTATTTTTAATTTCTGACTGTTGCAACTGTAACTCTTGTAGCTGCTGTGCTCTTGGTTTGTGTGTCCCTAGAGAGACTTGGGATATGGGTCTGGTTTTAATGCTCCTCCTCCTCAAAAGTGGGAATCACACTGGGAAGTGAGCACTGGAAAGTTGCAGGTTGGAAGGGGAAAGGATGGCTCTGCTGGCTGGAGGGTGTCTGGGCTGCACCAGCTGCAGACAGTGCTCTTTCCATGGCAGGAGACACAGACTGTGCTGGAGAAGTCCATGGTGACCTCTGGAAGGTGCATTCTGGTTTGATGGAGCTGTTTCTGTTCCTCCTCTCTCGAACAGGAGCACGACTTTGCTAAAAGGATTGAAGAGGTGAAGCCAATGTTTGTGGAGCCCCGGAACAAAGGAAGCTTTGCAGAGGTTGGTTGGTTGCTCTTGCTGAGTAACAGGTGGGAGAAAGCTGTCCCTTCAGCAGCACCATCTTTTAATGTTCTGTGGGACACTTTTTCCCAGTTTGTTGTGCTTTGGATGGTAAGGAAGTGTGCAGTGTCATCTGTTTGCTTCTTAGACCAACTAATATCCTGGAACTGCTTCCCTGGTTTCCCTGTTTTAGTCAAAGTTCTGCAGAAGCACAGGCCAGTCCATATTTTACCTTCTCATCAGAAATATCTGACATTAATCTTTTCCGTTCACCCAGATGTGTTCTAGATTTCCCAATAACATAAGAATTTTGCTAAGCAAATGGCTTTTCCCATCTGCAGTTAGTAATAAATAAAAAAAATTATACTAAGCCACTGTAATCACATTTGAGATCTTGGGTATACAACTGAAATGTGGGTAGAGAAGGTTTTATTTATGCATATGCAAAGGATGTGTATCATTCATGCTCCTGCTTAAACTGGTTTATCTTTTAGGTAATGGGTGCCTACTATGATAAAGTTGTCTGTCCTAAGTCCAATGGAGCTGCTTTTTTGGCAGTGTGTCGGGGCAAGGTAAGGTAACTGAGCATTTGTTTCACCTGAGAGCAGATAAGTTGATAAAAAAAAAACATTCTGGATTTCAGTACACTCCTGTTATGGCACTGTAGTTATATGTGGGTCAAAAAAACCCAACAAGGCAAGTAGGATGCCTGAGAGCCTTTTCAAAATTGTGTCAAGTTTCCATGTTACTCATTCCTGATTTTATTAAAGGGATGGATCTGAGCTCTGTAAAGGGGTGAACATCATACCTGCATTTCCTCTTGGCTGCTCCCTGGAAGCTCATCCCATTAGATGAGAACAAGTGTTTTGGAGGAGAGCTCAAAGAAACATTTTTAAGCATTTTTCAGGTGAAACAACATTGCTGAAATCCAGAAGTATTGCTCAGCTTTAAAAAATTTACATTAACTTCAGGTCCCCTGGACACATTTGGTGACCTTTCATTTATGTTTCTGGTGCTGTTTGACTCTGATTTTATTCTTTTCCCCATATGAATTACAGTCTGGTGGGTTCTGAGCAGATTTCCTTTCTTGGTTTGAAATGATTCTTCTCACTGTAAAGAAGATTTGCTGATTGTGTCTGGTTAACAATTCAGGGCCTGGAGGTTTACCCAGAGATGCTGACTGGCATTAATATATTTCTGAATACAGCTCTTCAGCTTGTTCAGGATTAAGACACAGGCAATTTTGCTGTTGGCTGGGTGTGCTTTGTCAGGGCTCAGTAGAGAAAAAAGCAAACTTAAAAAGTCCTGGTAATTAAAGCAAAAATAATGTAGCTGAAACTATTCATAAACTGCACTTGGCTAGGGATTTGATTTGATGAGGAAAAAAAAGCCAATAACTGCTGAATTGCTCTGAAATGTCACTTCAAATCCTGTTGGTAATGGAAGTCTCTGTCTCTTCAGGCCAGTGAGGGCTTGGACTTTGCTGACATCAATGGACGTGGAGTCATCATCACTGGGCTTCCATTTCCTCCTCGTCTGGAGCCCAGAGTCATGCTGAAGATGCAGTTCCTGGATGAAATGAGAAAAAGTGGTGCAGGTGCACAGGTACTGCTGGGCAGCTTTTCACTGCTTTTCACTGCTTTTCTGGGGTTCTTGTGTCTTGTTTGGGTTTGTGCTTGGGTTTTTTTCCCCTATTGCTTCAGGCATGAGGATGAATGATGTTATAAATTTAGATTATTGTCTTGCAGGGTAGCTGTTGGCCTTAAGTAATACAGTTGGTCTGTTGTACCCATGAGGCTGTCAGTGCCTCATCCACTAAACAGCAATTGGATGTTGCTGCTTGAGATTTTGAGCACCATAAGTCAGGTGTGATCCTCCCCTCCACCTGCTCCTGCTTTCCCGAGAGATTCCTCAGTATTTGCCGGACACGTTTATTTTTTCATTTCTTTAGGAAAAAAAGCAGTGACTGTAGAGCACAGAGAGTGCATTTTGACCTGCTGAATGATGTTCATTCTTTCTGCCCCCTCCTGCAGTACTTATCTGGACGTGAGTGGTACAGCCAGCAAGCTGCCCGGGCTGTCAACCAGGCCATTGGCAGAGTCATCCGGCACCGCCAGGACTACGGGGCCATCTTCCTCTGTGACCACAGGTGACACCTTGGCCCCAGAACACCAACACACAGCAACACCTTCAAATCCCAACAGGGGGGTTGATGTTTTATGTGAAAATGCTCTGATGTTGCTGTTTGGGGGGTGCTGTGGTTTGTGTGTAGTTAAATTGTTTTATATAACGGCCCATGAAAAACTGAACTTTCAGAAATCACCTGGTTTGTTATCCTTTGCTGCCAGAATATATTGTCTGGGGCAGCAGGAAGGCAGTGATGGTATTGATGCAGAATAAGTCAGTTATGATGTGATGGAAATGATGTGATGATAATTTACAGGCTTGCATTGTCTCAGCCTTTGATTTGAGAAGGTGGTCACCAGCACTGCAGTTTGTTTGAGAGGAGGAGGAGGATGAAAATGAGGAAAGATTTCATTGTTTCAGCAGCATAATACCAACTGCATGTTAATAGCCGTGGATATAATTCTTTTATAATGAGCAATATGAATTTAATTGACAGCCTTCAATGCTGAGGCTTGACAGGGAGCCCTGAGGATGGCACAGTTCAGCATTGCTGTTGCACAGTGGAAGATTTTATGGACTCAAGTTGGGAATTGGCTGATTGTGTGGTACACGGTACCAGCAGAACCCTTTTCTCTAGAGCAAAGCATTTTAAATTTACTGCACTGCTTCAGCCTTGCCTTGTCTTGCTGCTCCTCTCTTTTCCTTTTGGACCCTGACCTGGTGTTTCTGTAATTGATGGAGCCCAAGCTGACAAATCATTCTCTCCTTTTCCAACCCAGGTTCACAACTGCTGATGTCAGAGCCAAGCTGCCCTCCTGGGTCAGGCCCTATGTCAGTGTTTATGACAATTTTGGGCATGCAGTCAGAAGTGTCTCCCTCTTCTTCCGTGTGGCTCAAGACATTGTAAGTGCCTTCAGCATTTGTTGGTTTGGGTTTGGCTTTATTTATTATCAGGAGTGTTGGAAAGCAGGAATACTAAGGCAAGTGAAAGATGTGGCAGAGTCACTTGTCACTTCTTGTCACTGGAAGCTTTACTGGAAAGGAAAGATCTCCCTCATCCTTCTCCAGGAGGGAGCTGGGGCAGGATGTGTTGTCATGCTCTGTAACTTGTGAGCTTAGGTCACAAAAATAACTTTCTTTTCCAGTCCTTCTGAATAAACAGACCTTGGGTGATGTGCAAATACTGATGTTGATATCAAGAAGCTTTCTGCCTCACCCTCAGGGAGAGGGTGTATCAAATCCACACTTTTAAATCTAGGCTGGGTGGTATGAGGAGTGAGACAGACACAGCCATGGTTACTGGGTCAGTTTTACCAAATCTGCTTCTTTCTTAGCAGTAAGAAGCATTTTTGTTTCCTCAGTAATAGTTCCTTGATTTTAAAAAGTAATACTGGGGATTAACTTGCTGATTGACTGCAGAAAGTCATAACAAGAAATGGTCTGGAAGCCAGAAAGGGGAATTCTTTGTTCCCAGAATGGAGGTTAAGATTAAAATAAACACTTAAAATTTCACATACAGCTTTGGATGACTTTCTGGAAGAAGCTTTAGCCAAGTACTGGTTGTTGAAAATAATGATAGAGATGGGTGATACTGCATAACTTGATGGTATTTTCTGATCACAAATGAGTTTTGTGGGGAACAAGACCCACAGCCCAGTGTGCTTTGCCAGAAGCAGCTGTCTGGCAGGGACAGTGTTGGGAAGGAATTGTTCCTCAGCTGGGTCATGGCCTTTTTTCTGCTACCCAGGTCACTTAGAGCTGGGCCTTGCTGCACCTCATCTCTCTGTGTCACCTCCTAGCTGGCTGATCCTTTTTGTTAGAAGTATGTGACTGCAGATTGTGTAACAGCCTTGCTGTCAGGGGTTATCTGTGGAAAAGGGGGGGATGTCTTTGGGTTGTTGAGGGTTTTGGTGGCAGAGGGAATGGCAGAGTACCTTTTGCCCACTGCAACACTTTGTAAACTCCTTGCAGATGCCCCCCCCCCTGCCACGGTGCCCTCCTGGCTCTGCTGGTTCCCTGGAGGAAAACAATGAGGCACCAGCTACTTCATCAGAGCAGATCCTCTCCTTGAAAAAAGCCAAAAACTTGGATGATCATGTTCCCAGTTTGAAGAGGAAAAGGAAAGGTAGGTGTTGGTCCTCACACTTTTGTTTGAAGCTGAAATGAGAAAAGGAGGAGCAAGAGGACAGAGAAACTGGAATGGGAGAGAAAGCAAAGAGAGCTCAAAGACCAATATAAAACTGATTAGAGGGGACATAGCTCAGCATGAAAAAGATGGGGGAACCAGCTGCAACTGTAGGGCAAAGAGGCAGATGAGGTCTGAAAAAGTGTCCTGCAAAACAGGAGGAGTGTGGTGGAATATCATAAATAGTTTAAATAATAAGAATTAGAAGTCTCTTTCTGACTAGCACTATTTTCATATGTCTTTCTTCCATCCTGTGGTATAAATGACTCTTAGACAGAAATCTGATAAAGGAAACAGAAAGGGGACATTGACCTTGGAACAAAACAGTGTTTAAACATTTCTGGTTAGCCAGTGCCAAAGTGTATATCTCACATCAAATATTCCTTCAGGATGTTGCTCTCTGAATTGCTTGCTGTTCTGGGGCAGAACAGTGAAGCTGTGTTTAAAGCTGTGGTTCCAGAACAGTTGTGCCTGAGGGGGAGGGGGATTTGACATCACCTCTCATCCAGTGTGACTGCAGGTGGTTGTTGGAAGGGTTTACTTGGGACTCCAGTTCCAGCCATGCACTTCTGCTTCTTCCCTTGGTTTGGATCCATCTTTGTGCCAATGCAGAGCAAGCAGAGGAACTTGCTGAAGCAATTTCCCTTTCATCCACGTGACTGAGATGGATAATCCCACAGGATGGGCTGGAATGTATGGCTGGAGGTGAAGGGCAGTAGCTGTGCTGCCTCCTCTGAAGTGTGTTTGCAGTCACAGTGCATTATCTGCAACACCAAAATGCACCTGGAATCAGAGTTGTGGATAAGGAGCTTCTTGTGCTGGGTTTTTTTAGCTCCATGTGCTTCCATTCTTCTTAACATCGTGGATTTTCCTGGTAACCCACTGTTGAAGTAATTTCATAATAATGTGGAAATAGATTTTGAAGAGAATGCCTTTTAGAAGTAGCAAACAGATACTGACAGCACTACTTACAGCTCTGAATTCTTATATTTAAAATAAAATATACCTGGATCCTGGTTAGGGAGAGTGTGTGTTCCTGGGCCCTGGGGGTGACTGTGTGTTACAGGCATTGATGCTGTGAGAATTGTAGGCTTTAAAAAACACTTGTTCTGTTTAAAAGTAATAAATCCTATTTTGTGCCAGAATATCTTAAAGACTCAGTTTTGGGGAAATCCATAAAACTAAAGTAGTTAAAGACAGACAACTGCTGCAGTAAGGCTTCTTTTCCATTGAGCCTGAGCCTTTTTGAGATTAAATATGTCCATCACTTAAGGAGAAGTTTGAGAAGCCTCCACCAGGCTGTGGTAACAAAATGCTTGAGCAGTGTTGGCCAAATCAAACTTCTCACTAAGTCATATAATGCAATTTTGCCAGATGGGGAAGATGAAATAGAGCAACACATCTTTGTGGACTGCCACGAAAGATTTTGAGGTGTAATACTAAGTCAAGAAAAATGCAAGAGAGAACATGGAGTGTTAACTTGTCATCTGTGTTCTGCTCTTGGCAGCAAATGGAGCATCCAGCCTCTGCAGGGAATATGAGCAGGAGCTGGTCTCACCCAGAAGACAGAGTGTTGGGCTCCTGGAGGCACTGGAGCACAATGAGAAGAGCAGTGAGGATGCAGAGGAGGAAAATGACTTGGCAGGAGAGGAGAAGGTAATGGCAGTGGCTTGGCAAAGTGCTGGCTTGTCAGTAATTTGCTCCAAAGCAAGGTGAGTTTGGCATGGATTTCAGAGGACCAGTTCAAACCTTCAAGAAAAACTGTAATCAGCACTGGTAACCACAAGTTCTCATCATTCAGTTTAATCAAAGGGTTTCCTTTCCCCATTCCACTGGATAACCACCAGGTGTGGACATGGTGCAGCTGCTGACCATGTGAATTCCTGGAAGTCAGCTCTCTGGAGGGCAAGTTGCTCTGATCAAGAGCTTGGCAGAAGCTTCCCCCTGTGTGACCTGTGTCAGCACTTGGTGTATGGCTAGAGACTGAATTTAACAAAGGGGAGGGGTTTATGAATTAGATTGCACTTTCAGAGGAAATCCATTCTGCTGTTTCTGCTGTTTCTGCTGTTACTTGGGTGATTGTAAAGTGGTTTTTGCTGGTTTGATCTAATATTGGAGACTGCTGTTAAGCAGGGCCCAGGCACTGTTGCAGTGACTTGTTTTGCTTTCTTGAGCAGTGTCACAAACTGGGGTAACAATTACTGCTGGAAATGACTAAATGGAATGGACAATAACTTTGAAAAGTATTTTTTTGGACCTTTCTTCTTTTCCTTCTAATCTTCACAGGCACATCGACTGTCAACACTTTCCCTTCAGTATGAGAAGAGATTAACAGATGAGCAGAAAGGTGGCAGGAAGAAAATTAAGCTCATCAGCAATTCAGTATGTGTTGTCATGTCTGTGTCATCCTTTTGATCTGCAGACTGTTATAATTTGAATTCCAGTTTTGCAGGCAGACAGATGACTGATGGCAGAGCACTTATCTTTTTTTTTTCTCCAAATTGTAAATATTCATTAATGCACATCTGAAATCTAGTTCTGTCAAGCTCTTCCTCAAATCTAGACATCACAGACCCCATTAAGCACAGGTCCAGGTAGGGTTAGTAGGTGAAAAGAATTGGGTTTTGGCCTTGACTACCTTGCCAACATCTTCTCCCCTTGATCAGGTGTGGTAGATGGTTTCATTCTTTTTTATTAGAATAAAATAGTGCATTTGGAAGGGCCCCACAGTGATCATCAGAGCCTCCAGTGGTCAAGCTGACCAGTTTAGTTTGGGGAAGCCATCCCATCCTAAGCCCACACGTGGTGGGGCATTGCAGTGTGATGTGTTGTAGTTGGGCACTGGTCTGTAGCCCTGTGGCCAAACTCAGTTATCTCATTATGCAGCCAGAGTCACAATAAATTCATGTGAATTGGTGATGCTGTGTGCCAGTAGTTGCCCAGGGCAGTGTCCTGACTGTCAGACTCCAGTCACCCAGCAAACAAACCTGATCCTGAAGTCACTGATCCTGGATCCAGCAATATCCAAGGTGTGAGAAGGGAGCAGGTTCACTGCAGTTTGTTTGCAGTTTGCTGCCATCTGATGTCCTGGGGAGTCAGCCCAAGCCCTCAAGGTTAGCAGTAAATGTCATTTCTCTTCTTAAACCTTCTCCTCAGAATGGAATATGCAATGACACTTGGCTGCCTCCCCTAGGAATGTTCCTCTGAGGCAGCTGGGCTGGTCAGCAGAGAAAGTGGGCAGCATCTCTCTTCTGACAGAGGGATCCATGGTTTGGAAATCTGTGTAATAATCAGCTGGAGAAACTACCAGGGTAGCTGTGCCTCAGGGGTCGTTGTCACTGTCACTGTCCCAAAGGAAGGGTTGTTCTGAAGCTTTGTCAAGGCCCTGCTGCTTGTGATTTGTAGAATGTTTCCCAGTGTGAGGGGTAACCTGGCTTGGTCATGTGTGAGGAGTGACTCCCAGAAATGTCTCAGGGGAACCAGAACCCTCAGACACCTTCTGTTCCTTGTACCTCCTGCTGCAGAGTCCTGCTTTCCAGTTCACTGGACGTTCCCAGGAGGTAGGTTGGTTAGAGCTGTGTTTGTTCTGTGCCACTGGAGCTGTTCTGGAGCTGTTTCTTTTTTGGGAAATCCCACAGGGGTGTGGGAATAACTCCCATCAGTGCAGGAGACCTGGTAGCTGGCAGCATCTTCTAGTTCTGTGCCTTGGCAGAACTGTAAATATATTTCTGCCACCTGGATTGGTGTGAGAGCAATTCCTCCAGCCACACACCCACTGAAAACTCTTCTGTCTTCCCAGGAAGCTGAGCAGAAGGCAGAGGCAGCAGAGCCAAAGAAGGCCAGGGCAATGCTGTACATTGCAACAGTGAAGGAGACCCTGAGCCAGCAGAACTATGATCTCTTCTCCAAGGCTCTGCAGCACTACAAGAAGACAGATGACTTCCAGACAATGTTATCTCAAATGAGCTCCCTTTTTATAGAGGATGAAAAAAAGCACAGCTTGTTACGAGGTCTGGGAGCTTTTTATTTGTAGCATGTGAACTTTGCCTTAGCTAGAGGTGTTGTAGGCTTGAGGTGCAGCTCTATCAGGATGCTAATCATTAACATTCACCACTTGATACTGTATAAATTATGTATTTTATAAATTATATATTTTATTGTATAAATACTACATAGTGGCATTTAAATTTGAAGTTATTTAGCACATTACCTGACACAGGAGTCCTGCCATTGTGCATTTCTGTGGCATTTATTGCCAGTTGTGGAACTGATACTTTCCTAACTTTTTTTCCTCTCTTCCCTCTCTCTAATGAAAGGATTTTACCAATTTGTTCGACCTCAACATAAAAAGCAGTTTGATGAAGCATGTTGCAGTCTGACTGGGCTGGGCTGTGGCTACAAACCTGAGCACAGCCTCCTGAGAGAAGAGAGAGAAAAACTTGCCAAGAAGATAGGTGAGGAGTTTTTTTCATTCAGCACTGTGCAGGCAGTTGGGTGCATCTAAGAATTAAAACTGCAAAGGTGGAAAGCAATTTAATTTAATCCATATTGAGCTAAGTCTTTGCTCTGTGTGATCCTCTTGCCTGCCCTCCCAGGGCAGTTACTGCATGGTTAGTAACCATGCCCTTTTATTTCAAAAGGGGATTTTGCAGCTCTGTTTAAATAATGACTCTAGTCTGTGGATTTAAAAACATTGTGTTTGTTTTCTCTGCTGCCCACGTAGTGCCACCAGAATTGTGAATAGAGCTTGTGAAGTCATTGAATCCCTGGAACAATCAAGTCCTAAAAAAAAAAAAATCAGTGTTCACTCATCCCCTTATCAGAGAAACACAGCTATTTGTGTTATGTCAGGTGTTTTCAGCACACAATGACATACTTTGAAGTGCACTGTTCTGTGTTCATTCTTCCCCAAATTCATTGTTAATGGACTGGTTTGATTTAACAGAAGAAAACCAGAGTCAGCAGAAAATTGCCCCCTCAAAGGACTCCTCTGCTCAGCTAAACCCTGGACTCCACCTGAACCATGGAGGATTGCACTTGACAACAGGACTGAATAGTGCAGGTACCCTTCATGTTCAATAAAAACACAATCCCAGTAAGAAATGTATGTTTTATTTCATTCCTAAGGTGGAACCCCATGGTTTTGTGTTCCCCTAGCAGAGTGGCTCACTCTCTGTAGGTAGGAGTGATGGTAATTGAGAATTTTCAGCAAGGGGAGCAGAAAAGCCAATAGATGGGTCAGGGTGGATATAAAAGAAACCAACTAAAGCCAGAGGTTTGCCCTAGAGCTTGTCCTGGCACACATCAGTGAGGGAAAGGGTGAGCTGAGGCTGAGACAGCAGCTGGGCCTCCTGTGAGTGAGCTATTGCAGGAATGTCATTTTAGATTAGGTCCATATGAATCCAGAAAAAAAGCAGTTCCTATCTTATCAGTCCTGTGTGCATTCCTCATGTGCACAGCCTGTCCTGCTGCAGAAACAGCAACAAACAAATGTATTCTGCACTTGCATGTGCTCTGTGTGCACCCCTCTCATCTCATCCTGGCCAGGATTTATTTTTAAACTCAAAGGCTCAGTTATGATTTCATTACAGATCTTCCTGAGAATAGCTGGGAATTTTCTGTGTATCTCACAAGGAAATGAGAAGGATAGCTGGAGAGCTTAGGAGTCTTTCTTTAAAATAGTCAGTGGCTAATCCTTTCTTTGAAAAAGGGAAAAAATAAATTTAAAACCCCTGATGTTTCCTGGAAGGCTCTAAAAGCTTTTTGTGTATTCAGCCATGTTGTTTCTTTTGATTTTTTATTTTGTTTTGAGTTGTTTTCCTGTTTTGTGCTTTAGAAATATTTGAACAAAATGTAATCTGGGGTAATGATGTTGTCCTGAGGTCTGTGAGGTTGATTTTCACAGCAGTTTTTTTCCACTGAAAGTAATTCAGAAAAATTATGGCAATAAATGTGTGTATTATTCCTAAGCAGAACTCCATGAGGAGAAGAGCTCCTGTGCAAGTGTCAGAAATCTGTAGGACATGCAATAAAAGGCACTGATTACAAAATTCACACCCACGGTTTTCCCCCTTTCAGGAAATTGAACTAAACCCAAGTTTTAGAAATTCGTTATCTTCTTTAACTTCCTAAAAACTTGTAAGATCTAAGTATCAAAAGATGTGGGTGGCTTATTTAAGTCTGTGTCTTATCATATACTTCCTCCCTATTTGCATGTCATGCAAACCAGTTTTCCTCTGAGGCATCAGAAATCAGAGACTGAACATCTTGAGCAGAAGCAAATCTGGGAGGTGAGGAGGATGTTCAGAGCTGCTCCAACCTCCTCCTGTTCTCCTGCACTGCTCTTGTGCTATCTTGTGTGTTATTCTGGGTTAGTCATTCTTTTGGACACGTTTTCCTGTTGGGAAACACACAGAGATACTTTTTTTTTCTCCTTTTATTACTAAGGGGTGAGAAATCTGCCCTTCACAGTTGCTCTCAGCCCATGGCTTAAGTCAGCAGAGTTGGTTCAGCCACCTGTGCAGAATGCTTCTGCTCCTCCTGTGTCACCTTTCTGTCATTCCCTGATGACCTTCTGACTCGTTTGAAAGATAAAAAATAAAACTTCAGAAGACCCTAAGTGCTCCCCAGAGTAACTTTGCTGGGTTTCTGCCCTCCCCTGTCCCCCAGGCCACGCCAGAGGGGACTGTGCTGCCCATCTTGGCTTTACTGCTCCCTCCTTGGGGAAGGAAACACATGGGTAGCAGGGAGGGATTTCTTGGTCCTGCTCACACCCAGTTTTGTCTCTCAGGACAGCATGGCAGTCGAGCTCCAAGGGAAGATCCTGGCCAAGCCTCCAGGAGTAGGAGAGCTCAGCACCAGGGGCTCAGCACTTCTTATCTCCAGGATGTCAAACGGGCTCTGGACAGCAGCTCCTACGAGCGTTTCCACAAAGCCTTGCTGGCCTACAAGAGGACAGATGACTATGGTGCAATGATACCTGTGATAGCAGCACTCACCACTGAGAGGCCAGAAGACTTCCAGCTTCTACAGAGTAAGGGATTTTTTAATTTCTTTATTTTTATTGAGCTGGAGAGGTGTAGGTGCTGTGAGCAATAACCTGGGCGCTGGTCATTGGTTTGCAAATTCTCCACTTTTAGGAAAAACTTTGAGTGTTGGTAAACTTTACCTCTTTGTTTAGTGATGAAAGGATTTTGGAAGCTGCACCTTTTCAAGGTTTGAAATCAGGACTTACTGTTAAAAAAAAAAACAAGAAGAAGAGGGATTTTCTGCTGGCTTTGATGGAAACATCTCTTGCTGTGTAACACCTCAGTTCCACCTTCTCCTGGGGTAAATTCTTCTGCAGGAAGTGGAGCATCCAGTGATGCTGGGAAATGCTGGTGGACTTTAATCCAGTGACCTTGGATAGATGTCATGGTCTCCAGATTTTTAGAATATACCTTTTTCCTGCTGCATTAACCAGTCAGATCAGGCTCTACACAGTGAAGGATGGGAGGGAAATGAGCTGTGTGGCACTGAGTCATAGATCTCATAGATCTGCCCCTGAGCATTCAACAGAGTCAGGATCTTTGATTTGACCTGAGAGGACTTTGTGGTAGAGTTGTCTGTGCTTGGCAGTAGGTCATAATTGGGTTGCTTTAGGATTTTTGGATGTGTGTTGTGAATCCTTGTCAACCAAACAGTAACAAGAAATTTCCTTCTTAAGAATGGATACAGATGTTGTCTGTACCTGGCTGAGCTAGAGCAGTTGTCAGGTGAAGGTCTGGATCAGGTGTTTAAACTCAGCTGTAGAGAAGGGAAGAATTTTGAGGTAAATTGAGATTATTTTCTATACTGCGTGCTCGTTTGTCTTCTGGCAAGGAAAACCCAATAATTATAAAATCAACAAAAGCATCAAGTGTTTCACCACCCTAAAGGTACCCTGAAAAGTGCAGATATGGCTCAGCTTCCAAATAGTTTCTCCCCTCCAAACCAAGGAGCCCTCCATGGTTTATTTTCCTGTGCATTTGACTGTGGTTTTTATCTTTTTTTTTTTTTTTTGCAGGGTTTTACATGTTTGTGCGTCCTCATCACAAAGAGCAGTTCAGAGAGATGTGCAGAGGTTTGACTGGGCTGGTCTGTGGTGAGGGAGAGAAGCAATCCCAGCAGCAGGGCCAAGGTGAAAGGGGCCCCTTGCAGAGCTGCTGCACTGAAGAAGAAAACAGCCACATACAAGGTTGGGAATAAATGTTTGTCTGAAGTTTAGAACTTTATAAGCTTTATTATTATGATGGGTCGAGTCCAGCAGCCTTAGCTGTGGGCTTCCCCACACCAGGTGTGTTAAAGGAAGATCAAAGAAGTTGTGTTACACCAAAAAAACCCCAAAGCTGTTGTAAGGTAGAAGGCAATAAGAGCTGGGGAAGTGCAAGGAAGCAAGAAAATAATTATATATAGTGCCATCTCCTTTACACTGAGAAGTTCATGATGGGTGAAGGCAGAATTTTTGCATCTCAGTAGGGTGGGAGCAGGAGCAGACAGAGATCCTCAGTCTAGGAAGATTTTCCACAGAACTATTGCAATATAAGGGGTCCCTTTCAGTAGTAATGCATGTGTTAATGTCAGAAACTTCTATTACCAAGTGATTTGGCACAAAAAAAAAAAAAAAAGTTATGCAAATTCTGGTTTTATTTTTATCATGAGAATTTACTGACCTTGGGACTAATTGTGGCTTTTCTGCTGGGTTTTGGTGTTTTTCAGGTGCAGCCACTTCTAAAGATGAGGCACCAGAGCAAATCCAGAGAAAGATTTCCTCCTTCTTTAACCAGAAAAGCAAACTCAAAGAGCCAAAAGCTGAAGTATCAAAAGAAACCAGGAATGTGAGAGCACCCACAAGCTCTGAAACTGTTCCTGTCTTTCCTCTGGAGATGGAGCCAGAGTGTGGTAGGTATAGGTGAGAGTTTGGGTGCAGCTCTCTCACCTTCTTCTCATCTTCTGCATCTCTCTCATCTTTATTCCTCAGGAATAAAGGAAAATTACAGAAATGAGAATTATGCTGCTGATCTAATAAATGACTGCTTCATGTCTGTATTTGCTTAGGTGCAGCACTGATTGTGTTTAGTTGTCTTTATCTCAATGATGTAATAGTTTCCTGAGAACTTAAGGATTTTTCTCAAAAACTTCCTTGTAAAGTGGGGCTGTAGCCTCAGTTCCTAAAAAGGGCCTCTGAAGTACCAAGAGGCTGAGGTCATGTGAAAAAACTCATGTAGGGATTGTACTGGTGAGGCAATTCCTAAAGCTTGAAGTCACTGTTTTCTGGACTGTGTGCATGAAGATTTCACAGGTGATTACTGGAATTTTGTCACTTCTCCTTCTCTCTGCACCCCTCTCTCTCTGTTTTAGGAAGATTCCACTGCTCTAACTGCCAGTCAGAGGGTGATGTGCCTTTTAAGTGTCCATTATGTGACTTCACTTGCTGCAAAACCTGCTGGGAGGAGTTCTTCAAGGTTATCTTGGTTTTTTTTTGTTTGTTTTTTCCTGAAACTG
Organism: Heliangelus exortis; assembly: GCF_036169615.1. NCBI lineage: Eukaryota > Metazoa > Chordata > Aves > Apodiformes > Trochilidae > Heliangelus > Heliangelus exortis. Next base: position 2,514,398 of record NC_092437.1, read on the forward strand.
CTGGTGAATGTTATGCTTTTCAGGAGGCTCACGTGGACAGCCCTGGCAGCAGAATTCTCTCTGTTTACAGAGAGGACACCTAAATCCTGATGGAGAGGGAGGTGCTGAGCTCTCTTCTTCCTGGGATCCAGTGGCAGGATGTGTGGGAGCAGTTCCAAGGGGAGGTTTAGGCTGGATATTAGGAAACATTTCTTTACTGAGGTGGTGGCCAAACCCTGGAGCAGGCTTCCTGGAGAGCTGATAGGTGCCCCAGTGCCCTTAATAACATTCTTTAACTTCTTGAACAGCCCTGAAGTGGTCAGGAAATTGGACCATTGGAGGTCCCTTCCAACTGGAAGTGTTCTTACTTCATGTATCCATTACAAAGCCACGTGTGGGGAAGTGAATCATCCTCCATGGGTCATTTGGCATTAATGACTTCTGTATTTGCCACTACCTGAATAATCTTGCCAGTTACAGAGAAACTTCATCCCACATTGTACCAGGTGGTGGCAGGGCTAGGAAAATCTCTGTGTTTTTTTTTCAGCCAGGTGAATCAGAGCTTTGCTTTGTGCCTGGGTAGCACAGCCCTGTGAATGCAGTCTCATCAGGAAAGGCAGAGATGTAGTTTGAGGCAAAGAACCAGGGCATAATAGACATCCTGAGTCAGAGGAAAGGTTTGTCCCACCCAGCATTCTGTCTCTGAGGATGACCAGGAAACAAAAGAACATGGCAAGCACAAGGGATGGTTCTTGCAGGTAATCTTTCAGCCCTGTCTCAGCTGTCTGCAGCACAGGAACTCTCTGACCCAGAGGTTTAAGAAACTCTTGATGCATTTCCAACACATTGGCCAATTCCCTTGGACACTTCTCACCCATGTCCTCAAGCAAGCATTCCAGAGCTCAGCCAAGAATGATGTGCAGAACCATCTCGTTGTTTTGTTGTTATTTTGAACCTGCTTTTTGCTAGTTTGGTTTCAAGCCCTGCTTGTCTGAAAAAGGACAGAATATTCTTCCAGTTCTCAAGAAAATGCATCATGGATAATGCCCTGTCCTCCAGAAGACCTTTGGAGTCTTTCTGTGTACACCAGCAGTGTGATTCTAAGAATGTTTTGTCTTTTCTTGCTCTGTGTGGGTGTGGGGATTGTAAGAAGGAGCTTTTATCAGATGAGATCTTTTGCTCTGCTGTTCCAGCACCTCTCAAGGCTCAGCATGACTGGCATTCTGTAGCCCTCGTTATGGAGAAGATGAAACTATGGTCTGGTCACCTTTTCTTACCTTTCTGTGACCTTTTAGGGCTCTGTGTGTGCAGTGCTGCTGGCTGGCTGACCACAGGGCTCAGGTGGTTAATGAAGAGACAAATATCCTCTAGGTTGGGATTTACTTGAGGTTTGATGGAGAGAAACTTCTCCCAAGTAGTAGTGAGGCCAAACCATTCCCTGCTGAGCATGCAGAGAAGGAAGAAGAGCTTGGCTAAGGGCAGAGGATTGCAAACAGGAAGCTTATTCCATGGATCACTGAAACTCATCCCTTCCATCTGCATTCCTGCCCTCCTGGTGTTAAACGTGGTCAGCTCCATCCTTGCTGGCAGAGGAACCAGCAGGAAATGAGCAACCATGGGCTTTGTGGCCAAGCTCTGACCTCTCCTCCTGGGGCACTGGGCTTTCTCACCACTGGCTGGGTTTCTAAACTCACCTTTTTCTTTTAATAACAACTTACTCACTGTGGTTTTCCTCCCTGGAGCACTTTGGTGTTGCTGTCCTCCAAGGAAGTGACTAACAGCCTGTCATTCAAAAGGCAGTGACTTGGGTTTTGCAAATGTCTCCTCCAATTTTCTGTTTCCCTGGAACCTCTCGGTGCCAGAGAGAGGCAGGGAATAGTTCTGGAAAGCTGGAGGAGCAGAGAGGATTCCCTGGAGCTGGAGGGATGCTGGGGGATCAGCTCTGGGGTGTCCTGGCACTTCTCCCTCAGCTGATTGCTGAAATGCAGCATTTCCTCAAGTTCTTCTTGCAGATACTCCAGAGAGACCAAGTTCTTGTTTGAGCTCCCTGTAACTTGGACAAATGACACAAAATTTCTCAGTTCTGGATCACACTGAAAGTTTTCAGAGCTCTTGGAGAAATCGCTGCCTCCTGGGAGTGGAGCTTTCCTCTCCCCCTCCCTTTATTTATGGATTTCAGTTCATGTGTCTGGAATCAAAATGCTGGTGCCTGAGCCTACTTTGCAGCCTGTGTTTAGTTACAGTGATTGAGTTGGGTGCTGTAGGGAAGCACTGCTGGGGTGGGTGTCCAACTGAGCTGGCAATCTGCTCACAGTGATTAATATTAAAAAAAAAAAAAAGGAATTGCTGACTCACTTTTGAAACAAGCAGAGCATTTGAATTGCACTGGGAATCTGCAGGATTTGAATTTATCTGCAGGCCAAATGGCCCCAAGCCAGACATGAAAATTTAAGATTAGTGGAAAAGTCAAGTGAGCCACGGGTGGAGAAATAACTGCCCCACGTGCCCAGCCTTCTGCTGGCATCCCAGGAACGTGTGGGGTGGTGGGAAGGAACAAAGGGATGTGTTTCCCCTACAAATCTCTTTGTCATGACCACGTGTATCACACCTGGGGTCACTTCCTTCTCATCTGTGCAGGAGGAAGCAGGAGTTCAGGGAACTTCTCAGCCATCCCACGGGATGGTTCTGATTCCCGTTCTCTCTGTACCTTACAGCACCTGGTGCAGCCTCTGTGTTTCCTTGTTCCTTCATTTTAGGCTCCCAGATATGTCACAGCTGTAATTCATCCCAGACAACTGCTGTAAAAATTTTGTGGCCGTAAAAATGTTGTTGCTACAGCACTGGGAGGTTTCCTTTTTCCTCCTTTTACTACCAGCAGTTAAATAACTGCCTGCACAACAAGGCTGGGTTTAAAAACAGCAGATTTGCCCTTCTGGGGTCTGTCCAGTGCCTCTTGGGGCTTTCAGCTGATATTGGACAGACCCAAACCTGATAGATGACACTTCTCTAATATCTGTTTTGTTCATTTGTTTCTATAGATGGAGAAAAAGTGCCCGGGGTGCCACAGTGAGGTGAAGAAGCAGAGATTAATCCAAGTTTTCTTCTGGTCCTAATGGCACTGACTGAAAGGGCAAATGCTTTGTACTGCTGAGCTCTGGCTGCCAGGTGGAGTGGAAGCAGGATGAAGGTTCATTTAAATAGATTTGATCCTTGGCACTGTGCACTGACTCGTGTCACTTTTTCCTCCTGATAAGTCTGGTCCCTCTTGCAGGAGACAAAGCAAAATGTTGTTCTCTGTTGAAAGTTAATTCCTCCTTGATATCAGCCTTTAAATTCTGCTGTGGCCACTCTTAGGCTGAAATTTTACATCCTGGAGTCTGCGTGGATCTGTGGGTCCTTCAGGTCCTGTGGGATCCTGGAAAAACCCCTGGGACAGGACTGCACGGGAGCTGAGCTGGTGAGATCAGGAAGCCAGAGCACCCATCCCAACCACACTGCTGCTCCTGGAAAAACTGATTTTCACTCTTCAGTGTTTGGCAGCAGTGCTGTCTGCAGCAGCAGAAGATTCAGAAGGGATGACCTGAGGAAAGCAAGTTCCAGTGAGCAGGAATGTTGCCTGGGATGAGCAGGAATTCTTCCCTTTGCCCCTCCTGCAGCCCACAGATTCCTTCCCTCCTGCTGGGATCTTTTGGGTGCTGCTCAGGAGGTTTTGTTTTCCCCTCAGGACTGATATTGCCACCTGTGTTACCTGGTGTGGACTTTGCAAGAAGAAGGAACTGATGGATTTAAAACTTAAAAATAAATCAGGTTAGATGGCTTAAAAAAGTAATCCCTTAGTACCTCCACTCTCTGTGAGTAGTGGGTGTGAGTGGTTAACTTGGAAAACTTCATCAAGTTTAAATCAGTAGCTGCTGTAAAAATTAAACTGTAAATAAACCCATTTATTTACTTAATTAAGTTGTGGTTGTTTTTTGCTTGTTTGTTTGTGTTGTTGGGGTTTTTTTTTAATTATTTTTTCACCAGATATAAAATGATTGGGTACTGAGTGCCAGTGGCCCTGGTAGGAGCAGATGCAGAGGTTTATACTGTGGTGGTTTTTGACACTTTGAAGATTTTTTATTTGACAAAAATGAGCAAAGGGTTGCACTCACTTGCTAATTAGTTATGAGATTCCTGTGATGAAAAAGGCTTCATATATAACATATGGGTTTAGAATTTTCTGGAAGAATGTGTTATTTAATAATTTTAGGGGTTTTTTTCTTTAGTCCACAGGTGGATTTCAAACCAATGGACTTTTTGAAAATGCTATGTTAATAATTGCTAACTAAAATTGAAAATTGAGCTGCATTTTAATGAAAATGTCAAAGGTTTTTATTCCTTCCTTCCTCACAATTCAGAACTGGTCACTTCGAGTCTCTTTGATGCTGGGGTGTTGGTCCTTACTGAGAAATTCCTTTTTTTCAGGTGGGAATCCACTTTCCATAGCAACAACCTGGTGGTGTGTGTGGCACTCAGGTGCTGAAGCAGCTGAAGTGGGAGCTCTGGGGGAGCCTCTCCTGGGGATCTGCAGCTTTCTGCTTGTGCCACTGGAGGGAAACCACAGCACAGGCTCTGAGCACCGAGCATCCCCAGCAGGAAGGGAGCTGGAGGGCTTTGGGAAGGTGGAAATTACCTCCTAGGGACTGCAAAAATGCTGTCAGATCAGCAAGGCTAAAGGAGGTGGTTCAGCAGGTAAGTGTGATTTGCTGGGTAAACATTATTACCCTTTTTTTTTTTTCATCCCTTCTACTGGCACAGTTTTCTAGTTGTGCTTTTCTGCTTTTTCTGGAGTTGTTCCTGCTCTGGAGCCTGGGACTCCCCCAGTGTTACTGAGACAGGGCAGTGGAGCAATGAGAAAAACTCTCTGCAACCTCAGGGAGAGTTTTTTCTGGGGCTTCCAGGGCACCCTCCCTGTGCTCAGAGCTCTGCCCAGAGCTGACCACACGTCCCTGGGGCAGCTTCCAATCACTCCCCACAAGGGACTGAGCACTCAGTTCCACTCCCCACTTTCCAAGGAACAGTTCAGAGGGCCTCTGTGTCCCTGGACCTTTCCCATCCCTGATGTGAGCCTCCAAAATGGATTGGGAATCCTTCTTCCTCCCACCCTGCCCCAGTGAAGCTGCTTCTGATGAAACCTTGAAGAGGTTCTGCAGGAGTCAGGCATCAGAACATGCTGTGGGTGAGCTGGGTTTACAAGAAGGGGAGACAGCATGTTAGTTGTCAAGACCAGAAAGTGAAAACAAGAATTGTTTCGGGGAAAAAAAAATCTTCACAGTCATAAGTGTTTTGAGGAAATGTTCAAACTGAGTGCTCAGAGAGGAAGATTTATCATGAGCATTCCTTGCTGGGTTGGGGAAGCAAATGACACATGAGTTCTATCAACCTCCCTTTATTGCCCCTGCCTTGCAATGCTATGACTATACCTGGAATGTTGTCTCCAGTTTTAGTGATGTGTCATTTATCTTCCCCTGATAAAGCTGTAAGGATGTGGGAAGAAAACCAAAAAAATAACAGAACAACTGTATATCCGGAAAGAGATTAGTGAATGGTTTCTTTTCTTGAGAGGAATTTCTCTGCTTTCAGATTTGAAGATTGGTGACAAACCTGGTTTTGCAAGAGGAATTTCAAGAACCTTCTGGACACCCTGAAGCATGAGATGATGCCCTGTGATGTGAACTCAGAGCCAGGAGGATATGATGCTGAATTCCTTTTTCTGTGACTACTTTCTGATCCCCAGAGGTGGCTGAGTAGTTGCTGTCCAGCAGTGACCCCCAGACCCATCCAGGGGGGTTTGGCTGAATGAAATAACAGAGGGGTTAAAGGTTGATTGAAGGTCTTGGTTCCACCAGACACTTATTTCATTAGAAGAGGTCCTAGGGAAGCCCTTTCTGTCCAGGGATGTGGTGCTTCCCTCTTGGAATGTTGAGCTGATAAATTTTTGTCATTGTTAAATTCAGAGCCAAGTTAAGTGCTGATGCTCCCTGGTGGTAAGGGGTGTATGCAGAGGTTTTTGGGGGGTTGCATCTGCTGCATCTGTCACTGGGGCTGGGATAGGGGACTGCCAGGAGGTCCCCTCCAGGATGGTGGCTTCACACATCTCCTGGGTTCCTCCATCCCCTGGCAGCACGGGCAGGGCTGGGAATGTGGCCTGGAGGGATTCTTTCAATTGAAGAATCAGGGAAGAAATGAAATATTTCAGATCCCACTTGAATAACCCTTCTGCAAATGCTGCAGGATGACTCTTCACCCCCCCATCCCACTCACATGTTTGCAAAAGGTTGGATGAGCCCTTTCCTGTTGCAGCTTCTTGAAGAAGTGGAGATGTGTCAGCAGGGAGGCTGTGCCAGAGCCCCGATCATCACCAGGATTGCTCTGGGGAGTGACCAAGAGAACCCAGCAGCAGAATTCAGATCTGGTTGAGAGTGTCCTGGGGAGCTCAGCCCAGCAGGTGCTGGGTATGGAGGGCAGGTTGGTGTCTGAATGGGTGATCTGGGTTGGAGTTGTCACAAACACCACAAACACCTGCTGAGCATCGAGGTGATGCCTCCTCCCTGGGGCTTCTGGCCAAGCTCTCCCTTCCCCTGTGCCAAGCACAAGCAGCCCTGTGCCTGCTCCAGCTCCCTGCTCCTCCTCAGGGCACCTCCCAGGTGGTGGCTGGGGACGCAGAGGGTGTTTGTGGCTGGGGTGTGTACAGGGGGTAATATTAATACAGATGTGACAGGGGGGAAACAGATGTGAAGAAATATCTGGGACCATTGAGGGTGGGAGATGAGGATGGAGAGAGCCCAGACCTCCCAAAGGAGAAGGATTAATCCTCTCCAGGGTTTTAGAGTCCGAGCCCCACGGACTTAAAAACAAGGGAAAATATTTTTTTTTTTCCCCTCAGCCAGCTGTTTGGGGGGGGTTGCAGCTTTCCCCTTCCCTCCTGCCATGTGGCACCATTCCTGATAGGAGAGAAGCAAAACTGAAAGGCAGGCACAGAGGGCACTGAGCTCAGCAAGGAGCTCCTCTGCTGTCACACCAAAAAGTGGGCAAATTTTCTGCATTTTCTCCTTCCCCCTGTGCCTGGGGGGATGGGGTGCAGGTGGAGCAGAGGGACAATGAGGTGTTCAGCTTGTCAGCCTCCTGCAGCAGGACCTGGTGAGACAGGACAGGGGTTCAAAGTGCAGGAGTCTGCTCTGTGTAAGCAGAGGGAGCAGTAAATGCAGTCCCTAAAGCTCAGCTGAGCTGTGGCTCAGCCCGGGTCCTCCTGAAATCCTTTGGGTTCCTGGAATCCCAGCAAAGTGTCACCAGTGGGAGACTTCAGTGCTGCTCAGCTGCTGTCCCCCCAGAGGTGACACCGAGGGCTTTAGTGCTGTGGTTGGAGTTCAAGTCATCCTCCGGAAAGGAGAAAGTTAACCTGGGAGCCAGGTTTAAGGGTATGCTGGTTAACCTCTGAAACCGGGGATGGTTCAGGTGGGTTTGTGCCCTCCCCCCTGCGGGGGGCAGGATGGGGGCTCAGCCCCGGGCAGAGCTGGGGGGTTGCTGGTGCCAGAAGTGGCAGGTTGGGGCTGTGTTTGGGACAAGCTGTGCCACCAGATAAATGCTGTTACTGGGAAGTTATTTAATGTTTACGGCCAAGGGAACACAGCACCGGTGGGAGGGAATTTCCCTGCCTTTTCCCCAGCCAAATAAAAATCCTCTCTGTCCCGCTGCCTGACTCGTGGCTGTGCGAATCCCACCCGACTCCTCGCAGGTAACTCCGGACTCTTTCACCCTCAGCAGCTCCGTTTCTTCTCTGCCAAAGCAGAAGCAGGAGCCGGGGCAGCGGCCACTGCCGGCTCCGAGGATGCTCGGGGCAGCTCAGCCGGTGCCGGGAGCTCGGGAGGGAGCGGGAGTGAAGCGGGGCAGGAATGCTTACGCAAGAGGGGTCTTTCCCGCAGGCTTCGGGCTATAAAGATGCTGCCATGCGAGAGGAGCAGCGCGGTGGGTGCGGTGAGGACCCGAGGGTGCGGGATGACAGCGCTCCCAGGGCTGGGGGGGATGGGATGGGACGGGACGGGACGGGACGGGACGGGATGGGATGGGATGGGATGGGAGTGTCTGGGCTTCTGCTCCCCCACCTTGTCCCCTTCTGCTCCCGTAGCCCTGGGTGCCGCCTGCTCCGTGGCTTGGGGGTGATTTTTCCTCTTCCGAGCACTTACGCACGTTGGGAGGATGCCTGCGTCAGGGGCAGCGGCTGCCTTTCATCCCTTCCAGCCCGCTATAAGACTCCCCCTGGGCTGGGGAGAGCCGGCATCTCCCGAGGAGGAAAAGCAGAGCAGAAACTCAGCATCCCCAGACCGCCCCGCACCCTCCCTCCCTCCCTCTCTCTGCTTCACCCCCGGGCGGCTGCATCGGCTCCGGCTCCGGTTCTGCTGGTGCAGAGAGAAGCTCCGAACCCCTGAGGATCCCTCTCTGTCTCCCCAGGTTTCTGATCACGGCTGGGAAGCTCTGGGTGCGATGCTGCCCTGCCCCGTGCACCCATCCAAGGTACCGTCTGCTCCTGAAGCTGGGCACAGACCAGCTGGGGAAAGGAGAGTTTGGGATGCTCTGCTCCTATCCTGAGGATCCGGTTTTAAAAAACCAAAAAAAAAAAAGCATAAAAATTTAGAGTTCCTCTGGAGCATCCTTGCATTTACTGCTTGGGAAAACTCCCCTTCTGCTTCTCCATCCTCAGGGGTTTCATCCCGAACACCGGTGGGGTGGAAGGAGGAGAAGGTGCTGGGGCTGTTTTAGTGCTGTGAGAGGGGAGCAGGGGTGACAGAGCAGGGGTGACAAGGATGCTGTGTCAGCCGGGGTGGCACGGGGCAGGGCGGGGGGGAGGCAGATGGGGGGCAGGGCTGCCCTTGGGCTCGGGGGTTGAATAATTTCTCGGAATCCCCTAACGCGGCAGCAGCAGCTGCCAGGGGACCAACTCAGGGTTCTCTACACTCTCTTTGCTGCAGTGGATGTTCGTCCTCCTCCTCCTCTTCCTGGCGGAGCTCAGCTCCAGCACCCGGCCCACCTACCAGTGGCAGGATGCTGTGACAAAGGAGAAGCTGATCTGCCAGCAGTGCCCACCCGGGACCTTCGTGGCTCAGCACTGCAGCAGGGAGAGGCAGACGCTGTGCCAGCCCTGCCCGGACCTGCACTACACGCAGTACTGGAACTACCTGGAGAAGTGTCGGTACTGCAATGTCATCTGCGAGGAGCAGCAGGTGGAGGTGCAGCGCTGCAATTCCACCCACAACCGCGTCTGTCAGTGCCGGGAGGGATACTACTCCGAGATGGAATTCTGCGTCAGGCACTCCGAGTGCCTCCCGGGCTTCGGGGTACAGAAAGTGGGTGAGTACCCAGCTGGGTGGGTGCTGCTGGGGCTCCAGGATCTCTGCTGGAGCTAAAAATCCAGGTGTGTGATGGCTGCCCCCAGCCTGACCCATCCCTTCCTGCTCCCGGTGCATGGAACCGATCCTGGGCTCTTCCCAGGAGGGAGTTAAGTGGGGTGGGGTTTTTGGTTTGGTTTGGTTGGCTGGTTTTTGTTTGGTTGGGTTTCTTGTGTTTTGTTTTGGGTTTTGGGATGGGCTTTTCGAGATTTGTTTTGGTTTTTGTTTTTTTTTTCCCCACCCTGCTCTTCCTTTGGAAGCTTTTTGAAATCCCCTGGCACCACGTTAGGACAGGATGTAGCAGCCCTGGGTATCTGCTCCACCTGTAGCTGCAGGCAGAGCCGGGCTGGGATTCCCCAGAGCAGGAGGAGGTGTAAGGGCAGCAGGAAAGAGCTGAGTGGTTCCTGCTCCTGTTCCTGCTCCTGCATCAGGGAATGCCGGGGATCTGTGTGAAAAGGGCTGCTCAGGATGCAAGGGCAGGGCTGGGGAATGCCTGTAGCTCTGGGGCCAGCTTTTGTAGCTTTTGTTGAGCAATTTGGAGAGGCTTTATTTAAAACATGAAAAGAACCAGACGCTCAGGTGCCAAACCCAGCAGCTCAGCTCAGTTTCAGTTCACTCACGAGTCCCTGACCGCGTCCCCTGCTCAGATTTAAGTCACCAGTTTTTAGGGGATTTGTGCAACACAAATTTGCTCGGTCCCTTGGGTGCCTCTGTGTCCGTACTTAAACACAGCAATGTTCCCTACGAGCTGGTTTTCCCCTCGCCCTCCCCTGGCTCACCAAGGGCTCTGCAGACCCAGCACTGCCTCGCTTCACACCCTGCAGCCTGGAGCTTTTGAAGCCTTTCTGTGCAGGAAATACCCACTGTCTGCTGCTGGGCCAGGTGTGGGGGTTCATTTTTCTGTAGGATGTGACTGTTACCATCACTCAGCTCTCCAACCAACCATGGGAAAAAAATACCTCTTTGACATTAAACATCTGGCTGGAGCCACACGAGCAAGCTGGGGCATTTGAGGAGACGCTGGGTTTTTTTTGTTTTTTTTTTTTACTATTTATTATTATCATAATTTTTTTCCAAATTGCTTCTTCTGTGGGGACTGGGGGGACCCCAGCCCAGACCCCTGGACCCCCAGCATGTCCTGAGCACCTGATGTGGGTAGGCAGCCCCCTGGGGTGAGTGCTGGTGACCTGATGGGGACAATGTGGGTGCTGGGACCACGGAGTGGGGCTGGGACAGCCCCTGTCTGGTGTTCAGGTTGGGCAGGGACTTGGATCTCTGTGTGGTTCCTCTGAGGACAGGCACTCCTGGGGTTTCCCTCTTACAAGCAATGACTCAGCTGCTGGGCTGGTGAAGGCAGAACAATGGCCTGAAGTGGGTAACAGCAAAGTGGGAACCTCGTTCATGATTAGATGGCTGAGGGGGAGGTGCAGAGGGCTGTGAGGTTTCTGCCTATAGGGCTGGTGCAGTCCCAGTCCTGTGGCCCTCTCCCTGTGCCTGGCCCTGGGTGGCAGAAGCCTGCAGAGCTTTCACCTTCTCAGCAACTTTTACTTTCACTTGGCCAGGAGCCTCCTGAGTGCTGTGAATCAAACCCAAGGGCTGGCTTGGCTCTGGGCTCAGCCATCACCCCAGAGCTGGCCCTGGTCAGTACCAGCTGAGATCTCCCCTTCTGTCTGCAGTGCTGGGGACAATTTTTTTTTTTTTTTTTTTCAGCAGGTGCTGAGTGCTTTGGCTTGGGAAATGCCAAATCCTTGCTGTTTGCCCCCCCAGTAGAAGCTCTGTCCCCACAGCAGCTCTGACCCTGCCCTTGCCCTCCCTGCCTGCAGGTTCTCCCTTCGAGGACACCCAGTGCTACCCCTGTCCCCACGGCTTCTTCTCCTCTGCCACCTCCAGCACCAAGCCCTGCCAGCCCCACCAGGACTGCCAGCAGCAGGGAAAGGTCACCAATGTCCCAGGAAACCAGTACCACGACACCCTCTGCACCTCCTGCAAACTGGGGAGGAGCGACAACACCCAGGGACCAGGTGAGCCCTAGGGGCACCCAGGTGGGAGGGAAATGTCCTCTGATTCCTTTCTCTGGAGATGCAGAATGAGGGGGAATCGTGTGATAAGAGTGCAGGGTGAGGGACTGGGGGTAATTAATAGGGGAGGGGGGTAAAATAGAGATTGGGGGTAAAACAGAGCCTGCCTGCCCCCTCCCAGGGTCGGTCCTGTGGGGCTGGGACAGGATGCAGGGCTCTCTTCTCCTCTTTTTGAGGGTGGGCACAGCCTCGTCGTGTGCAGGTTGAGTGGAGCAGAGCCCAGGGTGCAGGTGGAGCTGAGCATGGGGTGGATTTTTGACCTTGGATGTGAAGAAGTAGAGATGTGGGGACAGCTGTGTCACTGTGACAGTGTCAGTGTTGTGCTGAACATCAGCAGAGGCTGAAGGTTGGGGCAGGAGTGGCACAGATCAGAGAATCCCAGAGCACCAGGGAAGGGACCTCGAGGGTCCTCTGGTCCAACCTTTCTTGGCAAAGAAGCAGGGAGAAGGGGTGGGCTGGCTCTGAGGGTGCTTTGGGACTTGGGGCCCAGCAAGTGAGGGGATGAGGAAGGGACAGGAATGGTTTTGAGGGTCTGAAATGGGACAGAGATGGTTCCCAAGGGGCTGGTGTCACTTGAGGTGGGGACAGGGAGCTGTGCTCTGCCCTGGGGTCCAGCCGAGGCACAGGGGAGATGAGGTCAACGTGGCTGATCTGGGTGGCACCAAACTGCACCCCTGACCTTGCTCAATAATCACCCCTAGAGCCAGCCCAGGCTGGAAGGGATGCTGGGAGTTCCCTGGTCCAAGCTTTCGGGGGGATGAGGTTTATCCAGCTCCATGTCCAGCCATGTCCAGTGATGCTCCAGGCTTGGAGCCTCCATCCCCTCCCTGGGGAGCTCCTGATGGTTTCAGGCACCTGCTCTGCCCCAGCCCTGAGCCCGAAGGTTTCACAAGAACCACTCAACCTGTCCCAAGTTTCCAAGGGCATGAAACCGGGCCAGCCTCTCCCTGCCTGAGTAATCATTTGGCCCCAAGCTCTTCAAAATTCATTCTGGTTTCTTCCCTCCCCTTGGTCACCCTCCAGCTCTGCTGTCACCAGCTGGGGCTGCCCAAAAGCCCCGATTTGGGCTGTGCCTGGGGCCGGCCCTGCCCCCAGATTTAAAAAAAAAAAAACAAAAAAAAAAAAACAAAAAACCCAAACACGTGGGGAAACAGAAACTTTGAGGAACAAGCTGGTGTGTAAACAGCTGCTGCTGTGAGGTCAGGTCCCTGGAGTTTCCCTCTCTCCCTGCCAGGGCTGTGTTTACTTTCCTCAAAGTCACGGCAGCTTTTCCACGTGGTTTCTCTCCATCCCCTCGAGGAGCAGGGGGCCTCTGACCCATTGCCAGGGTTTAGCACTGGCCCAGCAATTAACCCAGTGCCAGGTTATTAATCCCTATTAATCTCTGGTTATCCCCTTCCCCTTCCTGATAAAGAAAGGAAAATAAAGGAGAGAGACTCATTGGTTGGAAACCCAACTACACAGCTCTAACGAAGCAGTGATGATAAAAAGGACAAATCACTAAATATATACAAATATACAGGATATACCACATCCCCCAATAACTCTCATGTCAGCACCGAGGCTGCAGGGAAAGTCCAGGCTGGAATCCTGGGATCAGGAGCTGGAGGCAGGAACAGAGGGACTGGGGGTGGAATGGATCAGAACCACGGGCAGAGGAATGGATGGGATCCTGCCAGGATGCTGAAGCAAAACTGGGAGAGGGGAAGAAGGGGAAGCGGGAAGGGGTTTGACCCTGGTGATCCCTCAAATTTATACTGAGGATGAGGTTTATGGGGTGGAATCCTCTGCTTGGTCAGTTTTGGCCATTTATCCTCTGTTCCCAAAGGGCTGCAGGGGTGGCCTCTTGACTCCTTTTCTCTTTCTGGAGCACAAGATTCCCCAGAGCTGAGCTGAGCCCTTGGATCTGCAGAACATCCCGCAGCAGGGACGGGAGGAGCAGCCCCTGACGGAGCAGCTGGGGAAGCACCCGGAGAGATGGGGCTGCCAGAAAATTCCAGTTACCTTTAGCCCACAGCAGGACACCCACGGACACCTCTTTTTTTGTTTGTTTTTTTTTTACAGCAGGAGCTGATGACTGTGAACAAGCCCTGATAGACTTTGTCTCCTACCAGAACATCCCCCTGCGGAAGCTGAGGAGGCTCCAGCAGATCCTGGAGCGCTCCCCGCGGAAAGAGGCGGCGGGGACCAAGGCTGCAATCCAGGAAAAATTCAGAACTTTCCTCACCCAGCTCCGAGAGGGACACTACGAGGTCACCAAGGAGCTGCTGGATGCCCTGCGAGCTGCAAAGCTCCACTCCATCGAGGAGAAGGTCCGGGAACGCTTCCTCCTGCCCTGAGCATCGGGGAAGCACCCGGGGGGCTCTGGGGCTGGAGGGGCCCCTACACCCCAAACACTCTGATGAATTCATGAACTTCTTGGGTGTTTTTTTTATTTTTGAGTGTGTGTGTGGTTTGGGGGTTTTTTGTGGGGGTTTTGTGTTTTTTGGTTTGGTTTGGTTTATGTTTATTTTCTTTTTTTTGTTTGTTTTTTTTTAATTTTGGTTTTTGTTTATCTTGGTTTTTGTTTAGTTTGGTTTTTGTTTAGTTTGGTTTTTGTTTGGTTTGTTGTTTTGTGGCTTTTTTGTGTTTTTTGTTTTGTGCTTTTTTTGTTTTGTGCTTTTTTTGTTTTGTGCTTTTTTTGTTTTGTGCTTTTTTTGTTTTGTGCTTTTTTTGTTTTGTGCTTTTTTTGTTTTGTGCTATTTTGCTTTGTGGGTTTTTTTTTTGGTTTGGTTTGGTTTTTGTTTTCGTTTGTTTCGTGGCTTTTTGTTTTGTGGCTTTTTTGATAGTTGGTTTGCTTTTGTCGTTTGTTTTTTTTTTTTTCCTTTCCTTCTGTGGCATCATTAATTTATGAGCATTTCCCACCCTCCCACAGCAGAAATCAGGGGGTCGGTGTCCCCACTCCCCGTGGTGCCCGTGGGGGGGTCACAGGGATGCTGGCAGTGGGTGCAGGTCCCAGGAGCTCCCTGGGTGCTGGCCCAGGGTCCCCAGCACTCCCCAGGGGTCAATAATTTATCAGAAGAGAAGCACACGGCCAGGGCTGGCTTGATTTTTTTTATTATTTTTCTTTTTTGGGGGGGAATAATCCAGCTCCCCCCTCTTCAGACACCTCTCTGCTTCTGGGGTAAAACTGGGTGCTTTGGGTGCATTTGGCTCTTGGGGTTTTTTGTTGTTGTTGCTTTTTTTGGTTGCTTTTTTGTGGTTGCTTTTTTGTTGTTCCTTTTTTTTTTTTGGTTGTTCTTTTGGTTGCTTTTTTTTTGTTTTGGTTCCTTTTTTTGTTTACTTTTTTTTTTTGGTTGCTTTTTATTGGTTGCTTTTTTTGTTGCTTTTTTTTTTTTTTTTTTTTTTTTTTTTTTTTTGGTTGCCTTATTTCCCATCTATTTAACAGTATTTCCCCCCACTGAGGACCCACTCGTGTTCCTTGGTCCCATTTTTCTTTGGAGAGAGCAGATTCCTGCTGAGCCCCGGGCTGGGTGCCCCTGAACTCACTGGTGCAACACATCCTGAACTCCCTGGTTTTGTACTCTTTTTTTGTATCAGAGATGTTTTCTAACGAGAGAAACCAAAGAAATTATTTTATTTTATGGCTCTTTGTCACCAGAGTCCTTCCCTGGTCTCATTTGGAGGAGAGAGGTGGTGGTCCCAGCCCCAGACCCACACCCTGCTTACCCTCACCTCCTGTTTGTAGCTGTTCCACCCCACGTCACCCCACAGCCCCTCACCGTGGCCTCCAGCAGCCCCAGCAAGGCTGAGGGGTTTCCTGGTGGAGCCTTGTTTGACCTTACAGATATTTTCCAACCCAAATGTTGGGATGAGCCCAAGCTCAGCCAACCCTGAGCCCCAGCTCTGTCCCCAGCTCTGTCCCCAGCTCTGTCCCCAGCTCTGTCCCCAGCTCTGTCCCCAGCTCTGTCCCCAGTCAGCCCAAGGTGGTGGCCTTGGGGCTTTTAAGCCCTGCAGATGTCACCTGGGGAAGTCACCAGGAGTCACACTGGCAGCATTTTTCCAGCCTGTAACAACACTGACCCTGACCCTGCACCTTCTGCCTCCAATGAGTGGGGATCTTTTCCTTTTCCTTTTCCTTTTCCTTTTCCTTTTCCTTTTCCTTTTCCTTTTCCTTTTCCTTTTCCTTTTCCTTTTCCTTTTCCTTCTCCTTCTCCTTCTCCTTCTCCTTCTCCTTCTCCTTCTCCTTCTCCTTCTCCTTCTCCTTCTCCTTCTCCTTCTCCTTCTCCTTCTCCTTCTCCTTCTCCTTCTCCTTCTCCTTCTCCTTCTCCTTCTCCTTCTCCTTCTCCTTCTCCTTCTCCTTCTCCTTCTCCTTCTCCTTCTCCTTCTCCTTCTCCTTCTCCTTCTCCTTCTCCTTCTCCTTCTCCTTCTCCTTCTCCTTCTCCTTCTCCTTCTCCTTCTCCTTCTCCTTCTCCTTCTCCTTCTCCTTCTCCTTCTTTTCCCTCTCTTTTCCATGGATGAGTTGCTGAGAACACTTGGGGGTTCCAAAGAGGAAAGTTCTCCCCCAGCCTGGAGCTGCTTCAAGCTCTGAAGCACAAGCAGGTGCTGCCTGGAAGTGCCCCCAAGCCCCCTGTGCCAGGGAGCACCCAAAACAAGGGGGGGTTTTACCCCCATCTGCTGTCCCCAGACACCTCCTGGGCTGCTCCTGCTTGGGGGCTGGATGGATGGGGCTGATCCTGGGACAGGACTTGGCTTTTCCCTGCTCCAGAATCCCTGGGTGTTTGCTGGGATCTGCCTGGGGTTGCAGGGCAACTGGGGACCCCAAAACTTGCAAACACAGTGGATGCTTTCATAGTTTTGCTCCCCCAGAGGTTTTCAAGGGTTTCTGTCCCATGGCTTGGGGCTCCAAGGGGTCCAACACCCCCCAGGGAGGAGATGCAGGAGCAAGGAGAACCCCACCTCGTGGATTCATGGAATGGTTTGGGTTGGAAGGGACCTTTAAAGATCATTTAGTCCCAACTTCCCCTGGATGCTCAGGGACACCTCCCACTATGTCCCAAGCCACCTCCTGAGGAGGGCACCTTGCTGAGCAAGGAGGACCCTGTGGGATGGGAGCAGGGGGGTGCTGGGTGAGGGACACCCCTGTGCTGAGCTGGGTGTCAGTGAGGGGCTGCAGCCCCCCAGGGGGGAGGATGGGTGGGCAGCAGGAGCTCAGCCAGAGCTTTGGGCACTGGTGCTGCTGGGAGGTGTCAGACCCCTCCCCAGGGTCACCCCCTGACTCCCCTCCCCACATTCTGAGTTGGTGGGAGTTTCCCTGCAGGAAAGCCTCTGGGGTTCAGGTAAGCTGGGAGCAGGGAAGCTTTCTGGTCCATATTGACCTTCCTGCCACCATCCAGTGATCCCTGGGCTGCATCCTGCTTCCAGGGCTTGGCTGGAAAAGCTGCAGGAGCATCAGGAGGTGCTGACCCCAACATCCCTGATCCCCTTCCCGTGCACTCCCAGACCAACCACAGCTTCATCATGGGCTTGGTTGGTCTACAGGTGAAATAACTGAAGAGACTTCTGGTCTCTGAATAACTGAAGAGTCTTCAGGTGAAATAACTGAAGAGACTGAAAACAAAAAAAAAAATCCCTTCTGGTTTTCACTGAAGTTTCCAAAGCCCAGGGAGGGCAGAGGGAGCTGAGCTGATTTCTGAGGGTTTGGTTGACTCTCCTGGGGGCTCAGGACAGGCACCTGGTGACATTTAGCTGTGGATGTGGCTCTCTCCAGGGATCTCTCAGGTATTCAGAGCACTGAACGAGCATTTTCCCAACTGCTCTGAGCACCAGACACAACTCCCAGCCCTCCCATCCCCTGCGCTGGGTTCTCCCTCTGTTAAATAAATACCTGAGAACAGGAGAAAACCTGCCCAGACCAGGGGTTTATTTAAAGCCCCGAGGCAGGGCCACGTGTTTGGGGCTTCCCTGGGTGCAGACAGGTGTGGCCATGACTCAGGGTGACAGCCACCATCAGCACCCCTCTGCCAGAGCCTGCTCAGGACACGTCGGGCTCCGAGCAGATGGAGAGGAGCAGAGAGCGTGTCCTGGCCTGGAGGGTTTGAGAAACGAGGTTGGTTGAGTGATTAATTTTGGTTGAAGGACTCAGCAGGAGTTTTTCTGGTGAGGTCACGGGTGGTTGGCACACACTTGGCCAGGGCAAAGCTCGGGGAGCCAAGGAAGGCAAAGTGGAAATTTTTTTGGGAGGGGTTGTAGAGGGGATGTGGCTGGTGGGGATCCTGCTCTTCTCCTTCTCCAGCTGAGGACACAGCTGGGACTCAGCAGCCTTAAGGAAGGACAGCACAACCCAGGAGGGATGAGGAGATTCCTGCCTCAGAAAGTGATTTTCTGTGTTTAAGAAGAAATGCCAGAAATGCCAAAGGTCCTGAGTGATTGTTCCTCCTCTTTCTGCTTGGTTTCTAGCAGAGATTTGGGTCACTTTTTCCCCAGTGGCACTGAGCACCAAGTATCCTGCACCAGTCCCTTGGTCATTTTTCCTCCATCAGGTTCTGACTGCTCTGAGTTACCAAACTGGTTCCTTTCTTTCATCAGCAAATTTATTCAGTGGAGCTGGAGGTGCTGAGGCTCAGTTCTTGTCTCTCCTCCCAGAGTTCTGATCCAACTGCCACCACCTGGGGTGCTCCAGAGCACTTAGGTGGGGTGTGGGTTGGGTTTTGGGTTGGGTTTTTTGTTTGTTTGGGTTTTTTTTAAGGCTCTCACCTCCCACTGCTCCCACCCGACCAAGATTTGCTGAGCAGGAGAATTCCACGTGGGTGAGAGCAAAGTTTTGCTGCTGTCCATGTTCAAATAAGGCAAAGAGAATTCCTGCCAGGATTACCAGGAACAGCCTGAGCTCAGCAGAAAGGAAAAATGATTCCCAGGGGAGGATGATGAATCTGTCTCACCTTGAAAGGATAAAGCTGTTCTTCAGGGAAAGGAATGGCTGCAAACAGGCGTGGGGTCTCTCCCAGGTATCAGACCTCTGGTTATCTTTGAAATGTTCAGAGATGTCCTCACTTTGGGGGGGGTCACTCACAACGCAGAAAAACCTTGCAAAAACAGTCTCTGCTTCCTGGAAGGACTTTAAGAAAGCACAGGCCTAAAATAGGGTAAGTTATTGATTGCTCAAAATCTAAAATAGCTGCCAGCTCCCAGTGTCTCATCTGAGACAGTCCCTATGGGATTAATTATTTTTTATTTTTTTTTTAGCAGAGCTGCATTGAGTTCCACCCTTCCCAGGCTGCTCTTCCACCCCAGTCCCTTTCCCCCTGCCCACCAGGAGCAGCACAGAGCTGAAGGCAGAGAAATCCTTCGTGTCCTTTGCAGCCACTTCTGGCCACACAGAGCAGCCAGAACCACAGAATATTTTGGGTTGGAAGAGGCCTCCAGGCTCATCCCATCCAACCTTTGACCAACACCATAACCAACCTCTGAACCACCTCCTTCAGGACCAGCTCCAAACACCTCTTTATCCCTCCAGGGATGGTGACTCCAGCCCTGTCCTGGGCCATCCCAGTGCCTGACAACCCTCTCAGTGACAAAACCTTTCCCTCCATCAGCCTCACACAGAACCCAAAGCCCCAGATCCCTGGGCAGTGCCCTGGGTGGGACCTGAGCATCTGGAGCTGAGCTGAGCCCCAAACAATTCCCAGACAATTCCCAGCTGCTCTGGGGCTTTAGGTACGTGCACTGGGGCTGGGATTGAGGCAATCCCTGACCACAAAGCCCTTTCCCAGAAGAGGCTCTGGGAGCCCAGCAGCTCCCTCTGAATCACATCAGGATTTTCACTGCTGCTTGCAGAGAAATCCCCCCTGGTTTTTCGTGGCCCTCAGACTAACACAGCCCAGCTGAGCCATCCTGCTGGGGGAGAGACTCTCCCATACTTGGAACTTGGAAGCCAAAATGTTTTCATCAAAGCCCTCCTGCTGCTGTGTGCCACAAAGCAGTCTTTGTGCCTACAACATGGGAGCACAGCCATGACTTCCAGCTCAGAAATGTTTTTTTTCCCCTCCTTCCCTCCCCAGCCTCCCAGGGGAATTGGGAGAGATCTGAGAAGAGCACATGGAGCTTGGAAAAACCCTGATGTCCCACTAAACAGTTACGTGTTAACTAGTAACAAGTTCCTTGACTAAAGAGTTTTGTCTCTTCACAAGGCACTTTTTGTCCACCACTCACTGCTTTGTATTTTCAGTTTTTTAGCAGGAAACTTCCCAGCTGGAGCCAGAACCAGGACCACAAAGAGACCTGGAAAATCCCCAGAGATGGCCAAGGGGGGGAGACACCTCCTGTGCCACCCCCTGCCCCTGGAACTCTGAGTCCCACATCACGGGCAGCACAAAAAGTGCCACTTCTTCCAGCAGGTGAGTGATCCTCAGGGATTCTCAGCATTCCACACAGGGGGCCCCAGGTCAGAAGGAGCCTAAGGAAATCCCTGGAGTCCTAGAATAACTGAGGAGGAGGAAAACTGCTTCCCAGTATGCACTTATCCCCTCTGGTTTAGTGTGACACAGCCCAGCTGTCCTCACACTTTGGCCCATTGAAAGAACTGTGTTATCTCATTAAAAAAGTCTGCAAGGAGCTGCATGCAGAAAATGTAGCAGAAGTTCTTCCAGAGGAGCCAAGTAACACAATGAACCAATCACTGGTGACTTGCTGAGAGCCTGAATAAAATCCCTCTGGTTATGTGAGCAGCCAGCAGGAAGTGCTCACCAGGGCCAGGAGCAACTACTGCATGTGAAGAGCAACACCCACTGCCAAACCACTGTAAAAGAGATGGGAAAAGTTAGAGAGAAATCAGCATCATCACCCACTGGGCAGCCCGTGGAAGGAATGAGCCCTGACTGACTTGGGGGGCTGCCTTCTGTTCTTTCTTGCACTTCCAAACCCAAAAGGCCAAGTGCCAGCACCTCCAAACATCAGTTGTTTCAGCACAAGAAGTTCAGAGAAGTAAGAAGCTTTATTGCATACTGATTCCTCCCTGCCTGGAGGTTCAGCTTTTGGCCTAAAGATCACAGAGGGGGCCTTGGTTCATTTTGTTTACAGAAGGTACCAATTACTCTTATGATTAAAGAGAGTGCACAGCAGAGACTGGCAGCCAGGGCAGGGCAGTGCTTCTGGAGTTCCCAGCCCATTAAAATCCCTCATTTCCAACAGTACCACTGTGCAGCTGCTGGCTCCCAGGGCTGCATTTACCACAGGTAAAAGTTACAAAACAACAGTGACAGAAAACTGAGTTAAAATCAACACTGTCTCTCCCCTTTGCATCAGCAGCAGCATAACAGGGCCAGGAATGCCACCCAGAGCAACTGTGGGGCTGGAGCAGCAAGGGATCTTCTCCAGTGGAAGGGACAGCCACATCCCAGGCTCCCCTTCCCCTGTCATATTCACCTGGACAGTTCTTTCAGGAGTTCCTTCATGGCACTGGCCTCTGGACTGACAAATCAAGAGCCACAAAGTAATGCAGCAGGAAACTGCAGCCTTTGCATCTACAAAGATGTGGGGATTGCCACTGAATCTCTGCTCCCAGGCCACGGATTTAATACTCAAGAGATTCCCACCCCCCATCCAGTTGGAATCCTTTGCTCCAGTTTTTTGTTTGGTTTTTTTTTTTGTTTGTTTTTTTTTTAGACACAGAAAGAGAATGGTTGTCTCCAAACGTAGGAAAGAATCAGGTGTAATAGGAAGCCAGTGGAGCACCTTCTTTACCAAGAAGATGAAGTTGTGTGGGGAGGAAGAGGCTGTGTGTTCCTGGGCTGGCTGGCAGCCTCCTACGTGATGTCCTTCTTCCTGGGGGGCCTGTGGATGTTCCTCACCACACACTTCACCATCCACTCAATGCCCTCGTTCAGCCCCTTGCTAAAGAGAGAAGCAGGTAAGTTAAAAAAAAAAATAATAAGGAGACAAAGCAACAACCATCCAACAACAAAACCATGGCTCAGGTTGGTCCCTACCCGAGAAGCGAAGGGCAGCTCTTCCCTGCAGTTATTTGTGAGCATTATTGAGTTAAATTCTCACACATCCCAACAACAGGGATCTGTGAATCCAGCATGGAAACTCCATCCTTCCTTTTTCCACTGTCCATAAAAGCCCACATCCAACTTAGTCATCAACTCTGTGGAAACCTGGGGGTGACCAAGCACCAAGCCACCTGACAGTCAGCTGCTCCGAGGCTGTTTTGCCACAGGCTTCAGGCTGGTTGGATCAGAGCTTCCACTCCTGACTCCAACCTCCTGTAACCACCTCTCCTGGGGCTGCCAAGCAAGTGCAGAGCTGCCCACACAGAGCTTCCACACTTCATTTATTTATTTATTTGTAATGCAAACCCAGACTGAGATTTTGCAAGGAAATTCCACAGATCGAAACCAGAAGTGTTTGTACCAAACCCACAGCAACTGAAAAGGTTGAATTTCATAAGATTACTGTTTGACACTTCTCCTTCCAGTCAGTGCTTAACCATGGCTCTTGTGGTCACTCATCTGCTGAATGACATTTGATTCTTGGCAACAGAGATTTATCCCATGGTTTGAGAAGCTGGTTTGAGCATCTGCAGGAGTTTGTGATAATAACAGTAATTATTATTATAATAATACAGCTTCCTTGCTGGATTAAAAAAAAAAAAGGTAAAGTTAGAGCTCTGGATTCAGTAAGTCAGACAGGAACATTCCCAGCCATCTGGAACAGCACTTCTGACCCAAAGAACTCCAATGTCATTGCAGTGCTGCTGCTCCCAGGAACCCAGGGGGTGCTCAGGGTGCAGCCCTCTGGCCTGGCAAGGCCTGGAGGAGCCTCACAGCCTCTCTGATCTCACCCTGTTCTCATCATTATCTTCACCCACAGGCATCTCCTCAGGGTAAGAACAATCTCTGGGAGATTGTGGTATCATCTCCCCCCTAACAAAGCTGAGCCAGAAAAATAGGAAGGCAAGAGAATTATTACAGCATCAGGAATGGAACAGCACCCACTGCTCCAGCTGTGTCACAAGCAGCTGCATTTTCCACTGACTTTTTCCATAAAACCCAGGAGCTGCAGCAAGCCAGGGGCTGTGGAGATCCCTGTGTGAGGAGAGGGGGTGAAGGAGAAGAACCAGCAGCTCCATGTGCCTCCCAAAACCCTCACTCTCAGCCACATTTCCATCCTGTTTCCCAGGTGGGATTTGCAGCTGAAGTTCCTGAGCTTGGTGCCAGCCCAGTGCTGGGCAGGAAGGGTTCAATAATCCCTCCTCAGGGTTATGAAATCCTGCAGTGCAGGTGCTTGTGCTGGAGCTGTGCCCCAAACCACATGATTCCCCTCTCCCACTCACCCAGTCAGAGCAGAGCAGGCTTGTGTCAGGCAGTCTCTCTTCCCAATTTTGTTGATGCAGTCACTGAAAGCTGTCTTGATGTCAGGGATTGACAGACAACTCTGCAAGGGGAACCACAGCAGGGTTGGATTTCTAAGCTCCCAGAGCTGCTGACCTTCCTCCAAGGTGAATCCCACCAGCTCCACAGGTGGCACAATGCTGGGAGGTTAAAGCCAGCAAATTCACTTCTTCCCACTCCAAACCCAAGCTGACTTTCTCTTTTTTCACCCAAGAGGATGCTGTTTACAGAGACTGCCCCACCTCCCTGATCCTCAAGGCATCCCCTTCCACCCATTGCCAGGAAAATGAATCTCCACACCCTTGGGATGCTCCTTCCAGCCTCCCCAAATCACACCCCAGGAGCACATCTCCCCACAAAGCCCTTTGAGGAGGTGTCCCTGCCAGGAGCCCGAGCTCTGTACCTGCTGCCAAACACCACAAGCTCAGAAAACAGCTTGGACATGATTTTTCCCCAAGACCTCAGCACATTCCTTGCCATCAAAGGCTGCTCTGGACTTGTCTGATTGCATTTTGCATGAAGGAGAAAATGCTGACAGGCAGCATGTGGCCTGATGTCACTTTGTCCCTGCTCACCACCAGGTCTTGCACTTGTGGAAGGTTGTCAGGAGACAGTGGGGAAGTGGTTTCCAAACAGACAAACGCAGAAAGCCCTCAGTAAACCAGGGGATTGCTCTCCTGACAGAAATAGCAGTGTTACCACTTGATTCTTAGAGTCACAAACACCAGAGAAGGAAATCTGCCCTGCTGAAGTCTAGACATGAGAGATGCAGTCCAGGAAACTACAGACAAATAAAGAAGTTTGAGTGCTTATAGATAAAAAGGGGTCTTAGGGAATGAGGGGAGTTTAACACCCCCCAGTTCACCCACTGCCCTTGAATCCAGATTTTTTTCCACTTCAAAGGGCCTAAAATCCATGAGCTGTGCAGCTTCTCATGACCTAAGTCACAGTTTAAAGTTGCAGCTGAAATCAGAGAGCTGGAAATTGTACCCAGAAATGTTCCTCACTCCATTGCACCAAAGCCCCAACAACTTACTGCAGGATTCCTGCCAAATGCAAAGCCTGCAATGCATAAAAATGAGCTGTCACCCACAGGAGAAGTGCTTAAATACATCTGTAAAAACCAAATGCAAAGTTTAGAGGGAGTCAGAGTGGACTTGGGAGTTGGAATTCATACCACTAAGTCTGGAAGATGGGCAAGAGATCACCACAAATCATTCCCTGCAAGTTTGTAAAAGATGGAACATTTCTTTAGCATGAGGATCACTGCCACAAAAAAAAAAAAAGCAGCTCCAGCTGCCCCTGGATTTATGGGAAAGCTCCAGAGGAGTCAATCACCCAAGAGCTGGGGGGGAAGGGGCTGCACAGCAGAACTGGAGCTATTTTTTACTTTTTTTCAGTAAATGAGAGTTGGCAGCAGGAAGGCTAAACCCCAAGGCAGCTGAAACTGAGTGAATGCTTCTTGAAATACACTTTGAGCTTCTCACTGTTTGATATCCTAGCAGGAGGATGTCTCCTTGTCTTTTCAGAGTGTTTCAGGCAGGAAGCAGCAGTGCAGAGCACTCTGTTCCTTACAGCAGAGGATGAGGCAGATTATCCCTCAGGCCTAAGAAGCACCCGAGCTGCTCATGCTCAGCAGAAAATGTCAGCTGTGGCTTCCAAGTTCCCCTCTTTTCCACCTCCCCCGTTACCAAATGTTTGGTTAGAGATGTGTTTTGGTTTTCAGCTGAATCCACATAAACCAGGAGCAACCCAGGGAAGCTGGGTCTCTGATCACACAAACACTGTCCCCTCCACAGATGACCTTTGGGCTGGGATGTCAC